>NC_052156.1:62179204-62524679 GCF_902713615.1 Scyliorhinus canicula
AAACTTGACATCCAACTGTAAAATGTACCGCCTTAGATATTCTCCGAAATTCAACCAAAACGGAATCCATATAGAGAGATATTAGGGCAGGGGATGGAGGAGGAGGGAAGAGTATAACAGACAGGAAGGAAGGGGTAGGAAAGTGGCAAGGAGAGGGGGAAGGAGAGAAGAGGGAAGAAGGGGAGAAGGTAAAGCGAGAAGGGAGCGGAGGGCAGAAGGAAGAGGGGTGAAGGGGAAGAAGAAGGCAAGGAAGGAGTGAGGAGTGAGAAAGGAGTAAGAGGGTGAATTAAGGAAGGGGGAAAGGAGAGAGAGTAGAGGGGGGTGCGAGTAAAAGGAAAAAGGGAAGAAAATATGAAGGAACCAGAGAGGGAATAGGGAAGAGAAAAGAGAAGGAAAGGGATAGAGAGATGGTAAGATAAAGGAATGGTGCAAAGGAACAGAGAGGGGGAAAGGAATTGCGTGTGAGAGAGTAAATTAAGGTGAAGAGGGGTATTGGGAAAGGTGGAGTGTGATTGCAGAGAGATTGAAGAGAAGAAGAATATGAATAAAGAAAGAGACAGGAGGAGAAAAGTCTGGGCAGGGAAGTGAATAGAGAATGGGATAGGGAATGAATGGGGAATACAGGCAGATGGGAATTTTTGTGAGAGCCACGAAGAATCAAGCCTGTGTTTGTAGCATCAAAAGAAAGTAGTTTTATTTACAACTATATATACACACAGCAGCCGCTGCTTCCTTCACTAGCTGTTACCACACTGGCCAGCTCTCTTTATACATGTGTACCTGCTAATGATTTTCCCACCCCCCTCATTGGGGGAGCTCATACTCCCCAAGAGTTAGGGGATAGCCAATAGTCCTGAGCCAGTAGCATTCAGGCAGGTTATAACATCCCTCCCCCCAAAGTCTGAGGAACCCACCAAGGACCCTGGCAAAGAAGGGTGTCAGATTTGTTTCACAGAGGGGCAGCACAGTGGCACAATGGGTTAGCCCTGATGCCTCACGGCGCCGAGGTCCCAGGTTTTATCCCGGCTCTGGGTCACTGTCCGTGTGGAGTTTGCACATTCTCCTTGTGCTTGTGTGAGTTTTGCTCCCCCCACAACCCAAACCCGCAGCCAGCATGCCGGGTTCCTTTGGCCCATCGGGGCTAGACCGTTGTGGGTGGGCCGTCCGATGATGTGCCAACGGCCTTGCAACTGCATGTGGCACGCGTCCCGATGACGCAGGTTTGCAGAGGATTGAAAACCAGCGTCAAACCAGCACCTACCCTGGATCCGGCGCTGGAGTCTATTCTCCCGCCCAATCGCTGCTGGGCTACAGAGAATCCAGCCCAGGGCGTTTGTTCGAAATGTTGCTGTTGGTGCCGAGTGTGCCAACAGCGTTTATCTGTTAGCAAAGGGGCCGAATCTCTTATCAGATTCAAGTCTTGGGTCGTATTCAAGGCAAGCATTTGGACCACATTCGGTCCAGAATGCCACCATTTCCACAGATTTCCCCGTCTCCGGAGATTGCTTCTCCAGCCGTAGCAACTGCCGAATTCAGACACAGTGGATGTTCACCCTTGAAATCTCCCTCTGGCGCTGCACTTACTGCCTGCTCGGGTCATTACAGAACCCCCATGGACATATAGACGGCGAGATGACGGAGGTTCTTGACTCTGATTCCGAAATGGATTGCTGTGAGGGGAATCCTTGGTTCCACGGCCCATGGATGTACACCGTTGCGCCGTTCATCTCGGAATCACTGTTCGCCTTCTCGTTACACGGCGCCCGATCCAGCGCCTCGTGCGAATGATGCCCAGCCTGCTGTGAAATAAATCTCTTTTTTTTAATTAATTTAGAGTACCCAATTCATTTTTTCCAATTAAGGGGCAATTTAGCATGGCCAATCCACCTAGCCTGCATATTTTTGGGTTGTGGGGGCGAAACCCACGCAAACACGGGGAGAATGTGCAAACTCCACACGGACAGTGACCCAGAGCCGGGATCGAACCTGGGACCTCGGCGCCGTGAGGCAGCAGGGCTAACCCACTGCGCCACCGTGCTGCCCCCAACTTCTTCATTGTTAACTTCAATTAAACTAGGATGGGACTCTGGTCAGCCGCCTAGAGAGAGTGGAGCTTCTGACTGCTGATCATTAACCGCAATTTGTCAGTAAGGGGGAGGGGGAAAGAATGACTCACAGACTCTTTTATTCATGCCCCCTGAACATGTCATAATTGCATGTGGGGATCAAGGAAGAATCAGAAGAAGGAATTTCATGAAGAATTTGCATGAAGACATGGCAGTGGTCGGGAACTCGGGCCATCAGGGGCGGAGGATCAGGGGAGGGCCTTCCCTCACCGGGGTGAGGGAAATTCCCGCCACGCCCTCTGACGCTGGGCGTCTCTGTCAACCGGAGAATTGGCAGTAATTGCGCCCGCATGGTCACCGCGGCGCCAGTCAGGGGCCGCTGAAATAGGCCCCCCCCCTCCCGGCGATTCTCCGTGGGTGACCAGCCAAACTCCCGCCCGAACACCCGCCAAATTCCGCCGTCTCCAGCCGGCGTGGTTCCAACCTGGTATCACCCGGCGGGAGCTCGGACTCGCAGCTGCAGGGGACATCCTGTTGGGCGGCCAGGGGGATCTGACTCCAGGGGGGCCTTCATGCGGTCCAGGCCCGCGATCGGGGGCTTCCGATCAGTGGGCGACCGCGATCTGGAGGGGGCCTACCTCCTTCCTCACGGACCCGCACTCCTTTCGGCGCCAGAGTAGCATGCAGCACTCCGGCGCCATGCTAGCCAACTGAACATCAGTGAATTGCTGAGCCAGGAGGCCTGTTGATGCCTGCGTACCCCACTCCGGTGTTTACACCGGTGTCAACATTGTACTGGGATTTTGGAGAATCCCAGCCCATGTCTCCAAAATCCAGGTGCAAAACATGACTGACCTAATTTTAGAAGATTCGCCTCTGTTTGAATTGGCTAAGAGGGACCAGACCTTTTTAGACACAGATAAAAGTTCTGCACATTGTTCTTTCTCCTGCCTCTGGGGGAGTAAGTTTAAAAGTGAGAGGCACCTTCACCTCCTGCTGTCCCTGTGTGTTTCAATGAAAACAATTTGTTTTCTCTTATTGTGGACACATCATTACAGAAGTTGTAATTCTCACTTTATAATTCCCAGGGATGAACACTGACTGTATTAACTCAAATGATGAGTTCCCATTGCCCTGTGCTGCTTTAAGGTGAGGGCAATGTTGAAAATGTGGCAGGACTGCTGTTTAAATCTAACTGCTGCATCTCAGAGTTCCAGGTTAACCTGCCCTATGCAATTCCAACATCTGCTTGCATTTCCGATTTGCGTTTTATTTTTCATCCTTACAGTTTTGCGATGGACTTTTTTTCCCCAAGAAAATATCGCAACAAGGAATGGAATGATTTATTTCTCAGACTTTGGTTTGAAATAGGGGAAGGGGTGGAAAGGGAGTGTGGATCCTCCTTGGATCCCCACCGGCAGGACAGACCTAGCAGAGGTGGTGGCTCAATGGTGTACAGTCGGGAGTCAGTTGCCCTTGGAGTCCTCAATATTGACTCTGGACCTCATGAAGTCTCATGGCTTCAGGTCAAACATGGGCAAGGAAATCTCCTGCTGATTATCACACACCATCCTCTGTCAACTGATGAGTCGGTACTTCTCCATATTGAACAGCACTTGGAGGAAGCACTGAGGGCGGCAAGGACATAGAATGTACTAGCACCACTACTAACTGAGCTGGCCAGGTCTGAAAAGACATAGCTATTAGACTGGGTCAGCAGTAGGTGGTGAGGAAATAACATACCTCACCTCTCAGCCTCACCGACCTGCCTGCCACAGATGCATCTGGGAGTCATCACCTGCTAGGAGTGATCATCACACAATCCTTGTGGGGGCAAAGTCCCGTCTTACATTGTGTTTTATGGCACTCCCACCATGTTCAATGGATAGATTTCGAAGACAACTCAAGCCTGGGCAATCGTGAAGCACTGGGGACCATCAGCAGCAGTAAATTGTACTCAACCAAATGCTGTAACTTCATGGCCCAGCATATCTCCCACGTACCATTGACACCAAGCTAGGGGATTAACCCTGGTTCAACAAACAATTCAGGAGAGCATGCCAGGAGCAACACCAGGCATACTGAAAAATGAGCAGTAAGCTTAGTGAAGCTACAAACACAGGACTACTGAATGGCATAAACAGCAAGTGATGGACAGAGCTAAGTGATTCCACAGCCAACAAATCAGGTCTAAATTCTGCAGTCCTGCCGGATCCAACTGTAAATAGTGGTGGAAAAGTTAAACAACTCACTGAAGGACAAGGCTCCTCAAACATCCCCATGCTCAATCATGGAGGAGCCCAACACACCAGTGCAAAAGATAAGGCTAAAACATCCTTAACAATCTCCAGTTAAAAGTGCCAAGTAGATGACCCATCTTGACCTCGTCCCTATGCCCCCCAGCATCACAGATGTCAGTCTTCAGATAATTCAATTCACTCCACGTGATATCAAGAAATGGCTGAAGTTTCTGGATACTGCAAAGGCTTTGGGGCATCACAATATTCTTGCAATAGTGCTGAAGACTTGCGCCCCTGGTCAAGTGCAGCTACAACACTGACAATGTGGAAAATTGCCCAGGTATGTCCTGTACACAAAAGGCAAAACAAATCCAAGCTGAAAAATCACTGCCTCATCAGTCTGCTCTCAGCCATCAGTAAAGTGATAGAAGGGATCAACAACGGTGCTATCAAGTGGCACTTGTTAAGCAATAAGCTGCTCAAGGCCACTCAGCTCCTGACCTCATTAGAGCCTTGGTTCAAACATGGACAAAGAAGTTGAGGTGAGAGTGACTGCCCTGGACATCAAGGCAGCAGTTGACCAAAGGTATCATCAAGGAACCTGAGCAAAATTGGAGTCAATAAGATTCAGGGGGAAAACATCCCACTGGTTGGACTCATACCTGACACAAAGAAAGGTGGTTGTGGTTATTGGAGGTCAGTCTTCTCAGTTCCAGAACATCACTGCAGAAGTCCCTCAGGGAAGTGTCCTAGGCTCAACCATCTTCAGCTGTTCCATCATAAGATCAGAAGTGGGGATGTTCGCTGATGACTGCTCAATGTTCAGCACCATTTCTAACACCTCAGATAATGAAGCAATCCACGTCCAAATGCAACAAGACCTGGACAATATCTGGGCTTGAGATGGCAAGTAGCATTCTTGACACACAAGTGCCAAGCAATGATCATCTCCACTAAAAGAAAATCGAACCACCACCGCTTGACATTCAATGACATTACCATTGCCGAATCCCCCACGAGGAACATCCTGGGGGCTTAACACTGATCAGAAACTGAACTAAATACAAGAGCTGGTCAGGGGCTCGGATTTCTGTGGCGAGCAACTCCCCTTCTGACTCCCCAAAGCCTGTCCACAGTCTACAAGGCACGAGTCGGGAATGTGATGGAATATTTCCCACTTGCCTGGATGAGTGCAGCTCCAACAACACTCAAGAAGGTTGATATGATCCAGGACAAAGCATCTTGTTTGTTTGCCACCCCTTCTCAAACATTCACTCACTCCACCACCGATGAAGAGTAGTAGCAGTGTGTACCATCTATGAGATGTACTGCAGGAGCACACCAAGGTTCCTTAGAAAGCATTTTCCTAAGCCATGACTGTTACCGTCTAAAAGGAGACATACAGCAGATACATGGGTAGGCCACCACCTGGAAGGTCCCCTCCATGTCACTCACTGACTTGGAAATATAGCATCATTCCTTCACTGTCACTGGGTCCCAATCCTGGAACTCCCTCCCTAACAGCACAGTGGGTGTACCTACACTACACAAGGACCACAACCGTTCAGGAAGGCAGCTTACCACCACCAAGGCCAATGGGGGATGGGCAATAAATGCTGGCCTCGTCAGTGATGTCCACATCCCATGAATATATATAAAGAAATAGTCAGACAGCGGAATTCTTCATTTCTGAGACTTTGGGCTGGATTTTCCAATTTTGAGGCTATGTCCGCAGCATGTGTCTCGTTTTACGATGAAAAAGTTGGGATCGCCCCCGCACTAATGCTCCGCCCGGTAGGGGTTAGCAGCCGCGAGGCGTTAAACCCCCGTTGTTCCCGACATAAACGGGTGGAGAATTGCCAGGTCCATGGCTGCACATGCGCACGGCGGCGACCTGCAGCGGTCACGCCGTACAACATGCCGCCGACCGCACGCGGACCTGGCCTGCCATATAGTACCCCTGTATCACCCCTTCACCACCCAGGTCCACCCCCCATCAGTCCCCCCAGCGAAGCCCCCCCTGGCCAGCGGAACAGCTCCACCCCCCTCAGACGTGGCGGCGCTGGACACAGTCCCACGCGAGGTTGACGAACACTCAGAGCACATGTGTCCCAAAAGGTCGGGAAGTCGACCCTTCGGGGGTGGAGCATCGGGGGTGGGCCTTCAGGTGACGCCCTGTGGCCGTCCCAACAGCGTGCGGCGTACTCACTGATTATGCCATTCTGAAGGGAGCAGAGCTTCCGAAAACTGACACCGTCCCCGAATTCAGCATCAAAAGGGATTCTCCGCCAGATTGCCGAATACGATTTCGGCGTCGGACAATGTAGAATCCTACCCATTGTGTTGAAGCCGGGGCAGGATTCATGGACTTCAACTACAGCAAAACTGTATCCACACCTGGACTGACTCAGCGACCATTGAGGGGCTAGCACTGGTTCCACGTGGAACACAATCAATTTCACTGAGTAACGGTGCGGGTTTCTCACAGAGGCTGCCAAGTTGCAGTCGCATATGCACACGGCACTCACCACACACACCATCCCAGCCAACAAGAAAGCAGCGAGGAGAGCAGCACCCCGTTTCCCGGACGCCGAACCTGAGACCCTGCTGGACACCATGTAGGAGACGTGGGCTACCCTGTACCACAGCCAGGGAAGGAGTCTGCCAGCTGCCGCAGTTCATCGTGCCTGGGCGCAGGTGGCAGAGGGGGTCAGCGCCATCAGCAACAGCATCCGGACTGGCCAGCAATGCAGGAAAAAACTGCACAACCACCTCAGGGCGGCCACGGTGAGTAGGCAGCACTATGCCCCTGCTACTAACCCCGTCCGACACATCTGTATCCTAACCCCCACCCCACGACCAGGAGGGCAGCCAAACCCCCACCCTGCACCACATGATGGCACCAATACAGGTCAGCATGGCTGGTTGCCCTGGCCACTGAAGTCACCAGCTACCCAGCCACTGGGATGCATACATTGGACTGTCTAACACTGTGTTTTCTGTCACCTTGACGATCACCGGGAGCGGGTGTCCTCATCCATTCCTCCGTGGTGCCAGATGCGACATGATCTGGCAAATGTGTCGCACTGTCTCTCTACTCAGCCTTCGACTGCATGCCCGGTCCGGTAGGTCCTCGAATGACAGGCGTCACCTTTGCACCTCCTTCTCATCATCCTCATCCTTAGCGTATTGGGTGGCCAGCTCTCCATCCTCACTGGCTGCCTCCTGTTCCTCTGGGGCAGGCTCCACTGCAGCAGATTCCTCCTCCTTGAGCAGCTCCAGCTCGTACAGCTGCAATGCATCTCCCAAGGCTGCGGTGAGGAGGAGCAAGTCCATCGTTGCTGGTTGAATTCCAATATCCATTGTCTGCAGGGGGTGAAATGGTGACATGTTAGCATGGTGCAGGGCAGCACGGTGGCCTAGTGGTTAGCACAACCGCCTCACGGCGCTGAGGTCCCAGGTTCGATCCCGGCTCTGGGTCACTGTCCGTGTGGAGTTTGCACATTCTCCCCGTGTCTGCGTGGGTTTCGCCCCCACAAACCAAAAATGTGCAGAGTAGGTGGATTGGCCACGCTAAATTGCCCCTTAATTGGAAAAAATAATTGGGTAATCTAAATTTTAAAAAAAATGTTAGCATGGTGCGTACCCCGTGCCTAGCCGGGTCCACTGGGCTACAAAGTAGCCCTGGTTGGCATTGCGGACTCTGCCCCGCATGTCTCCCTCCGCCACCCTCTCCCTCCCCCCCCCCCCCCCCCCCCCATCCCCACACTCCTGGCCCTGTCCATACCTTTGGCTGGTGCTGCCCATGCCGGTGGTATGCTCCATGACTCCCAGCTGGCACCCTGCTGTAGGGGCTACTGTGGGCATTGCCCTTGGGCGGGTCGCGTGATGCCCTGCCGGCAGGTGGTGGCAAGGCATCACGCAGCCCATCCAAGGGCGACAGGTTGGGGTCTGGTATGGCGGAGGGTAGGCAGCAGGGATGGTGGGGTGGGGACACCCATATGGCCGGTGGCACTCTACAGAATCAAGGCCAAGCTGGGTGGTCAATGGGGTGCGCAGTAGGAAGGCTGCCTTGCAGGCTGCAACAATGGTGGTCCATTCCTGGACACCGCCCCAGTCCCGTAGTGAGGTCACCCCGGCCCAACACCCATCCTCCTGTCACACCCTCCCCCCACCCCAGGCAGCCCCGCCAGTGTCAGGACCAGCAACCCATCGTCATGACTCTCCGGGTCCCACCTGTCCTCTCTCCCTCATCAGCCACAACGCCTGTTTCACAATTTTTAAAAGCACAAGCTGACCTCGCCATCGGGAGGTCCCCACAGTGGATGCGGAGAATCGCGGAGGCCCCGGAGAATACCAGGTCAGGCCTGCTAATGATATGCCAACGGTATTTACTGTACGTGCAGAGTGGAACACATTGATGCCGCTGTCAAGGCACCGGAGAATTGCGATTTGGGGTGAAACCGGCACCCACCACGATTTCAGCAACAGGGCCGATTCTCCACCCAATAGCTTTTCCAATTCCAGCGTCAGCCAACCGAGAATTGTGCTCAATAGCTATATATGAAGAATAATCGCTTGGGCAACACCCCCATAGAATGTACCCCAAGGGCAAGGAGCAAAGAAGGGAAGACAATTAATGTTAAATGCAGTGGGGAAATAACAAATGACAGATTGGTGAATTATTTGCTCAGAGTTTACAGTTGGTGAATACAATCCAAGGGAAGTCGAGCACTTTAATCAAACCTGCACCGTACCTAATCCAGGAGTATTAATCACTGAACCCAGCATCACTACATTGCTCTATTTGACTGATTATGTAGATATCATGAAACACAACGAGAACAATAATTTAAACCAGACTCCTTTTCTAAAATGAAAGTGCGTTACTTGTTGAACACAGCTGAAATAGAACAGGCTGCACTTCCCTTAACAAGAACCATATTGAGCTATTAGCTGACCAGCCTGTCTGTCTCAGTCTCTCTTTTCATGCTTCCCTTTCATTTTTAGCAGACAAAAGGAGATTGTGCAGCAATTTGGACCGGTGCCTCAGACACAGACTGATTAGTGTGAGCTGAGTGAAATGTATTTCCACTCTTCCACCCCCTCACATCTATGGTTTGCTAAAGTAATAGCACAGTTAAAGTAACAATGAAAGAGTGAATGGTGAAGCTGAACAATGGTAAGTCACATTGCAGCCCACGCCGTCGTTAGATTACTCTCTCTCGAATACTGACTTTCGTACCTGTGTCCTAAATGACCTTACTGGAGGATTAAAGATCCTATGAAATTGCTTACGGAAACACCACATTGGCGAGAACATGCCACGATTTGAAGCATGGGTAATATTGTTTTTATGCTGCCAGTTTTGGCATTGATGTGAAGCTGCATATTGATGCAATAGCTGATATATTGGAGGCGGGGATTTTAGCCGGCCATGGGAGGTAGCAGGGAGAGTGGGAAATTTGGAAAAAATGCTTTGGGCTAGTTCTCCTCTCCGTTTTTTCCCAGGTGCAGACTGAGTGTGAGGTCAGCAACCCACACAGCAGTGGCAGGAAGCAACTACCACCAACGTTCCTGTAACAATGTCATTTTACCAGCGGCGACAAGTGGTTAGCACTGCTGCCTCACAGAGCCAGGGACCCGGGTTCAATTCTTGACTGTGTGGAGTTCGCTCTTTCTCCCCCGTATCTGCGTGGGTTTCCTCTGGGTACTCGGTTTCCTCCCACAATTGGCCGAATACCCTCCTTCTGCACTGTAGGGAATTTAGGATTCTATGATACACCTCAGCAGTTTGAGGAGGCAAAAGCAAAGTGGGAAGATATTAAAGGGCTGGAATTAGCAGGTACTCAGTGCTCTAAAGCCTGAGGTCAGTTTGCCATTAAAACAGCAGCTCAGTGAGACTGCTACTACTAAAGTTGTTAGAGAGATAACTCAACATAGATAAAGGCACGTTTCTCTTTGGGGCTCCACAGTGGTATGCCTGCCAATTCCTCTAAGATTGGGTTGCCCACAGGGGAAGAGCTTGTGAGCCACGTTAGCTGGCCCACAGGAGGGCCAGCTCCTGGCAGAGGAATAGCAGCTTCTTCTTATTCATTCATGGTATGTGGGTGTCACTGGCTCTGTCAGCATTTATTGCCCATCCATAATTGCCCTTGAGAAGGCGGTAGTGAGCTGCCTTCTTGAACTGCTGCAATCCATGTGGTGTAGGTGCCCCCAATGTGCTGTCAGGGAGGGTTTTCCAGGACTTTGACTCAGCGACAGTATAGGAAAGGCGATATATTTCCAAGTCTGGATGGTGAGTGACTTACAGTGCAATGTTGCAGTGACATACAACACATATGCACAGCTCAACAATGCAGAGAATGGCCGTGCGCCAGGAGGAAGAATGCACTGCACTCCACGTAGGCTTTACAAGTGGGGAGGCAGACTCCTGGATCTATTGGAGCAGCAGTTCCTCCAAGGGCTGTGGCTGTCACACCAGGTTGACGCAGATTTCCACAAACCCTTGGGCGATGACCTGAAGCTACGAGGAGCAGGTAGTCACCCACTGGTGAAAATAACTCTGGCACTGAATTTACATCTGGATTATTCCTGTGATTAGCAGCAGACATCTGCAGGATCTCACAATCTGTTACCCATAATGCCTGTACATGACATAGGAACATAGGTATTAGGAGTAGAAGTAGGCAATTCAGCCCTTTGAGCCTGCTCCACCATTCAATCAGATCATAGCTGATCTCTCCCTGGTCTCAAATCCACCTCCCTACTTGTTCCCCATATCCCTTTAACCAGTTTTTAAATGATAAATATATCTATCTCCTTCTTGAAACCATTTAATGACTCAGAGTCCACCACACTATGGAGCAGCGAATTCCACAAATTCATCCTCCTGCGAGAAGTAGTTCCTCCTCATCTCGGTTCTAAATTTGACGGGCAGACTCAGTCATGGCGGGTAGGGTGCAACCCTTGTGTTGCTGTCAGAGAGGCTGAGGGGGCAATCACAGACTGGAGGGAGGAGGCAGCCTTGAGGAAAGCCCATTGTCATGACTCCTTTCATAGACTTCATAGAATTTACAGTGCAGAAGGAGGCCATTCAGCCCATCGAGTCTGCACCAGCTCTTGGGAAGAGCACCCTACCCAAGGTCCACACCTCCACCCTATCCCCATAACCCAGTAACCCCACCCAACACTAAGGGCAATTTTGGACACCATGGGGAATTTGGCATAGCAAATCCACCTAAACTGCACATCTTTGGACTGTGGGAGGAATCCGGAGCTCCTGGCGGAAACCCACGCACACACGGGGAGAATGTGCAGACTCCGCACAGACAGTAACCCAAGCCGGGAATCGAACCTGGGACCCTGGAGCTGTGAAGCAATTGTGCTAACCACAATGCTCGTGCTGCCCGCAAATAATATTCCACCAACCCATGGTGGTGGCAGCCTTGAAGGTATGGGGGGCATGGCAGAATCTTTGGTCATTGGAAGGTACCTCAGTCTGCGCACTGATTTGAGACAATCACAATTCGCACGAGGGGGGGGGGGTTCTGGACACACGGTTTCGGGGATGGCGGCAGGCAGGGATCGAGTGGTTTGGGGATATGTTTGAGAGGGGGCAGCTTTGTGAGTTTAGAGGACCTGAAGGCGGAATATGAGCTGCCCAGAGGGAATGGGTTTAGATACTTTAGTTTCGGGATTTTGTGAAGGAGCAGGTGGCGTGCTCTCGCGGGCTGCTGTCCTTGGGGTTGCAGAAGGTGCAGTAGAGGGAGGGAGTGGGTGAGGTTAAGGTCTCTGAGATTCACAAGGAGCTAATTCCTGTCTCCAGCTGCCCTTTTAGAGCACCCACCTGCTAACCACCAGCAGGGCAGTACCAATCTGTGTTTCCATAAATTTCTGAGCCACCATTGCAACTCACCAATCCAAACTTCTAAAGATTGCAGACTTGGTATGGAGATCACCACCCCAATTGTTCATTCACTTGTTGGCCTACAGCATACGACTCTCCATGAGTTTGGCCACCCTTTCATTAGAGGAGGTCATATGCCCAAGACAGGGTAACACTCATGACAATGATGGGTTCCTTTATCTCCACTCTTTATTGATTTAGCTCCAAACAAGAGTGGTGGTGACTGCTTACAACAGACCTGAAAGGTACCTGGGCACACATTCCCCTGTGCTTCAGACATTCCATGCAAAGAGTGTTGATCAGCACATGGAATTATGATTATTGCAAACACAGAAACCTGGTTGAAAGAAGGGAAGGACGGACAACTGAATGTGCCAGGTTAAAGAAGTTTTAGGCAAGCTAGAGGGGGAAGTAAAAGAGGAGGAGGAATTGCATTATTGATTACAGAGAACATCACGGCAATACTCAGGGATGATATCTTAGTAGGTTCCTCAAATGAAGCCATATGGGTAAAACGTAGTAACAAAAAGAGGGTGATCAAATTGCTGGGAATGTACTATAGGCTCCCAAACAGTCAGGGAGAGATAGAAGGGCAGATATGTAGGCAAATCTCTGAGAATTGTAAGACTTCTGTAAACCCTTGGATGATGGCCTGAAGCTACGAGGAGCAGGTAGTCTGCCCACTGGAAAGTAATAGTGGCATTAAATTTACATCTGGATTATTCCAGGGGAAAGCAGCAGACGTCTGCAGGATCTCACAATCTGTTACCCATAATGCCTTCACTCAGGCAAAGGATTCCCTATTTGTGACGGGTTGACTCAGTCATGGTGGGCAGGATGCAACACTGTGTTGCTGTCAAAGAGGCTGAGGGGCTGAGAATTGTATGAAAAATCAGATAATAGTCGGGGGTTTCAACTTCCCCAATATTAACTGGGATAGTCAAATTGTGAAAGGCTTAGAGCAGGCATTGTCAAACTTCGAGGGCGCGACCCACGGGAGGGTCGCGGAGCCGTCCGTTGCGGCACTCCCGATTGCGCAAATCTGCACACAACAGCCGGCTGTTAAAAACGCCGACTGCAAGCGGCCTTCAAAATGGCCGTGAACATGTAAAAAAAATGCGGCCGCTTTTTCTTGACTGGTCGCAGCTTATTGTTTTACAGTTCGGGGAGGTTTTATTCATTTATTTTATTTGTTTAATTTTTATTTTTTCATTTATTTTATTCATTTTATTTTTATTTTTTTTCACAAGTGTCGGGGGCGGGTTATTTGATAACATTTTACTGGAAGAAAATGCGGATCTTTGCACAGATGGAGACTCCATACTTTCCGACACTGGAAGGCTTCACCTTTATCCAACAGGTTCCATTGAAGGAGCATTTATGAGGGCCAAAGGGACCCAAAACCATTTCCTCCATTTTTGTCAGCAGCAAACAAGGTATGAGAAAAATGGCGACCCGTGCAGGCCAGCCGGCATGGGTCACGAAGTTTGGCCGGCGCAGTTCGTGAAAGTCGCCCAGGTTGAGTCCCGAAGGTTGGCCGGTTGGTCAAAATGTTTCCCCGGAAAAAAAGTTTGAAGAACACTGGCTTAGGGCGGGTGGAATTCTTAAAATGCATCCAGAAGTGCTTTTGAAAAATGAAAATTGCTTACAGTAACTTCAATGAAGTTACTGTGAAAAGCCCCTAGTCGCCACATTCCGGCGCCTGTCCGGGGAGGCTGGTACGGGAATCGAACCGTGCTGCTGGCCTGCTTGGTCTGCTTTAAAAGCAAGCGATTTTAGCCGAGTGAGCTAAACCAGCCCCTGGCTTTTTATGCCAATGTGTAATAAGTCCTACAAGGGAAAAGGCAGTGCTGGATCTACTTTCAGGGAATGAAGCCAGGCAAGTGGATGAAGTTTCAGTGGGGAAGCATTTTGAATACAGTGACTATAACTCAGTTGAATTTAAGTTAGTAATAATAATAATCTTTCATAGTGTCACAATTAGGCTTACATTAACACTGCAATGAAGTTACTGTGAAAATCCCCTAGTCGCCACACTCACCATTAGGTTTTCGTACACATAGCATGGAACTAAGCCAATCTGTCGGTTCAGTTACCTTGGATATGATGTTCAGTTGCTGCATATGATCAAGTCCCTGCTTGAGATGTTCTTTGAGAGGGGCTGGTACACTTCTCGGAGGTTGTATTACTGGTGTTGCATTTTCGTTAAGCGATATTTTATAGGTAAACGTAAAATTCCCATACTAGTAAACACATTTGTAAAACTAGCAAGGATGTCCTCTATGTCATCTTGCTGTGAACCAACACATTGGTTGACACTGTAAATCCTTTTCACAAGATTCAGCAGTAAACAAGCATCAACATCTATTAGAGATGATTTATTGGCATCAACTAGTTTAAATTGCACTGGCAGGTGGATCTGATTGTTGCTTGTACTAATGATGTTGCCATTGTAGTCCCTCAATTGACATTTAGTAGCTTTAATTCAAGGAGGACACTGTACTTTAGAGAGATCTGATTCAGTGATCAAATTAGCATGAGCGCCAGTATCCAACTTGAAAAAAAGTTTGGACCCATTTAATCTTAATTGCGCGTTCCAATTTTTCTTCATATGAACAGATGATATCTGCTTTAAATGTCGTGTTTCAGCATTATCAATCTGGTTGACTGCATCAACAAAGTATGAGCCTTCTAAATCATATTGTTGTGCTTCAACATCGAAATTAGAAATTATTTCTTCATTTGATCCACTTTGTACACTTCGAACCTTCATGGCATTTTTAAAAGACCTTTTGTTTTAATCGGAGGCTTTTTTAACTTGAACGGCTCCGTGAAACGTAATGGTGAAGTTTGCCACAGTTCGGGCATACTTTCCAATGGCTAGGCATTTTTTTCTCTGGTGGGCATGGCCACAATGTGCTCACATCACCATGCTGCTGATGTCATCAGCAAAATGGCTGCCAGCTACTGTGCACTGTTTGTTCAACTGCACCACAACATTAATGGCACAGCCAAGTTGTCATTTTTCACTCCTTTTTCCCGGGATCACATTTCTGCATACTGACTCACGGCAAGCCCACTCGCTCGACATAAACTATTGCTGCTTCTAACAATAAATTGTGCTGCCTAAGCAAACGCTCACGGAGTTTTTCATTTTTAATACCAAACTCAATTTGGTCACGGAGGAGGGAATGTGTCAGTACAGAAAAGTTGCAAGTCCGGGTTATTAAATGGAGACTTGTGATGAAAGAATCTACCAATTAGTTAAGTAAAGATTACACTACACATCTACATTATTAACTCTTCTATTAGTTCAACTATCTCACAATTACTCTGTCTTGCTCTCTTCCACTCTCTCCATCCATCTCCACCTATCTCCTGGAAGTCAAGGAGTCATGTGATATGTATATGGTTGCTCTATTGCACCATCTAGTGACTAGACTAGTAACATTACATTAACCCTTCATGTGCTTTACAATATCCACATATTGTGACAAACCTGACGCAGAACTGTCACACCCGGCTCTTTCACAACAGCAACCTGAGGAAAGTTTTCGGAATTTCTGGAAATTCGCTGCCTTTGTCTGCGTCCTGCCACCCCCAAAAAATATCTTGCATCGTAAGTGAAAAAATTCTTGATGTCAATCCTAAAGGTCGCCTTCTTGAGTTTAAACCTGTTTCCCTTTGCCTTACTCTCATGTTCTAATTTGCAGCAGTGTTCTGGATTCATCCTTCCCAACCATTTATTAACATACTTCATCTTACCCTGCAAGATTATCTTTAAGATTAAGGGCTGTTAAGCCTAAATTTCTGTAGCCTTTCCTCAGTGTTAGTCATGGCTCAGTGGGTAACGAGCTTGAATCTAAATCAGACAGACGGTTGTGGGTTCACCTCCACATCTCAGCTAACACCCCAGTGTCATACTGCTGTTAGAAATGGTATATTTTCTAGATACCATGTTAAATGGAGGCTCTGCCTCTCATGTGGATGTAAAAGATTCCATGGGACGCATTCAATAACAGTCCTAGAATGAACATCACAAAAAACAAATTATCTATTTATCACATTGTTGTTTGTGGGAGCTTGCTGTGCATTTATTGGCATTACATCAGTGACTGTACTTCATTGGCTGCAACCTACTTGGTGCTCATGTCGTTGTGAAGGTGCCAGCAAAATGCAAACCTTGTTTTTTTCCATAATTCAAACATTAATATCAACCTTTTGGCTCCACTTTGAACTTTGAATATTTCCCTACGTTCAAAGAGTCGTAGAGTTTTACAGCACAGAAAGAGTCCGTTCGGCCCATCTGTCTGTGCCGGCCATCAAGCGGGTCCCAAAGGCAAAAGTGGGTCTCCGGAAAAAAAGTTTAAAGAACACTGGTCTAAACAGTTGATCTTACCAAGGAACTACCAGCAATTTGCATTTGATTTGAAGAAGCAAGAGTTCAAGATTTATTCCCTTCAACTCGCATACTTACCTCATCTCTCAAGCTCCACTCTCTGCTGCAAGCACTTGAAACCAATTATCCCAGAGCACACCGGGATTTACTGGTGGCTCATGGGTTCCACAGGATTTCCACGGGTCTCTAGAGAGACAAACTCTGCAGGATTTGCTAGTGGGCCGTGGTGGGTCCTTCGCTCACAGGTAACCAATGTCCAATCAAGTGACCTGGCATCAGGAACAGGGATAGTGGGGGTGCCCATTGAGAGTCACCTCCCTGCCTTGTATCTGACACCCCTCTCGCCGGTGACCTCTCCCTGCAAATCATAGAATTATTGAATCCCTACAGTGCAGAAAGAAGCCATTCGGTCCATCTAGACTGCACCAAACCTCTGATAGAGCACCCTACCCAGACCCAATCCCCTGCCCTATCCCTGTAACCCCTTTACCCCACCAAACCTTTGGACACTAAGGGGCAATTGATCATGGCAAATCCATCTAACCTGTACATCTTTGGACTGTGGGAGGAAACTGGAGCACCTGGAGGAAACCCATGCAGACACGGGAAGAACGTGCACACACCACACAGACAGTCACCCAAGATCAGAATTGAACCCAGGTCCTTGGAGCTGTGAGGCAACAGTGCTAACCACTGTGCCACCGTGTCTACCTCTCTGCCGGGATCCAGTGATGATCCTTGGTAAAGGCCTCAGTGTATTACTGGTAGCAGCCACCGCTTCCAATGGTGTTGCAGGTACTGGAGAACTGCCAGTCTCTGATTGGCCAGCAGCTCTCATTGGTTGGTGGGAGGCGGGGAAGGATTTCTGGACTTCTGGGGCCCTGATTGAATTTGATGCTGTCCAGTTAAGTACCAGGAACATTGGGCCTCCTGTGAAAAGGTGGCATAGTTCTCCCACCAGTTCTCCAAACTGTGGGCGACACTTGAACGAAATGAAATGAAAATCGCTTATTGTCACGAGTAGGCTTCAATGAAGTTACTGTGAAAAGCCCCTAGTCGCCACATTCCGGCGCCTGTTCAGGGAGGCTGGTACTTCCGCATTGCAACTAAATTCTACCCCATGACACAAACAGTCACGTCAGCGAAGCTGGTTACAGGAGAAATGTCACTCTCCAAATGGTCTTGTGTTTTTATTTTAAACTGTTACTATTGTCCATTCCACTTTGTATCATTATTCACTGGCTTTCTGGCACATGTCAATCTCCATACATTCATCATCACACCCAGGTTAATGACATAAACATACTCTGGAAGGCAGCAATGATTTTCTAAATGGAATAAATGTATCTGTGCCGAGGGACAATTTTACTCAATATATCTATCCTGCGTACCATTTATATAATTATAAGTAAATAGGTGTACCAAGATAATTAAAGCTCATTTTAATATGAAAAGCATCAGTTATTTTATTTATGAAAGAAACAAGACTGCATAATGGTGAATTGAGGTAGGCTTTTATATTCAAAAGCTAAATTTTCTGCGCTCCCGCACCCCCAGGACAGGTTTCAATTCGTCATCTATCCCTTGTGGCTGAGGGCAGGTGGACAGCCAGTTCTTGTCCCTCTGCTAATGCCCTGCCAATTATAGACAGCTTTAAGCAGGAGGGTTCCGCAATAAAATTATGGCACTAGATGTAATCAAGCAAGTTAAATAGCTGAACAGAAATGAGCCCCTTGACCTTTGATAATGATTCAAAATTAATCTCTGCCAGCATTAACAGCAGCAAACTAGTGTGTAAAATCCCACAGAGATTTAGGTCATGTTAAAGTGAATGTGGGATCTAGATTGTAGTTCAAGAATATGTTGAAGTGGAGCATGGTTTTTATATTGGTAACATAAGGGTTATGCTACTGGATTAGTAATCCAGAAATCTAGATTAATGATATGGAGACATAAATTCAAGTCCCACCACAGTGGCTGGGGAAGATAAATACAAAAGGAAATAAAAAGCTAGTCTCAGTAATGGCGACTGGCAGATTATCGTTAAAAACTCCATTTGATTCATTAATGTTTTCTCGGGAAGGAAATCTGCCTACACTATACTTGAACCAAACCAACAAGAATGTGGTTGACATTTAACTAGCCTCTGAGATGGAAGCTTCTCTGTTGTATCAAATGTCTCCTAAAAACAATAGGAAACAAAACAGATGAAACATCTAGCATTGATTGAGGCACCAGACACGACCAGGTTAAACCCAGCCTAGTCGATCCCGGGAAGTCAACATTTGAGGGCTTATGCCAAAAGTGGAAGAGATGTCCCACGGCCACGCCAAGCAACAGCCTGGCATGGTCATACTCACGGAATCATACCTGACAGTCAATGCTCCAGATTTCACCAGCACGACCTCTGCCCTGTCCTACTGGCATAGCAAAGCCCCACAGGAAATGGTGGCACAGAGATTACAGTCAGGAGGTAGAGGCTATGAGAGTCTTCAGCTTTGACTCCACACCTCACGAAGGCTCATGGCATCAGGTCAAACATGGGCAAAGAAATGTCCTAGTGAATGCCACCTACCACCCTCCCTCAGCTGGTGGATCAGTATTCCTCCATGTTCAACATCACTTCAACAAGGAAGCACTTGAGGGTAAGGACACAGAATGTACTCTGGGTGGGTGATTCCAAATTCCATCAACAAAAGTGGTTCACTTGTCCCATTAATGATTGAGCTGCCTGTCATATCTGTCAGATGGGCCTGTAGGTGAGAGGAACCCAACACAAAGGAGAAATCTACTATTCCAAAGATGTGCAGGTGAGGTGGATTGGCCATGCTAAATTGATCCTCAGTGTCCAATGATGTGCAGGTGAAGTGGGGTTATGGGGATATGTGGTATTGTGTGAAGCAAATAATGGCATGATGGGAAAACTAGTCAAGTCTTCTTGGTACAATTGAATTTAAACCTAAGGCACAGATACAAAATACAGAGATACAGCCGAGGTCAACATGACCTGAGAACTGGGTGACTCTGAAATTCTAGATAAGGCTTGTTCGTCATGAACCTAGAAGCAGTCTCAATAAATACCAAGCTGAAAAACTGTCTCTTCCTGTTCGTAAACAAATTTGTCCCTTTCTTAAAACAAAGACAAGATAATGATATGAAACTCTATTCCCCTAAAGGTCAGCAAGGTGACGCCATTGTAACGATTATTACTTATGTTTTACTTTCGATCAAATTCCTGACCAAGTTGTATTCATGTTATCTTGATCCTATAATGTATAAAAATCGCCTTATTCTTCTGTAATATCGCAGACTTGGGACGGACGCAGCAGTTTGTATTTGACTGCCTTCCGACTTCAAGTCTCAGCCATGCTGCTAGCAGTCAGTTCTAATTCGTAAATAAAGTTCAGTTTTGCTTACCTAATGAATGCTGTTTGAATTTCTCTATCACAGTCAAGAAGCGGGGAAAATATTGAATACGACAGATAGGGCAGGGAAGTGGGCCTCAGTAGGGTGCTCTTTCAGAGGGTGGGTGCACATTTGGTGGGCTGAAAAGCCTCCTTCTGCACTGTAAGGATACTATAGATTTACCTCATCCTCACTAACGCACATGTCGATGCATTAATCCAATAAACATATAGGTAGGAGTGACAATCACACAGTGCTTGTGAGATGACATCCTGCTTTCAGACTGACGTCACTGAGGACATTACTGCCCATCTAAACAAGTAGGTTCAGACAAGATTAAAACAGGGCATCAATAAGAAGGCTATCAGCAGCAGAATTGTACACAGCTACCTATGGCCTGGCCTATTCCTCATTCTATTATGATAATCAAGCCAAGGGACCAACCCTAGTTCAATGAGCAGTGTAGAAGAGCATGCATGGAGCAGTACCGGATATTCAGTGAATGTTCACTTTGGGTTCTGTCAGGATGGCTTGGCTCCAGGACTCATTACAGCCTTGATTCAAACAAAGAAGCAAAATTCCAAAGATGAGATGAAAGTTATTGTCCTTCATATCAAGGTAGTATTTGACCGAGTCAATGGGAATTGGCGAAATAAACTTTCCACTGGCTGGAGTAATACCTAGTAAAAAGAAAGAGGTTGGAGTCCAAGCATCCCAACTCCAGTACGTTACTGCAGGAATTCCTCAGGGCAGTGTCGAAGGCAAACCATCTTCAGTTGCTGCATTAAAGTCCTTCCCTCCATCTTAAGATCAGAAGAGGGAATGTTCACTGACTGCGCAATATTCCATTCCAATCATAATTCCTCAAAAATATGAAACAGTCCATTTCTACATGCAGCAAATCCTGCACAGGCCATGGTTGAAAAGTGGCAAGTAACCTTCGTACCATGAAAGTGCTAGGCAATGACTATCTCCAATAAGAAAGAGTGTGACCACTTACCTTTGACATTCAATGGCATTACCATTGCTGAACCTCCCAGTATCAATACACTGAGCTCACCATTAACCAGAAACGATCTGTATCAGCCTCATAAGTGGGCGGCACGGTAGCACGGTGGTTAGCACTGTCACTTCACAGCTGCAAGGTTCAAGGTTCGATTCCTGACTTGGGTAACTGTCTGTGCGGAGTCTGCACATTCTCCTCGTATCTGCGTGGGTTTCCTCCGGGAGCTCCGATTTCCTTCCACAGTCCAAAGGCGTGTAGGTTAGGTGGATTGGCCATGCTAAATTGCCCTTAGTGCCCAAAGGGGTTGGGTGGGGTTGCTGGATTACGGGTATGGGGCGGAGGTGTGGGCTTGGGTGGTACAGACTCGGTGGGCCGAGTGGCCTCCTTCTCACTGTAAATTCTATGTCTACTGTGACCGCAAGCAGAGACTCTGCAAGACTTAAATCGACCCCTGACTCTGCAAAGCCTGCCATCCCATCTGCAAGGCATAAAACGGGAGTTTGATGAAACAATCTCCACTTGCCTGGATGAATGTAGTCCCAACAACACTCAACACCACCAGGACAAAGCAACTATTTGATCGACTCTCCATCCTCCATCTAAACATTCACCCCAACCACCACAGTCACCCCAAGCTGCAGTGTGTACCATCTACAAGATGCACTGCAGCAATTCGCCAAAACTTCTTTGACAATACCTTCCAAATCCATGATTTCTACCACCTCAATAAGGACAGCAGATGTAGGGAGCACCTGCATTGACAAAATACCTAGTTTTAGCCGCTGCAGTATCTCAGTTATATTGGGCGCGATTCTCCACTCTCCACGATGCCTGGGAGAATAGCGGGAGGGCCTCCCGACACTTTTTACGACCCCCCGCTATTCCCATCCCCCCCCCCCACACTCGCCCCGCTCCACGAATCGCCGCTCGCCGTTTTTCACGGCGAACGGCGATTCTCCGAGGCCAATGGGCCGAGCAGCCGTTTACGACCCTCTCACGACGGCGGCAACCACACCTGGTCACCACCGTCGTGAAACGGGCGCCAGAAGGAGGGCAAAGGCCCGCGATCGGTGCCCACCGATCGTCGGGCCTGCGTCCGTAACAGACGCACTATTTTCCGGACTTCTGTCGCCCCGCAAGATCAAGCGGCGGGGCAGCTGAGGGAAAAGACAGATCCGCGCATGCGCCGTCTGCGTGATGACGTCATCCGCGCATGCGCGGGTTGGAGCCGTTCAACCTGCGCATGCGCGGCTGACGTCATACAGGTGCCAGCCACGCGTCATTCTTGGCGCGCGGCCTTGACGACGGTCGTGAAGGCAGCGCCGCCGAGACCCCCGGGACTCCGCTCCTAGCCCCGATGGGGGGGGAGAATTGGGTCCCGGGAGGGGGCGCGGAGGCTGCCATGGACGGCCTCTTCCACGGCAGCCTTCCCGATTCTCCGCCATTGCGGAGAATCGCGCCCATTGTCTTTTGAGTGATTGTGAGCTTCATCCACTAATTGGTAAGCACGACTAGTCTATTTAACTGTGTTTTTTTCTTGCATCTTCTTGGTGTAGGAGAGATTTTCTGAGCCCAACATGCCTTGCCAATGTGGCCTTCTTTATCACAGTTCTTGCATATATTTGTTTTACCCCAGCATTTCCCGCTGAGCGTCCAACCTGTGTACATCAGTGACATAGTTGCACCCTTGCAGTCTTCTTCCTTGAGGTATCCATTTTGTGGATTTGCGCTCCAACCCCTATCTGTGAGCTTCTCTTGTTATGAGCTCCATAGATGTGAAAACGTTCGCAGCAGCTTTGAGAGTTAAATCACTTACAATAAGCACTTTCCTCTGAATAGCTTCAATGCGAAGTCCACAAACTAACCTGTCAGGAAGAGTATCATCAAGTGTTGTACCAAATTCCCAATATTTTGCAAATCTTCTTAAAGTTGCTACAAATTGTAAAATGCTTTCACCTTCTTCCTGACTACCGTGGTGGAACTGAAACCTTTCTGCAATCAATAACGATCGAGGAGAGAAATGGTCCTCTAAGATTTTCATTAATTTAACATGGGAGTTATCTCCTGAATTTAGTTCTGTAGCAGTATAAACGTTTTACACCCTACTGAACTGAGATATGTTGTGACTCTTCGGTCCTCCGGTATTTGATTTGCTGTGAGAGATAATTGAATCTTTCCTCACATGATTTCCAGATCTCACAGAGTTGGATTTGTAAAGCGCAGAATCTGTTTTGACTTATAATAATAATAAACTTTATTTGTGTCACAAGTAGGCTTCCATTAACACTGCAATGAAGTTACTGTGAAAATCCCCTAGTCGCCACATTCCGCTGCCTGTTGGGGTTCACTGAGGGAGAATTCAGAATGTCCTATTCACCTAACCGCATGTCTTTCGGAACTTGTGGGAGGAAACTGGAGCACCCGGAGGTAACCCATACAGACACAGGGAGAACGTGCAGACTCCGCACAGACAGTTATCCGAGATGGGAATCGAACCCAGGTCCCTGGTGCTGTGAAGCAAAAGTGCTATCCGCTGTGCTACCATGCCGTCCACTTAAAGCAGGTTTTATCGGACAGGTGGCCTCAATGAACCAGGCACATTTGCCAGTGGGGCAAGGGCCCACATGTTGGGTAGTGCCACCATAAGCATGCAGCTTCCACAAGAGTAAAGGGAGCTCTTGATGCTGACGTTGAAACAAGGCAGGATTATTTACCTCAGCAGTAACATTCCCCAAGTTGAAAAGCAACAGACTTTGCTTCACCAAATTCAAAGAATTGTTTGAATAATCAGATTTCCTTTGATTACTGAGATTAAATCTATCTGAATTCTATTATCGCGTTGCCTTTAGAGCTGTCAGTGGCAATGGTGTTAGTCGATTAACAGGCTCCAATCTAACATCAGGCTCTGCCTCTTGTCATACAGACAATTCTAAAGATATACAAAGGTGACAATGTTCCTGAAATCAGCAGCAGTTTTTCCTTTTGACATTACTTGAAGGAATATATAAAAATTTTAATTTGAGATCTGACGTAAAGCAATATTGAGTTGAAGTGAACTTAAATTCTCATCTGATATGGTCTTCATAGTTTGTAGAAAAATTCATGATCCTGCCATACCGGCTCCGTGTTCTGTCTGCTCCATTACATCTGCCATTTTTTAAACCGAAAAAACAAGCTGGAGGCTGACATGCAATGAGATCACATAATTGCACTGGAATCCCATCCACCGTAAGGAGCTCAAGCATTTATAGCAGCTATATTTCAGCTAATTGAATGAAAATTAAACCCTTGTCAAATGGAATTAAAAGGTCATTTTTTTCCCTTCTGAAACATTTAATTCTCGCGAGTGGTCTTGCCTAAAAACCGTGCATATTAGCAACAGCACAGTCGGCAGGCTGGTCACTGGAGTATTAAAAATGGCAGTGGGAAGATCAATTTTACAATCGGCACCTTCTGAACGATCATAGCACTGGAGTCCTTATAACTCCATACTGAGAGAAAGAACTGGAAGATCGTGGCAGATTTGCTGCATTCACTGCCATGTTAACTTCTGCCAATCAGTTGCTATATCGGCAGCAACATGTCAAAGAAGGAATAGGCCATGCAGGTAAATAGGCAAATACCTGCTAAATGGAAGGTTAAAAAAGTGCAGCTTCAAATGGAATAGTGTGAATTGATGAGAGGGAGTTAAATGCAAAAGCCGTTGAAAATAGACATAGAGATCATGATAAAGTATTAACCCTTACCAGCTGTCTCCACTATAGGCAGCGTGCCAACTTAGTGCTGCCTGTTAATTTGCATGATTGCTATGCAAAGTGTGTTATTGAGTGACTGCAAAGCTTAGCAGGAGCCTGAGGTCATGCAAGGCTAGTTTACTAAAATCCACCTGCACCTCTTAAAGGAGAGATGCGTTTGTGTTGCAGTAGGTTTGGAACTGTTTGTGGACGAGAGTTTGAACGGGAAAAAGAGTGAGTTATGATTCAAAAGGGGAGAAAATAGGCTGCAAGATTTTCCAACAGTGCAGTGGGCACCTTGGTTTAGGCAGCTGCCATCATAGTTATGGATACCGGTCTTCAAAGTGGCTTTCATGGTCCCCAAGCAGACCAGCAATCTGTCCTCCAACTAATCACTCAGATTGTTGAGGGAGTGGCTGTGGCCCCACATAGCGCAAAGCTGCCTTCTACCTCAGGATGGCAGCACTCATTCCTTCCACAATTTCCAGTCAGCCATTGCTCTGGCTGTTGCCTGTCAGCCAGCCATGCTGTTGCCCTCCAAGGCTAACGGCCGTCACGGCCACTGAAAATCAATTGCCTTCCACCATAGATGCTGCTATGACTGGAGACTGCATCTGAGAACTAGGACAGGCAAAGACACACGTAAGACAGGCGGTAAGGAAATGCACGCAAGTGTGCAGTTGACATTTGAATGTAATATGGCATTGTTTGGTTTATAAGTTTGGTTTGGAATGTTTTTTTTTAATTTAGAGTACCCAATTCATTTTTCCAATTAAGGGCCAATTTAGCGTGGCCAATCAACCTAGCCTGCACATCTTTTGGGTTGTGGGAGGTAAAACCATGCAAACACGGGGAAAATGTGCAAACTCCACACGGACAGTGACCCAGAGCCTGGATCGAAGCTGGGACCTCAGCGCCGTGAGGCAGTAGTGCCACTGCGCCACCATGCCACCCTGACTTGGAATGTTTGATTGTGTTGGTTTTTACTTTTCCTTGGTGGCAAAGAGAACATTGTGGTGCTCGGTAACAGATGGAAGGTGCGCAGTGGGATTTTTAATTTATTTGATCTTTTTTATTAATTTACGGGATATGGTTGTCACTGGTTAGGCCAGCATTTATTGCCCATCCCTGGTTGCCCTTCAGAAGGTGGTGGTGAGTTGCCTTCTTGAGCCCGCTGCAGTCCTTGACGTGTAGTTACACCCACTGTGCTGTTAGGGAGGGAGTTCCAGGATGTTGCCCCAGCGATAGTGAAGGAACAGAGATATATTTCCAAGTTAGGGTGGTGAGTGATTTGGGACTTGAGGGATTGTTGGGAAATGAGAAATTAGGTATTGCAATCACTCACAGCCAGTGTGAGGTTGCCTCCTCACTTAGTTTCCTCCCTCTGCCACTTCACCTGGTCAACATATAACTAGTGGTAAGGGCTCACGATGGCAAGGCTGTCCAACGTGGACTACAATAGACATTGAGATATGTTCTGGCAAGTACTGCAGGGTTCCTCTAGGATGGTCCGGGGAGTGGAAGCATTGATTCAGTCTGGCACTGTTCTTTCATTTCTTTGTGGTAGCTGCACGGCTTTCACTGTGTGCATGCTGTCCATGTGTGTGTGGGTTACAAACCAGAGTCATAATCCATGTCTTTAAAGCATCGCTCTTGTCACCCAGTAGCCACCCTTTGGTTGATCATGTGGTTTCAATTGCCAATGGCACAACAGACGTCTGCAGAATTAAGTCATCAAGATTACTGTCAGGATATTGAGTTTAGATTCTAAACATATAAATTAGGAGTGAGAGCAAGCCACACGGCCCCTCGAGCCTACTTCACCATTCAACAAGATCACGGCCGATTTGATTGTAATATTAACCCCGCATTCCCGCCTCCACCCAATAAACCTTCACCCCTGTTAATCAAGAATCTATCTATTAAAAATATTGAAAGACTCCCCTTCCACTGCCTTTTGAGGAAGAGAGTTCCAGAGACTCACGACATGCATAATCTGCCGCATCTTGTCGCCATTCAGTTGGATATTGAGGGATTGCAATTTTAACTGTAGTACTTCGCAGAGTTAGCATGCTGTGGCCCCAAAGCAACATTTGCACAGTCAATGGCATCCTACACCATGGGGAAGTCTGCAGTCCGTGTTAGGCTGTATGTTTGCTTTTCCTGTTTCTCGCTGGCTACAGAGAATAGAAAGTATACAGCTCACTTTCAGTGATCTCCCTTAAGTAACAGTGGCTGACAAGCCGGGAGATGTTGCAAATATTGCCTGCTCTAGCATTCATGACGACATTCCCATTTACATTCACTGCAATGCAGTCCTAGCCCTGTTCTGTTACAGTAGGGTTTAGTAGGTGGTGGATTTCAGTGAGGACATCCTTCATAAAGTGTGTAAACACTGTTCCTTGTCAAGATTCAGGTTGGAAAATTGCTCCCTGTACACCCTGGTTGGAAATGGCATCCTGCTGAGAGGCATTCTCCACGTCCCCATCCCCTCTTCCCTTCCACCTCCCCTGCCCTCCTCCCTTTGTGTTGCCTCTGCTCATTGTCTCTGTCGTGTTCCAGTCTAGGACAATGTTTTTCAAAACTATTTTCCCAGGATCCAATTTTACCAACAGGACAATCCTTGCGATTCATGCCAGCCAACCTTAGGGATCCATGCCGGCCAATCTTCGCGACACAGGCCAGCTGAGCTTCGCATCTCATGCGACGTTCGCTTACCGTTACTGCGACAGGTGAGCCTGCTTGGTCCTCGCAATCTCACTTACTTTGTCATTCAATGACTAGCAGGAATGCGGTGCCACTCTCCTGGATGCAGGGCCAGAAGCTGTTCAATTACCTAATCAGGAGAGGAAAGGTGAGTACAATGATATGTTCAATTACATCCTGATGTGTACGTTACTCTGTCTTCTGAAGCCTACTTCAGCATTTCACTCATTGCAACAACTTACTTTGCAGCTACATTGATCCCTCTCCGTCTATACATTTCCTCAGATCCAACCTGCCCATCCACCACTGAAACACAATCTTATCACAATGCAATCTTATGCCCCTCCCCATAGCCACCATCAAGTACCATTCATCGGGCAGCACGGTGGCGCAGTGGTTAGCGCTGCTGCCTCACGGCGCTGAGGTCCCAGGTTCGATCCCGGCTCTGGGTCACTGTCCGTGTGAAGTTTCCACATTCTCCCCGTGTTTGTGTGGGTTTCGCCCCACAACCCAAAGATGTGCAGACTAGGTTGATTGGCCACACTAAATTGTTCCTTAATTGGAAAAAAATCATTGATCCATTGAATTCATTCCATTACACTCACTCATAGCTTGTTTCTTTCCGACCTCGCAGAAGAAGAGAGCACAAAACACCAGGGAAAAGAACAGAGTTGGGGTGGCCTCTCTGCCCATCATGATGCTAACAGATGCAGAGAAGGATGTATTGAAGTTAAACCAAGTCTCAGCACTCAAGATCGGCAAGGGAGCTCTCCGTTTCAGTGTTGATGCCGGGACTGAATTTGTGATGTTCTGCAATGGCAAATTGGGTGCCTTTCCCAGAGCAATTCATCAACCGTTAATAGTAATCTTTATTGTCACAAGTAGTAGGCTTACATTAACATTGCAATGAAGTTACTGTGAAAAGCCCCTAGTCGACACATTCCAGCGCCTGTTCGGTACACAGAGGGAGAATTCAGAGTGTCCAAATTACCTAACCTGCACGTCTTTTAGGACTTGTGGGAGGAAACCGGAGCACCGGGAGCAAACCCACGAAGACACGGGGAGAACATGCAGACTCCGCACAGACAGGGACCCTGGCGCTGTAAAGCCATAGTGCTAACCACTATGCTACCACACATTGAATACGGCTGATTCCAATGAAAAATGGTGTCCGTTTCACCAGAGTCGGGATTGACACTCGAGAAGCTGACAAGCTGCAGCCACATATAAACACTCCATTCCCCAAACACACCTATCCCAGCCAACAAGATGGCAGCACAGAGAGTGGCACTGCATTTCACAGTCACGGACCTGGAGATCCTACTGGAAGCAGTGGAAGAAAGGCGGGCCCACCCTGTACCCCGGGATGAGTAGGAGGTTTCCAACTGCCGCTGTGCATCAGGCCTGGGAGCAGGTGGGATAGGCCTTGAGCGGCGTGGCAAACACCGCCAGAACCGCCCAGCAGTGTTGCAAGAAACTACACGATCTTCTCAGGGCGGCCAGGGTGAGTAGGCAGCGCTGTTCCCTGGCACTCATTCCCGTAACTGCACCCCTTCACTCTGCCTACCCAGAGGGCATCCAAACCACCACCCAGCACCACCTGCCAGAACCCATACTGGCAACACGAGCGGGTGCCCTGGCCACGTAGGCCAACAGCTACCCACCCCCTGTACTGCATGCATGCGACTGTCCAACATTGTGTATTTTCTGCCTCCACCCCACTCCACCCCAGGAGAAGTCAATCCACAACCGCCAGGAGAGGGGGAAAATCGGAGGGGCTGCTAGACCTGCAGCCCCTCACCGCAGCTGAGCAGCTGGCACTGGACCTGATTGCTGCATTCGGCAACAGAAGTAAATAGCAAACAGCCACATAGCATACAACACTCACTCAAGTTGACATGATGTTTGCAGCTCATGAAATATGATCAATGTGCATAATTTTCACTTGACGTAGTTTTAACCGTTATATGTCTTCACTCTCCCACAGGGCTATCAGGTGTTCTGCATAATGTTCCAGCAGGATTTCTCAGAGGAGCTTATGGACTGCTGAATGTGAAAGATTACCAACAATGGCCGTAAGGCATCATGGGAAAAGAGGCCAATGACTAACTTTAAAGAAGCTAACAAGAAAAGTAAAATAGGATTTACCAAGTTGGAGCAGCGTAAAAATAAAGAGTAAATATTTATATAAGCACAAACGTATATTCATGGACACATAACATAATGTTAGATTACTTCTATTTAATTTATGGTCCGCAGGAATATAATTTATCTACACCCCATTGCAGTCTTGCTCATTTGTGCCTGCTGCCTGGTAAGTCCCCTTCTTATTTGCTGAATGGTAAAAGGTTTCAAGCTGAGCAATGGGTGCCTGTGAAATGGATGCTTTGTTGATGGCAGGACTGTTTTGTCTAGGGGGAAGGTTTGGGACAAGTGCGTTGAGAATGTCCCTGCCAGATGCATTCGTCCAACCGTTTAAAGGGATTAAGGGTTATGGTGTTCGGGCCGGAAAGTGGAGCTGAGTCCACAAAAGATCAGCCATGATCTCATTGAATGGCGGAGCAGGCTCAAGGGGCCATATGGCCTACTCCTGCTCCTAGTTCTTATGTTCTTTAGAATCGCACTACGACCAGGGCAAAATCCAGCTGGATGTATCCTGGGAGATATCGGCGGAAGTGATGTCGCGTAAAGCTGGCAGTGAGGTGTAAGGGTAAAGCTGGCAGTGTGGGTGTAAGGGTAAAGCTGGCAGTGAGGGTGTAAGGGTAAAGCTTGCAGTGAGGGTGTAAGGGTAAAGCTTGCAGTGTGGGTGTAAGGGTAAAGCTGGCAGTGAGGGTGTAAGGGTAGAGCTGGCAGTGTGGGTGTAAGGGTAAAGCTGGCAGTGTGGGTGTAAGGGTAAAGCTGGCAGTGTGGGTGTAAGGGTAAAGCCGGCAGTGAGGGTGTAAGGGTAAAGCTTGCAGTGTGGGTGTAAGGGTAAAGCTGGCAGTGAGGTGTAAGGGTAAAGCTGGCAGTGAGGGTGTAAGGGTAATGCTGGCAGTGTGGGTGTAAGGGTAAAGCTGGCAGTGAGGGTGTAAGGGTAAAGCTGGCAGTGTGGGTGTAAGGGTAAAGCTGGCAGTGTGGGTGTAAGGGTAAAGCTGGTAGCATGGGTGTAAGGGTAAAGCTGGCAGTGAGGGTGTAAGGGTAAAGCTGGCAGTGTGGGTGTAAGGGTAGAGCTGGCAGGGAGGGTGTAAGGGTAGAGCTGGCAGTGTGGGTGTAAGGGTAAAGCTGGCAGTGTGGGTGTAAGGGTAAAGCTGGCAGTGTGGGTGTAAGGGTAAAGCTGGCAGGGTGGGTGTAAGGGTAAAGCTGGCAGTGTGGGTGTAAGCGTACGGCTGGCAGTGTGGGTGTAAGGGTAAAGCTGGCAGTGTGGGTGTAAAGGTAAAGCTGGCAGTGTGGGTGTAAGGGTAAAGCCGGCAGTGTGGGTGTAAGGGTAAAGCTGGCAGTGTGGGTGTAAGGGTAAAGCTGGCAGGGAGGGTGTAAGGGTAAAGCTGGCAGTGTGGGTGTAAGGGTAGAGCTGGCAGTGTGGGTGTAAGGGTAAAGCTGGCAGTGGGTGTAAGCGTAAAGCTGGCAGTGTGGGTGTAAGCGTAAAGCTGGCAGTGTGGGTGTAAGCATAAAGCTGGCAGTGTGGGTGTAAGGGTAAAACTGGCAGGGAGGGTGTAAGGGTAAAGCTGGCAGTGTGGGTGTAAGGGTAAAGCTGGCAGGGAGGGTGTAAGGGTAAAGCTGGCAGTGTGGGTGTAAGGGTAAAGCTGGCAGTGTGGGTGTAAGGGTAAAGCTGGCAGGGAGGGTGTAAGGGTAAAGCTGGCAGTGTGGGTGTAAGGGTAAAGCTGGCAGTGTGGGTGTAAGGGTAAAGCTGGCAGTGTGGGTGTAAGGGTAAAGCTGGCAGTGTGGGTGTAAGGGTAAAGCCGGCAGTGTGGGTGTAAGGGTAAAGCTGGCAGTGTGGGTGTAAGGGTAAAGCCGGCAGTGTGGCGTAAGCATTCTGCAAATACAGAAACATTCCCAGGGGTGGCTGTCCAAAGTAATAGGCTCGATGTCAACAAGTACAGGAACATGAACAAATCTGGTAAACTCAAGGGGCTGAGCTTTCCTGCCCTTGCCACTTGCAACATCTTCTGGTCCCGCCGATGACAACCCCACCCCTGCACACAAGCCCAGTTCCCCGGTGGCGGAAGATGCGAGTAATGCAAAATGCCATTGACCAGACAATCTCACTGGCAGCCAATGGAGAGCCCCATCTGCTGCTGGAAAACATGCCACGGTGGGTGGGGGCGGGGGGGGGCGGGAGGGGCGGGAGGGGGGGGGGGGGGGGGGGGGGGGATAATCCCACCCTAGGAGTCCTCTGGATTTCCAATGGTTCAGGGACCAAATCTTCAAAAATGAAACCATGGAGACCGACAGTAAAAATAATGTGGAGATTCCGGCGTTGGACTGGGTTGAGCACAGTAAGAAGTCTTACACCAGGTTAAAGTCCAACAGGTTTGTTTCAAACTTTCGGGGCCCTACTCCTTCCTCAGGTGAATGTGAAAATGACAGCAATCGTAGAAAAATTCTTACTCAGCCACACTGATTTTATTTAATTACAACTTCTTCTAGTCACGGGACTTCCGGTGGCTGTGATGGAGTAGTAAGCCACACATTTGGGAGCTCCCGTTTTAAAGAGATTTTTCGGCTCTTTTGAGAGCCCAAAACGGAAATTTTTCGACGTCTCCCGGTGGGGGAAGGTGTGCTGAACGACTTTCCCTGCAGTCCATGCCTCGAACTCAGAGTGGAAAGGGGGAAAAAACAGCAGCAGCTCCTCAGAAAAAACAGGGGAAGGGATCCAAGATGGCCGCCGACAGAGCTCCAGAGGAATGGAGACTCTGGGCCCAGGAGCAACAAACTGATCTCCTGTGCTGCTTTAAAGAATTCAAGGATGAAGTACTGAGCTCTTTGCAGGAAACAAACAGAAGGCTGTCAGAGATTCAGTCCACCCAGGGTGCTGCCATCAGGAAGTTGCAGACGCAGGCCACTGAACGAGAGGAGGAGGCCGTGGTCCTCGTGAGTAAGGTGGAGGGGCACGAGGCACTCCACAAGAAGTGGCAGGAACGCTTTGAGGAGCTGGATCACCGCATGAGGCGGAAAAACCTGCGGATCTTGGGCCTTGCGGAGGGGCAGGAGGGATCGGACCTGACAGCCTATGTGGCTGTAATGCTGAATTCGCTAGTGGGGGCCGGGTCTCTCCATCTGCCCTTGGAGCTGGAGGGAGCGCACAGGGTGCTGGCCAGGAGGCCCAAGGAAGATGAACCCCCGCTTGCGGTGCTGGTGAGGTTCCACCGGTTCAGTGATCGGGAGTGCGTGCTGCGCTGGGCCAAGAAGGTGAAGAGCAGCAATTGGGAGAATAGGGTAGTGCAGATCTACCAGGACTGGAGTGCGGAGGTGGCTAAGCGGCGGTCCAGATTTAATCGGACGAAAGAGGTGCTTTATAGAAAAAAGATAAAGTTCGGAATGTTGCAGCCCGCGCGCCTGTGGGTAACTTATTTGGACCGGCACCATTATTTCTATTCCCCGGAGGAGGCGTGGGCCTTCGTGCAGACGGAGAAACTGGACTTGAACTAGGGGTTGGGGGTTGCGAGGTCGGCTGTAAGATATTAGTGCTGGATTCTGCTGTTGCTGTGTTTTCTTCTTCTTCTGTTTTTATTTCTTCTTGTTTTAGTACTTTTGCAATTTTGATATGGTTATTTACGGAGGGGTTGTTCTGCTATGTTTTTGTTTTTGTGCTGTGGGGCATTGTTTGGGCTGTGTATCTTGAGGGGAGGGTCGGGGGGGTATGTTGTATTCTATGTCGGATTGGGGGTATGGAGTGGGCCTGATATTTGGGAGCTGCGTCAGAAAGGTGTGGTGGGGCAGGGCGAAAGCGCGGGCTTTCCTCTGGTTTCCCGCGCTGCGGGGCTGGGGGGTGGAGACGGTGACGGGGGAGGCGGGGCCTTAACTGGTTCTTCCCCGCGCTGGAGCGGTGCCAGGAGGAGGGATAGATTGGGGGATGATCCCACTTCGGGAGGGGTCGGGCTATTGGCGGGAGTTTACGGGGTCAGCAGAAGTTAGCTGACCCACGGAAGTACAATGGAGGACGGTTCGCGGCTGGGAGGGTTCCTAGCCTGGGGGGGGGGGGGGGGGGGGGGGGGGGGGGGGAGGAGAGGGGGGGGGGGGGAAGGGGAATACCGGGTTGCTGCTGGTAGGGTCTAGAAGGAGCTGGTGGGGGCTGGGGGAAACAGAGGTGAGGGGTTGTAGCTATGGGGACGGGGTCGAGCAGGGGGTGCTGGCCTGGGGCGGGCAGTCGACGGACTATGGCTAGCCGACGGGGGAGGGGGGCGGGACGCCCTCTGATCCGGTTGGTCACCTGGAATGTGAGAGGGTTGAATGGACCGGTGAAGCGGTCGAGGGTACTGGCTCACCTGAAGGGGCTAAAGGCGGATGTGGCAATGCTTCAGGAGACCCACCTGAGGGTGGCGGACCAGGTCCGCCTGAGGAAGGGATGGGTGGGGCAGGTTTTCCACTCTGGGTTGGATGTGAAGAACCGGGGAGTGGCGATTCTGGTGGGGAAAAATGTGTTGTTTGAGGCATCGGAGGTGGTGGCGGATAAGGGGGGTAGGTATGTTATGGTTAGGGGCAGGCTACAAGGAGAGAAGGTGGTACTGGCTAGTGTGTATGCCCCAAATTGGGACGATGCGGGCTTTATGAGGCATATGTTGGGACGGATCACGGATCTGGAGGCGGGAGGTCTGATCATACGGGGGGACTTTAATACGGTGTTGGATCCTTCACTGGATCGGTCCAGCTCTAGGACAGGTAGGAGTGTGTGGGGGGGGGGGAGCGCAGTGAGCGAGTGTGTGTGTGGGGGAAGGGCAGTGAGTGTGTGGGGGAAGGGCAGTGACTGAGTGTGTGTGGGGCGGAGGGCAGTGAGCGAGTGTGTGTGTGGGGGTAGGCAGTGAGTGAGTGTGTGTGTGTGGGGGGGTGGAAAGGGCAGTGAGTGTGTGTGTGGGGGGAGGGCAGTGAGTGAGTGTGTGTGTGGGGGTGGGGGGGGAAAGGCCAGTGAGTGAGTGTGTGTGTGTGAGGGGAGGGCAATGAGAGAGTGTGTGCACGGGGGGGAGGGCAGTGATTGAGTGTATGTGTGGGGGGAGGGCTGTGAGCGAGTGTGTGTGTGGGGGGGAGGGCAGTGAGCGAGTGCGTTTGTGTGGGGGAAGGGCAGTGTGCGAGTGAGTGTGTGTGTGTGGGGGAAGGGAAGTGAGTGAGTGTGTGGGGAGGGCAGTGAGTGAGTGTGTGTGTGGGAGGGGGTAGTGCAGTGAGTGAGTGTGTGTGTGTGGGGGAGGGCAATGAGCGAGTGAGTGTGTGTGGGGGAGGGCAGTGAGTGAGTGTGTGTGTGTGGGGGAGGGCAATGAGCGAGTGAGTGTGTGTGGGGGGAGGGCAGTGAGTGAGTGTGTGTGTGTGGGGGGGAAGGGCAGTGAGTGTGTGTGGGGGAAGGGCAGTGAGTGTGTGTCTGTGGGGGAGGCAGTGAGGGAGTGTGTGTGTGTGGGGAGGGCAGTGAGGGAGTGTGTGTGTGGGGGAAGGGCAGTGAGTGAGTGTGTGAGTGTGGGGGAAGGGCCGTGAGTGAGTGTGTGGGAAGGGCAGTGAGTGAGTGTGTGGGGGAAGGGCAGTGAGTGAGTGTGTATGGGGGAAGGGCAGTGAGTGAGTGTGTGGGGGAAGGGCAGTGAGCGAGTGTGTATGGGGGAAGGGCAGTGAGTGAGTGCGTGTGTGGGGGAAGGGCAGTGAGTGTGTGTGTGTGTGTGTGTGTGGGGAGGGCAGTGAGTGTGTGTGTGTGTGTGTGGGGAAGGGCAGTGAGTGTGTGTGTGGGGAAGGGCCGTGAGTGAGTGTGTGTGTGTGGGGGGGAAGGGCAGTGAGTGAGTGTGTGTGGGGGAAGGGCAGTGAGCGAGTGTGTGTGGGTGGGGGGAGGGCAGTGTGTGTGGGTGGGGGGAGGGCAGTGAGTGTGTGTGTGTGGGTGGGGGGAGGGCAGTGAGTGTGTGTGTGTGGGGGGGGAAGGGCAGTGAGTGAGTGTGTGTGTGTGGGGGAAGGGCAGTGAGGTGTGTGTGGGGGGGAAGGGCAGTGAGTGAGTGTGTGTGTGGGGGAAGGGCAGTGAGTGAGTGTGTGGTGTGGGGGAAGGGCAGTGAGCGAGTGTGTGTGGGGGAAGGGCAGTGAGTGAGTGTGTGTCTGTGGGGGAAGGGCCGTGAGTGTGTGTGTGGGGGGGAAGGGCAGTGAGCGAGTGTGTGTGTGTGGGGGATGGGCAGTGAGCGAGTGTGTGTGGGGGGGAAAGGGCAGTGAGTGTGTGTGTGTGGGGGAAGGGCAGTGAGCGAGTGTGTGTGGGGGGGGAGGGCAGTGAGCGAGTGTATGTGGGGGGAGGGCAGTGAGCGAGTGTGTTGGGGGGAGGGCAGTGAGCGAGTGTGTTGGGGGGAGGGCAGTGAGCGAGGGTGTGTGGGGGGGGAGGGCAGTGAGTGAGTGTGTGTGTGTGGGGGAGGGCAGTGAGTGAGTGTGTGGGGGGGAAGGGCAGTGAGTGTGTGTCTGTGGGGAAGGGCAGTGAGTGAGTGTGTGTGTGGGGGAAGGGCAGTGAGCGAGTGTGTGTGGGGGAAGGGCAGTGAGTGAGTGTGTGTCTGTGGGGGGGAAGGGCAGTGACTGTGTGTGTGGGGGGAAGGGCAGTGAGCGAGTGTGTGTGGGTGGGGGGAGGGCAGTGAGTGTGTGTGTGTGTGGGAGGGAAGGGCAGTGAGTGAGTGTGTGTGTGTGGGGGAAGGGCAGTGAGCGAGTGTGTGTGGGTGGGGAGAGGGCAGTGAGTGTGTGTGTGTATGGGGGGGAAGGGCAGTGAGTGAGTGTGTGTGTGTGGGGGAAGGGCAGTGAGTGAGTGTGTGTGTGGGGGAAGGGCAGTGAGCGAGTGTGTGTGGGGGAAGGGCAGTGAGTGAGTGTGTGTCTGTGGGGGAAGGGCCGTGAGTGTGTGTGTGGGGGGGAAGGGCAGTGAGCGAGTGTGTGTGGGGGGGAAAGGGCAGTGAGTGTGTGTGTGTGGGGGAAGGGCAGTGAGCGAGTGTGTGTGGGGGGGGAGGGCAGTGAGCGAGTGTATATGTGGGGGAGGGCAGTGAGCGAGTGTGTTGGGGGGAGGGCAGTGAGCGAGTGTGTGTGGGGGGGAGGGCAGTGAGTGAGCGTGTGTGTGTGGGGGAAGGGCAGTGAGTGAGTGTGTGTGTGTGGGGGAAGGGCAGTGAGTGTGTGTGTGGGGGGGAACGGCAGTGAGTGAGTGTGTGTGTGGGGGGGAAGGGCAGTGAGTGAGTGTGTGTGTGTGGGGGAAGGGCAGTGAGTGTGTGTGTGGGGGGGAACGGCAGTGAGTGAGTGTGTGTGTGTGGGGGAAGGGCAGTGAGTGAGTGTGTGTGTGGGGGAAGGGCAGTGAGCGAGTGTGTGTGGGGGAAGGGCAGTGAGTGAGTGTGTGTCTGTGGGGGAAGGGCCGTGAGTGTGTGTGTGGGGGGAAGGGCAGTGAGCGAGTGTGTGTGGGGGGGAAAGGGCAGTGAGTGTGTGTGTGTGGGGGGAAGGGCAGTGAGCGAGTGTGTGTGGGGGGGGAGGGCAGTGAGCGAGTGTATATGTGGGGGGAGGGCAGTGAGCGAGTGTGTTGGGGGGAGGGCAGTGAGCGAGTGTGTGGGGGAGGGCAGTGAGCGAGTGTGTGGGGGGGAGGGCAGTGAGCGAGTGTGTGGGGGGAGGGCAGTGAGCGAGTGTGTGGGGGGGGGGGGCAGTGAGCGAGTGTGTGGGGGGGAGGGCAGTGAGCGAGTGTGTGAGGGGGAGGGCAGTGAGCGAGTGTGTATGTGGGGGAAGGGCAGTGAGCGAGTGTGTGTGTGGGGGAAGGGCAGTGAGCGATTGTTGGGGGGTGTGGAAAGGCCAGTGAGCGAGTGTGTGTGTAGGGGAGGGCAGTGAGCGAGTGTGTGTGTGGGGGAGGAGGGCAGTGAGCGAGTGTGTGCGTGGGGGAGGGCAGTGAGTGAGTGTGTGCGTGGGGGAGGGCAGTGAGTGTGTGTGGGTGGGGGGGCTGTCAAGCATGCTAATGTTTAGCTCAATTACACATCTCAATGTCATATGGCATTGACTGGCGCTCTTGGGCTTCATTGCTTGAGCTCCTCATAGGCGTCATCGCCATGTTTTTAGAAGGTAGCCAGGAATCGAGTCAATAAGGCGATCCAGGGATGCCTTGATTGCCACCTGTATGCATTTGATGACACCCAGGACGCGATTATCCGCAAATGCGGCGAGTCGTAAAGGCTGCCGTGAAACTGGCCGTGTTTCACGGCAGCCTCCGCGCCCCCTCCCAGGACCCGATTCTCCCCCCCGGGCGGGGCTAGCAGCGGGGCCCAGTGAAGCACGGCATCGCGGGCTTAGTGACCGTCGCTAAGTCGGCGCGCCAAGCGTCACGCCGGCTGACGCACACGATGACGTCAGCCGCGCATGCGCGGGTTGGACGGCTCCAACCCGCGCATGCGCGGATGTCGTCATCACGTGGACGCGTCAAACCCGCGCATGCGTGGGCCGTCATGCCCCTTATCCGCCCCGTGGACTGATCCTGCGGGGCGGCGGAAGAACAAATAGTGCCCGGGTATCGGACCCGCTGCCCGCGATCGGTGCCCACCGATCGCAGGCCCATGCCACCCTTGGCACGGCCATGATGCGGCCGTGCCAATCGGTGCCATGGTTGTCTGGGACGGCACTTTGCGGCCGTTTTCACGAACGGTGTGAGCAGGTGTGATCGCGTTCGTGAAAACGGCCGTAAAGGCCTGGCAACTCGGCCCATCGGCCTTGGGAGAATCGCTGTTCGCCGTAAAAAACGGCGAGCAGCGATTCGTGTCGTGGGGCGACCGTGGGGTGGGGGGGGGAGAATAGCGGGAAGGCGTGAAAATTGTCGGGAAGGCCCTCCCGCTATTCTCCGACCCGTCGTTGGCAGCGGAGAATCGCGCCCCCAGAATTTGTGAGAAGCCAACCAGGGACACACCCTCGCGCCCACCGAGTCTAACTGGCATCATTGGTGGAAAAGTCAATATAATTGCCTGCCCTAGAACACATGGTATCAGCCACCTGTTTAATATATTTTTGGTCAGTTGATAGCTGATCCCTGGACGATCCTTGAGGTAAAGAAGTTGAGGGCAGCTGTCATTTTAACAGCCACTCAAAAAGCACAGTCACCAGATCAACATGGCTTCTTACAATGGCCTGTAAATGCCTGCCATGACCTGACATGGGCCCTGGAACCTTTTGAAGCACTGGGTTTCAGGCATATCAATGAACCTGCTCGTACATCTTGTGATGCAGATACCACCTCCTTCGAGATGCATGTCCCTGCCCATCTCCTTGAGAGTAGACGATCTGTGAAAAGAAGGCTGCTGCTGCTCCTACTTCTAGTGATGAGGATCTAATCCCATCTTGTTGGAGCTTCTCCTGCTGCTTCTGCTGGTTCACCTTAGTCCACTTCTAAAGTCGAGGCTCAAACAGGAAAAGCAACACTCATGCATTTTTAAAATAGAAATGTAGAATACCCAATTATTTTTCCAATTAAGGGGCAATTTGACATGGCCAATCCACCTACCCTGCACATCTTTGGGTTATGGGGGTGAGACCCACGCAGACAGTGACCCAGGACCGGGATTGAACCCAGGTTCAATCAGCACCATGAGGCAGCAGTGCTAACCACTGCACCACCGTGTTGTCCTAGCAACACTCATGCTGATCTGATAGATCACAGCTGTAAAGTGTATATAAGATGCACAAAACCTCCAATACAGTGAGAGTAGCCTCCAAAGCAATCAAAATCACCAGTAAAATAGTGAAATTAATAACTCAGAGCAAATATGGGCAAGAAATTCATTGTGTGGTCCCAGTACTTCCAGGAATTTTTGATTATCATTTCTTCAGCCCCTCTGTTGTCACTGTGTTCTCACTTTGCTTTCACCAGCAAGTACCAGAAGGCCTGGATAACCATTCATAGTTAAAGTTGAAAAGCTCTGTCAAATAGGCTCTTAATCATTTATTCCCACATTGAAGCAGGCAAGCCCACCTCTCCTGAGAGGGCTGCTCACACACAGCCTAACATGCTGGAATTAAATGTGGAAATTGGGACTGGGCTGGGATTAGGGCTAATGTATTGATTTGGATGGAATACTGGGTGGCAGATAAGGAACAAAGAGTAGGAATAAACGGGTCTTTTTCTAAATGGTAAGCAGTGACTTGTGAGATATTGCAGGATCGATGCTGGGACCTCAGCTATTCAAAATATATATCAATGATTTAGATGAGGGAACTTATCTGGTTTAGCTCAGTGTGCTAGATAGCTGGTTTGTGATGCAGATCAAGGCTAGCAGCACGGGTTCAATTCCCCGTACCAGCTTACCAGGACAGGTGCCGGAGTGTGGCGACTAGGTGCTTTTCACTGTAACTTCATACTTGTGACAATAAAAGATTATTATTGTTATAAATGTAATGTCTCCAAATTTGCAGAATGCACAAAGCTGGATGGGAGAGTGATCTGTGAGGAAGATGCAGAGATGTTTCAGTGTGATTTGACAAATTGAGTGAGTGGCAGATGCCATGTAATTTGGATAAATGTGACGTTATCCACTTTTGGAGCAAAAACAGGAGGGCAGATAATTATCTGAATAGCTATAGACTGAGAGAGGGGAACGTGCAATGAGATCAGTCACTAAAGGTAAGCATGCAGGCAGTAAAGAAGGCCAAATAGTATGTTGAACTTCACAGCGATAGGATTCGAGTACAAGAACAGGAATGTGTTGCTGCAATTATACAGGGCCTGGTTGATAATAATAAGCTTGATTGTCACAAGTAGGCTTACATTAACACATCAATGAGGTTACTGTGAAAAGCCCCTAGTCGCCACACTCCAGTGCCTGTTCGGGTATAAGGAGGGAGAATTTAGAAAGTCCAAATTACCTAACAGCGCGTCTTTCAAGACTTGTGGGAGGAAACCGGAGCACCCGGAGGAAACCCATGCAGACACGGCTAGAACGGGCAGACTCCGCACAGACAGTGACCCAAGCCGGGAATCTAACCCTGGATCCTGGTGCTGTGAAGCCACAGTCCTTTTTTAAAATACGTTTAGTGTACCCAATTCATTTTTTTTCCAATTAAGGGGCATTTAGCGTGTTCAATCTACCTACCTTGCACATCTTTGGGTTGTAGGGGCGAAACCCACACAAACACGGGGAAAATGTGCAAACTCCACACGGACAGTGACCCAGAGCCGGGATCGAACCTGGGACCTCGGCGCCATGAGGCAGCAGGGCTAACCCACTGCACCACCGTGATGCCCTGAAGCCACAGTGCTAACCACCGTGCTACAGTGCCGCCCTCAATGCCTGGAATATCATGTGCAATTTTGGTCTCCTTATCTGAGGATGGATGTTCTTGCTATAGAGGGGAGTGCAGTGAAGGTTTACCAGACTGATTCTTGGGTTGGCAGGACTGACATTTGAGATTTTGCCGGTTAGGATTATATTCGCTGGAGTTTAGGAGAATAAGGGAGGGGGGTCTCGTATAAACTTACAAAATTCTAACAGGACTAGACAGTTTAGATGCAGGAAAGATGTTTCAGTTGGCAGGGTTATCCAGAATTAGGGGTCACAGTCTAATGATACAGGGTGAACCATTTAGGACTGAGATGAGGAGAAATGTCTTCCCCAAAGAGTGGTAAGCCAATGGAATTCGATACCACAGAAAGCAGTTGAGGCCAAAACATTGGGCGAGATTCTCCGCAAATGCAGAGAATCGTAAAGGCTGCCATGGGACAGGCCGTGACCCACGGCAGCCTTCACGGCCACTTCTGGGGCCGATTCTCCCTCTGGGCGGGGCTAGGAGCGCGACCCCGTGCGTCACGGCGGCGCGGCCTTGACGACGGTCGTCAAGGCCGCACATCAAGCGTCACGGCGGCTGACACGGCCGATGACGTCAGCCGTGCATGCGCAGGTTGGACAACGCCAACCCGCGCATGCGCAGTTGCCGTCTTTCTCCTCAGCCACCCGGCAAGACGCGGCGGCTTGATCTTGCCGGGCGGCGGAGGGGAAAGAGTGCATCTGTTTTGGACGCTGGCCTGACGATCGGTGGGCACCGATCACAGGCCTGTCCCCTCCCGAGCATAGTCGTGGTGCTCCCATGCCAATCGGGCCTCTAGATGCCCCAAATGGGCATCTGGTGCCCGTTTCATGACAGCAGTGAGCAGGTGTGTTTGCTGCCGTGTTGAAACGGGCGTGAAGGCCCGGCCGCTTGGCCCATCGGCCTCGGAGGATCGGCGCTCGACGTAAAAAACGGCGAGTGGCGATTCGTGGCGTGGGGGGCGGTGGGGGGAGAATAGCGGGAGGGCGTGAAAATGTCGGGAGGCCCTCCCGCTATTCTCCCACCCGGCGTGGGGGGGGCGGAGAATCACGCCCATTGTATTTTTTCAAGAAGGAGTTAGTTAGTTCTTGGGGCTAAAAGGATCTGGGGGAGGGGGGGAATAGGTTACCGATTTGGATGATCGACCATGATCATAATGAATGGTGCAGCAGGCTTGAAATGAAATGAAAATCGCTTATTGTCACGAGTAGGCTTCAGCGAAGTTACTGTGAAAAGCCCCTAGTCGCCACATTCCAACGCCTGTCCGGGGAGGCTGGTACGGGAATTGAACCGTGCTGCAGGCCTGCTTGGTCTGCTTTAAAAGCCAGCGATTTAGTCCAGTGAGCTAAACCAGCTAAAGGGCAAAATGGACTCCTCCTGCTCCTAGTTTCTATGTTTCTATATACGTTTGAGCTGGCTTCCTGACACACTGTCAATTTCAGTCACTGTCCACTACCCTACCTGACCTGTTCCCAAACCCAGTCACTCTTGCAAGTAATAAGTCACCCGAAATGTGTGTTTGTGGGTTAAGTGGAGTGCCGCCCAGGCATAGTTGGTCACACTCTCGCCTCTGGGTCAAAATGTATTGGGTTCGAGTCCCATTCCAGAGCTGAGGGAGCACTGCAATGTCTGAAGTTCGATGACTATTGCAGTGCTTCCCAACCTCTGTACCGTCACGGCTTTGTTCGAGTTTTCAACACCGCGCGCCACAGGAGCCCCAGAAAGATCGAGAAAAATAAGCATGGGACCGGGACCTGGGAATGTGGCGCATAGCCCACAAATTTCATCCACACACCCACCCCACACACCAACAAGACTCAGTGCAAGTCTTTTTTTTAAAATATGGTGCTGAGAGGCTGTTGGCTCCTCTCCTTGAGCAGGGCCTGTGTGCAGCCAGAGGGGCCTGTGTCAGGCTGACCTGCCTCCATTATTTCTGGGAAGGACATGCATGCTACCCAGAGCAGCAAAAATGTATAATTTGAGGGTGGAAGATTATCAACGGTTCCTGAGGAACCGGTCGCAGCAGGAGCCTGACTTATTTTTTTTTTTTTTTTTATAAATTTAGAATATCCAATTCATTTTTTCCAATTAAGGGGCAATTTAGCGTGGCCAATCCACCTAACCTGCACATCTTTGGGTTGTGGGGGTGAAACCCACGCAGACACGGGGAGAATGTGCAAACTCCACACGGACAGTGACCCAGGGCCGGGATTCGAACCCAGGTCCTCAGCGCCGTAGGCAGCAATGCTAACCACTGTGCCACCATGCCGCCCTGGAGCCTGACTTATGACCAAACCATTGTAAACCGATATGTTGGGAGTTTGGGTATTGGTGAAGCTCTGCTGGGCAAACTGCTGGGAGAGGGGGGGTTTAAAAGTGTAAACACATCCGAGACGAGTTTGTGGCAATTACATGCCTGTGTTCATAGTACCAATTGTTGCAATGAAGAGGAACCACACGTGACGTTGACCAAATGCAGGAATCCGAGGTGGGGCCACCTTGAACAGCATGTACCCACGTAGGTTTAAAAGGGGCCTCTTGTCCACTGAGAAATGTTCATTTGACATATTCGTTAGGAATCATCTGGCACTAAATTCTGCATTTTCTTATGCGGCTCAATGTCATGTTTGACTGTTTTGACATCATAGAATCTACAGTGCTGAAGGAGGCCATTCGGCCCATCAAGTCTGCACCGGTCCTTGGAAAGAGAACCCTACTCAAGCCCACGCCTCCACCCTATCCCCGTAACCCAGTAACCCTACTTAACCTTTTTGGGCGCTAAGGGCAATTTATCATGGCCAATCCACCAAACCTGCGCATCTTTGGACTGTGGGAGGAAACCAGAGCACCCGGAGGAAACCCACGCAGACTCGGGGAGAATGTGCAGACTACACACAGACGGTGACCCAAGCCGGGAATCGAACCTGGGGCCCTGGAGCTGTGAAGCAACTGTGCTAACCACTGTGTGACTGTACTGCCCAAACATGTTTGACCCCTCTGAATCTCCTTGGAATCTACTTCCATTAAAGATCGTATAATGCATTGTATTAGTTTGTAGATCTGGGAATAAATAAAGTGCTTGCCCCGAAACTCCCTTCAATAGTCCCCAAAGCCAGCCACCCCCCACTGAAATCCCGATACAGCACCCCTCCCTCCAGACACTCTTCAAATACTCCCTGCATTCTCTCTCCCCGCATTCTCCCTCTCCCCACATTCTCCCTCTCCCCGCATTCTCTCTCCCCGCATTCTCTCTCTCCCTGAATTGTCTCCATGCACTCTGTCTCCCCTCACTGTCTGACTCCCTACACTCCCTGTCTCTCCCCGAACTCTCTCTCTCCGCATTCCTTCTCTCCCTGCACTCTCCCTGCACACTCTCTCTATTCACACTCTCTTCATCAACACTCTCTTTCTCCCTCCACTCTCCACCTTCACACTCTCCCCCCCCCATTATTTCTCCACACACTCTCTCCCTCTACACTCTCTCCCTGCACATTCTCTCCTCCACCCTTGTGAAACCCACCAAAAATGTAGCGGTTGCCAGCATTTCATATCCATCGAGGTGGGACACAGGGTGTCCCTTGTACGTGATTGGCCGCTATTGGTTCACTGCAACATTGTGGCCGTTTAGGAGCAATCGATAAAAAGTGTGTGCCGTGGAATTGTTTATCTCATTGAAGTGTGCCGCGTTAGTGAAAAGGTTGGAAACCACTCATCTATTGTATGAGATATTAAACCGAGGCCCTGCCTGCCTTCTTACGCAGAATTTCCCAGGGTGGTATTGTGGAAAAAGAGCAAGGGAATAATCCCCGATGTCCTACTCAATATTAATCACTCAATAAAAGATTATCACCCCCACAACCCAAAAAAGATGTGTAAACTAGGTGGATTGGTCACACCAAATTGCCCCTTAATTGAAAAAAAATGAATTGGGTACTCTAAATTTATTTTTTTTAAAGTGTCTGGTTGGGTGGCACGGTGGCGCAGTGGTTAGCACTACTGTATCACCGCGCTGAGGACCCGGATTCCATCCCAGGCAGGTCACTGTCCGTGTGGAGTTTACACATTCTCCCCGTGTCTGCATGGGTCTCACCCCCACAACCCAAAGATGTGCAGGGTAGGTGGATTGGCCACGCTAAATTGCCCCTTAATTGGAAAAAAATAATTGGGTACTCTAAATTTAAATAAAAAATAAAAATAAAAGATAATCTGGTCATGAGCACATTGTGGCGTTGCTGCATGCACATTAGCTGCCAGGTTCCCGACAGAACAGTGACTACAGGAAATAGAACATAACATAGAACAGTACAGCACAGAACAGGCCCTTCGGCCCTCGATGTTGTGCCGAGCAACTATCACCCTACTCAAACCCACGTATCCACCCTATACCCGTAACCCAACAACCCCCCCCCCCCCTTAACCTTACTTATTAGGACACTACGGGAAATTTAGCATGGCCAATCCACCTAACCTACACATCTTTGGACTGTGGGAGGAAACCGGAGCACCCGGAGGAAACCCACGCACACACGGGGAGGACGTGCAGAATCCGCACAGACAGTGACCCAGCCGGGAATCGAACCTGGGACCCTGGAGCTGTGAAGCATTTATGCTAACCACCATGCTACCGTGTGGCTGAAGTGCTGTTGAAGTGCTGTTGAAGAGTAAAATGCTTTGGGACATCCTGCGGCCATGGAAGGTACTATATAAATACAAGCCTTTCTTTTCTTCTCCTTTCAGATGCCAATTCACAACCAGCATTTTTTTTTTTTTATTTCAGATTGTTTCTCTTTTTTTGTCTATTTCTCTCCTTTTTTTGAAGTTTGGGTGAAAAACTATTTATAACACATTGACCTCACACATCTTCAGACAGATACCACTCTTTTTAAACCACATTCATCTTTTCTCTGATTGCGTTCTTACACTTATAGCTTATTTCCAAGGATGTGACATGAATGTAATTTGGTGATTGATGAAATGTCTCCATGTGCAAGATCTCAGATCAACTTGAGCTCAGGAGAAAGCAGCATTTTCCACCACCTGCTTTAACCTGACTCTGATAAACATCTTAGTGTATTGCAGCACGATTAAACATTTTGACAGAACGCTCCTCTTTTTTCACAAATGTGGTTTGGACCATTGCCACACATAGACAATGTTGGTGTGTGTTTAACGATTCATTTTATGTCTTTAGAATTTATGGAAATCACTGATGTATTCACACTTCCTTGCCTGGTTCACTATTCTGAACTCGTTAGCTTAGAACATAGAACATAGAACAGTACAGCACAGAACAGGCCCTTCGGCCCTCGATGTTGTGCCGAGCAATGATCACCCTACTCAAACCCACGTATCCACCCTATACCCGTAACCCAACAACACCCCCCCCCCCCCCCCCCCTTAACCACTACGGGCAATTTATCATGGCCAATCCACCTAACCCACACATCTTTGGACTGTGGGAGGAAACCGGAGCACCCAGAGGAAACCCACGCACACACGGGGAGGACGTGCAGACTCCGCACAGACAGTGACCCAGCCGGGAACCGAATCTGGGACCCTGTAGCTGTGAAGCATTTATGCTAACCACCATGTTACCGTGCTGCCCCTTATGAAGTTACTGTGACTAGCCCCGAGTCGCCACATTCCGGCGCCTGTTCGGGGAGGCTGTATATGGGAATCGAACCGTGCTGCTGGCTTGCCTTGGTCTGCTTTCAAAGCCAGCGATTTAGCCCTGTGAGCTAAACAGCCCCATTAAGCTAAACAGCCCCATAGCTTCTAGAATGTCATCGCAGGATGGCACGGTGACACAGTGGTTAGCACTGCGGTCCCACACCACCGAGGACTCGGGTTCGATCCTGGTACCTTGTCACCGTCTGTGTGAAGTTCACATATTTTTCCCATGTCTGCGTGAGTTTCACCCCCCACAACCCAAAGATATGCAGGGTACGTGGATTGGCCACGCTAAATTGCCCCTTCATTATCTAAAAAAGAATTTAACCACAGAATTTAACAACTAACAATATTAAACAGTAAACAATTCTACATTCTTTGTCATAAGCGCCATAAATGCATCTTTGAAGAGAAAATGTATTCTATTTTTAAAGGTTCTCCTCCTCATATGATGTACCTTAGGGTGAGATTTTCCCAGAAATTGGCAAAGGCTGATAGTGGGGGGGAAAGGCAGCACTGAACCCACCGCCCACCCTATAGCACAGTGCATCATGGTGGGGTGGCTTCTGATTTGCCCGCCCCACCAGAAACTTAGTAACTCAAGGACTGGGACGCCATTTTTAAAGACCGCCCAGCAAAATCAATTTCACCCTGGTAACACCCCCACCTCTGCGTTGCCCCTGCCACTGCCCAAGGGAGCAGTGTGCAGGAGCAGTGCCGGGGACAGCACCAGCAGCAGTGCTCCATGAAATGCCAGAGACATGGTCATCTCCTCCTCTCTCCCCCCCCCCCCCCCCCCCCCTCCCCCACCCCCAGGCGTGGACGATGCACTAACCTGAACAACTCCCCTGGGAGGTCTGTTCGCCAGGTACACACTTTGGAAGGCCAGCTGGGTTTCACACAGTTGTGCCCTCACACCAACGTGAATGGATTTTCTGATTGGGGGGGGGGGGGGTGATTATGATATGTTAATGCATGCAAATGATGTTCCCAATACACCTGTCACTGATGGGTGGAGGGAAGGGACAGCGGTCACACATTTACGGTGACGTAAAACGCAGTTTGACTGTTTTCTCAATATTTTCCGCTCCTGTTACCAAACCCACCCAATGTAGTCGTGAGCAGAAATTCCCGGCCTTAGTCCAAAGATGTGCAGTTTAGGTGGATTAGCCATGCTAAATTGCCCCTTAGTATCCAAAAATGTTATGTGGGGGGGGGGCGGCATGTGGCACAGTGGTTAGCATCAACCCAAAGATGTGCAGGTTAGGAGGATTGGCCATGCTAAACTGCCCCTTAATTGGGAAAAAATAATTGGATCCTCTAAATTTATTTTTGAAAAATGTTCGGTGGTGTTACTGGGTTACGTTGATAGGGTGGAGGCATGGGCTTCAGTAGGGTGCTCTTTCAAGGGCCGGTGTAGACTTGATGGGCTGAATGGCCTCCTTCTGCACTGTAAATTCTAGTTTATGTTTCTCAGTTTCCGCTTCTCTCGGTATTTTATTACTGTTAACTAGGGGCAGCCTGACATCATTCTGAATAAAACCTCTTCATCCTAATGCATCACACAATCCCATTCCATAGACACTCGCCTGATTCTCTGATTTTGAGACTATGTCCGGAGCATGTGTCTAGTATTCAGACCAAAAAGTCGGCACTGCCCCTGCACCGATGTTCCACTCGGTGGGGGGCTAGTAGCTGCGCCACGTAGAACCCCCGTCTTTACGTGCAGGTATGGACGGAGAATGGCCGGGTCCATGGCTACACATGTGCACAGCGGCGACCTAGAGCGGTCGCACCGTACAACATGTCGCCAGCCGTGCGCGGGCCTGGCATACTAGATAGTGCCTCCCTTTATCCCCCCCCCTTGCCACATCCGGACCACCCCCCACCAGTCCCCGCCGAAGCCCCCCTCCCCGACTGTAGGGACACTGGACACAGTCCGTCGCCACCACGCAAGGTTGACGAAAGCTCAGACCACAAATGATCCACACCGTCAGGAAGTCGGCCCATCGGGGGCAGAGCAGCGGTGGAGGACCTTCAGGTGACGTCATGAGGCCGTCCCAATGGCATGCGGCGTACACACCGATGATGCCATTTTGGAGAGGATGGAGCATCCGAAAACAAACGGCGCCCCTGAGTTTGGAGGCAAAGCAGATTCACCGACCAATCGCCGAATGCGATTTTGGCATCTGCAATCGAAAATTCAACCCCAATTATCTCAAAGGAACAAAGATCCTGACGATCCCGGATTTCTCATCATCTTCCTCGAGATATCATTCCACAACATCAGTTAAATCACCAAGTTGTAGGGTAGCACAGTGGCACAGTGGTTAGCACTGCGGCCTCACGGCGTCGAGGTCCCAGGTTCGATCCTGGCTCTGGGTCACTGTCTGTGTTGAATTTGCACATTTTCCCCGTGTGTGCGTAAGTTTCGCCCCCACAACCCAAAAGATGTGCAAGCTACGTGGATTGGCCACACTAAATTGAAATAAATGTAATGGGTACTCTAAATTTATTTTTAAAAAGAAAAACAAAATCACCAAGTTGTGTATTCTTCTTGTGTGAGTCTAGACAGTGAACTTTAACAACCTATTTGGCTGTGTACTCAAACCCTGTGTTCATTTGGTCTTCATCCATAGGCGTTCCAGTCGGGTCACTGGACAGAGAACAGAACTGATGATGGTCTCCACCTAGTCCAAGAATACCAAGTACAATTTTTGCATGTCAAATATTACCTGGACTGAGATCAGTACAAACTGTATTGAAGACTTGACCATTTACCTTCACCAACTGATGCACCTGAAAATGCTCCCATTTAGTAATCCCTCAAATCAATTGCCTACTCGTTCAAGAGGTAAGTGCCGTATCTGTATGGTATTTGCCATCTACAACTTGCTGCCTTCATGCAGGAAAGACCCAAGGCCTACTTTTAATCGGGTCAACATCTTCATATTATTGTCCACCCCTTCAGAGCCAGACATCAGCACATTTCGCCCTCAGAGTTCTCTGACTAAAGAAAAGAAAAATCAACCAGGATCGCTTGGCGCTGGCTGTTACCCAGTGAGACTCCTGCTGAAAACTGCATGTATTGTGTCTGCTGTAGATCTTGCTCCAACATATTTAAATCATGACACATGGGTTATTTATGTTCCTACATTATGATGCTCTCATATGGATCCATTGTATTTTCTCTCTTGTTCTTTTCAAAGGTATATTCCCATCTGTTGCATTTTAGTGTTACCACACGCAATCTCCACTACAATTAAACCAATTATTCCTAATGCATACCAGGACGCACAACAAACTGTTTCCTACCCTACAAGCTTTTAAAGAGTGCCAAAAATCATTACCTTAATTGAATATCCGAAAAACTGCATAATTTCCCTTTTTGGTTTAGTATCCATTTCCTGTTCTATGATGGTTATATTTAATTAATAAAATAGCAGTTACACGCAAACTTCCAATGGACCATTTAATAGCATAAATCAGCCACATAAAGTAAACGGACAACCTTTAAAACTAGAGTACTATAAACCAGTCACTGGGAGCATGGTCTTTTTTAAAATAAATTAAGAGTACCCAATTTTTTTTCCAATTAAGGGACATTTTAGCATGGCCAATCCACCTACCCTACACATCTTTGGATTGTGGGGGCGAAACCCACGCAAACACGGGGAGAATGTGCAAACTCCACATGGACAGTGACCCAGGGCCTGGATTTAAACCTGGGACCTCGGCGCCGTGAGGCAGCAATGCTAGCCAATGTGCCACCGTGCTGCCCTAGAGCATGGTCTTTTTAGTGAAATTATCCTTTCTGACAAAAATACTACTGCAACTAATGGCAAAATATAAAGCAAAACAATGATTAGTTGACTTAAAGCTAAACAAACGTAATGGAAAATGCTCATTCTCATGGGGTTGGAGGAGGAGGGTCGTCCTGATACGCATCATGGTGTGACACAAACCCATGTACACAGCTAGTTTATAGAGAAAAATTTGCATTTATGCAGTATACTTCATGGCCTCAGGGCATCCCAGAGCACTCTATAGCTAATGAAGTGCTCTTGAAGTATAGATACTTTGTACTGTCGTAAACGTGGCATTGAATTTCTCCAAACTGCAAGAACTCTCACAAACTGCAATTTGATAATGACCAGATAACTCAGCTTTTTGGCCAAGTTGATAGAGAGATAAATGTTGGTCGGTACATTGGGAGAACTCCCTTGCTCCTCTTCAAAGTAATGTTGAGAGTCTTTTTTACATTGAGGGATAAATATTGACCAGGAGACATTATCAGACTTACCAGTCAATAATTTAATTCTTGATTTATACCGGGTTAGCAGAAATCAGTGTTACTCTGTCGGAGTGAGGGTAAGGTTGAATAAACCAAAGTAATAAAAAATAATGGAAGAGCTGATACCCGGTCTGCTTGTTCTTCCACTATTTTTTTTGTCTGAGGGTAAAAATCATTCTGCTTCCTCTGCACTGCCAGGTTGTTGATCATGCACAGCCAGCAAGGTAGACCGGAGGCCTGTTCCCCTGCTGTCCTCCACACTGAGGATCGTTGTGAGAAAGCAACAATGATGGCTTCCACTTGCTTGGATTCCTGCAGAGCACAAAGTCCACCTTGCCTGCTGAGTTGAACTAGATGAGACAGAGCTAGAGTTGTGCTTTTGGGCTGAACATTACCCAGAGGTGACTACAATTTTTATATGTTGTCTATTTTTCTGAAAGAACATGAGGACATTGTGACAATATGGATATTGTACGGTAAATTAAGGGTTAACAATTTTATGTAAATTTACTTAACCACCAGATGGTGATCAGGAGCAGTCACGTGACACCCTTGATTTTGGGAGAAGGTGTTTAGGCGTCAGAGCGTAGTCGTGTGTTCTGGAGAACTGTAGATATAGTTATAGCTTCGTTTATTTAACAATCTTTGTACTTAGGTAGACTTTCAAATCTAGTTATAGGTAGTGTTAATAAATTAGCTTTGTTAATCAACATAGCTTGATGTTCTTTGTTGAACACTACGGGGGCAATTCTCCGATATTGAGGCCAAGTGTTCGCGCCGTCGTGAACGCCGTCGCGTTTCACGATGGCGCGAACAGAGCCCGGCACGACCTATTCTGGCCCCCACAGGGTCCAGCATGGCGCTGGAGTGGTTCACGCCGCTCCAGCCTCCTTATGCGGCACCAAATGGGCGCCGCGCCAACCCACGTATGTGCAGTTGTGGCAGCTCAATCCTGCGCATGCGCAGTTAGGCCGCGCCATCCTGCGCATGCGTGGGGAACTTCTTACGTGCGCCGGCCCCGACCCAACATGGGGTCAGTGTTCAGGGGCCGGCCACGGCGGAAAGTAAGCCAAAAGGGGGGAGATACCGGCCCACCGATCAGTAGGCCCCGATCGTGGGCCAGACCCGTTCGGACGCCCCATGCGGTGAAGGAGCCCCCCCTACCCCCCACAGGCCGCTCCCCAAGCCTTCGTGACGAGGTGTGGACGGCGCTGGCGGAACTGTCATTTCTTTCGCCGTCCACTCGGCCCATCCGGGCCGGAGAATCGCTGCTCACTGTTTGTGGCGATTCTCCGGGCGGCCCGGCGCGATTCTCGCGGCGCTGGTTTCGGGGGTGGGACAATCGCGTGCATGGGGTCAGGGCGGCGTGGCGTGATTCACACGGGGCCCTGGCGATTCTCCCACCCGGCGTGGGGGTGGGGAGGAGAACACCGCCCTACACATCGAAGCCATCCTTATCAAGAAGCAGAGAACATCACAGACATAATGATGGTTTTTGCAGTGGCTTGATTTAATTAACCCTAACAGAACCACTATTCAATTTGTGAACCAGATTGTAAAATTAAACTGTTCTTTCCAAAGAAAATATGAAGAAATATCCTTTTTCCTTATGGCACTATGACTTTGTACGGTTTACCATTAGCAACTTGCAGAAAGTAATTCAGCTGGTGTGCATATTTTTGAGGCTAAAACCAAGTGTGTTGCCTGAATGAGAACAGACCTTGCTGATTGACACTTGCAGTAAATCGTGTTCTATCTTCAGTTGTGATTACATTTCCGTGAGGACTCAGCAATCAGGTTAAGGAATAGCTTAGCACAACCCCCTCAGCACCTGGAATGGCTAAGTTTTATTTAAATATTATTGCTCAGAAGGTACAACAAGAGGATTCCCAACATCTGCGACTGTTCTTGGAAATGCCTTCTTATTTTTGGACACAACAAGTGGTTCTGGTCTGGAATGCACTGCCTGGCAGTGTGATAGAGGCAGGTTCAGTCCAGGCATTCACAAAGGCATTAGGTGATTACTTGAATAGAAAGAATAATTAAAGGTCGTGGGAAAAGGCAGGGGAATGGCACTGAGCTTGTTTGGAGAGCCAGTGTGACATGATAGGCCAAAAGGCCGCCTTCTACACCATAACAATTCTTGTGTGATTCTGATTCTGTTAAACCACTCTTTCTTATCTCTGGAATTTTGACATGGATCCACCTCTTCTTATGGACGGGTATGGGTAGCACATTGGTTGGCACTGCTGCCTCACAGCACCAGGGTTCAATTCCAACCTTGGGTGATTGTGTGGGGTTTGCACATTCTCCCCGAGTCTGCATAGGTTTCCTCCGGGTGCTCCGATTTCCTCCCACAGTCCAAAGATGTGCAGGTTGGGTGGATTGGCCATTCTAAATTGTCCCTTAGTGTCCAACGATTAGGAGGGTTTATGGGGTTACAGGGATAGATGGGGGATTGTGCTTAGGTAGGTTTTGCTTCCAGAGGGTCGTTTTAGATTCGATAGGCCGACTGGTCTCCATCTGCACTGTAGGGATTCTATGATTCTATGAAGTGTTCTCTGTAGTGAGAACTCTAGTGTTGCCAACAGGAGTTTATGGAATGCTCAGTACCATTACTTAGATCAATCACAAAGGATTCCGTTTCTTGAATACTCAGCTCATTTGCAGCCATCAATACAAAATGCTGCATGTCAATTCTCACTTACTTGGCAGTGGTCACATTGCCCTAAATTTACAGAAGTCTGCCATTAACGAATCACTGACACGAAATGTTAAGTAGCGCAATAGGTCTGAGGTGATCTTGTGTAATAATCCAGGAGACACAAAGAAGAATGCTAAACAGGTTTATTTTAACTCAAAAGATAAAGCCGCTGTTGGCGCGCACAACACAAATATCCCAACCCAGGACTATCGGAACTCTCGGTCCGGGTCTGAGAGCAACATTTAAAGGGCTCAGTTGGAAAAGCCTCCGCCCGCCACCACAAGTACTCATACTCTACAAGTCCCCACTGGCAGATCAATTAGTGATCCCCTGTGGCCCTCGTGAGGGTTATCACACGATGCTATTTGCAACACTGGCAGCATGCAAGTTTATCGTTCTTGAAAGCATCATCATGGATGCCCTGGGGAATGAGGACTCTGAACCACAACAACAGGGACAGCATGAAGTGCAGGAGGAGATTATGGAACAGAAACCATTGTCAACTGTGACAGCCATTCAGTAAGATCTTCACGTAACATGATAAATTGCATAATCCATTCATACAGTAGTTCTATCTACATCTGGTTATCGTTTCCACTGACCAACCTTCACCTATAATACCTTACCTCTCCTTAACTACCAACCCTGCCAACTGCATGATTCAAAACCTACAGGATACATGCACTCGAACCAATATATATGTTATCTTATAGTTGTATTATGATCCTCATTCTTACAGGTTCTATATTTACATGACAAAATTTTATCTTCACGAGTTTAGCAAAGCATCAAAAATGTGAGCCAATAAGAGATCCACTATTAAATGGATAATTTAAAAAAGTATAGAGTCATAGAATTTATAGTGCAGAAGGAGGCCATTCAGCCCATTGAGTCAGCACCGGCCCTTGGCAAGAGCACCCGACTTAAGTCTCCACCCTTCCCCCGTAATCCAATAACCCCACCTAGTCTTTTTTTTGGACACTAAGGACAATTTAGCATGGCCAGTCCACCTGATCTGCACAGCTTTGGACTGTGGGAGGAAACCGGAGCACCCGGAGGAAACCCACGCAGACACAGGGAGAAAGTGCAGACTCCGCACAGACTGTGACCCAAGCCGGGAATCGAACCTGAGACCCTGGAGCGATGAGGCAACAGTGCTAACCACTGTGCTACCGTGCCACCAATCTCAATCCCAATTTCCATCTCTAATCAAATCTGGCATCTGATCAATGACTCAGTAATACTTTACCCTTGATTCATTGGAAAGCCATTCTTGGAAACTGAAATTCCCATTTAATATTTATTCAGATTAAATGGGATGGTGCAGTTCACTCCAAACACCAGATTTTATAAAGCGGCAAAGTAAGAGAAATCACAGCAAAACAACACCCCTCATCCCAAATCTAAAAATGTGGGAACACGAATAGACCATTGAGTCACTCAAGTCTGTTCCTCCATTAAATCCAAATTGATCTGTACCTTAAATCCATTTACTTACCTGGGTCTTGTAATCCACCTTCACAAGGGCAATTAGGGATGGGCAAAAAATGCTGGCATAGCCAGTGATGCCCTCATCCAGTGAATGAATTAAAAAAAAACCTTAGTACTTTTGCCCAACAAAAATCTATCAACCTTGAAATTGAAATTTTTATTTGGCCGAGCCTTAACAGCTCCTGGACAGAGTGAGGTAGAAAGTTAAGAAGTGCTTCCTGACATCACCTCACTCTAATTTTAAACCTATTTCCTCTTTTTCTGGGCTCTACCACTAAAGGAAATAGCTTCTATTACCTTATCCACCCCTTTAATGATCTCAAACACTTCAACTGGATCATACCTTAATCTTTTATATTGAAGAGAATTCAAGGCTGGCCTACTCCAACCTCACTCATAATTTAACCCTTTTAGCCTTTATATCATTCTGGCAAATCTGCAATACGCCTCTCCAAAGCCAGTATATCCTTCCTGAGATTCAGAATTGAATACAGTCCAACCAGATCTCAGTACAGCTATAATGTAACTTCTATTATTTTGAATTTCAGTCCTCTTGAAATAAAGGCCGACATCCCATGAGGCTTTTAAATTAATATTTGTGTGTGATGACTAGTTTTTAGTGATTTCTATATTTAGACATTTGCATTTGGACCTTTCTTTTTTTTTAAATGTTTTTTATTGAGTTTTCATATTATATCCAACAAATTACAAATTATTAGAGAGAAAAAAAAAGACGCAAAAATTAACATGTATATTTACAGGTAAGCATCTTCATAATAACAACTGTGGCCGCCCCCCTTTAGCCGGCATACATATTTTACATTCCCCAATATGGCCGAGGCACATGTTTATTGGCATTTATTTACAGTTTGGTTTTGGGCCTTAGCTTGCCATCAAACCCCCATAACGAACCCGTAGCCCCCCCCCCTCCCCCCCCCCCCCCTCCCCCCCCCCCGGGCTACCTTCCCCCGATTCCCGTCCATTTTCCCCTGATTCTTGGCCACCCGACTATTCTTCCTCTTGTACGTTGGCCACAAACAGGTCCCGGAACAATTGCATGAATGGCTCCCACGTTCTGTGGAAGCTGTCGTCTGACGCATTTGGACCTTTCTGTTCATCCACAGCACCTAGTTTCTCACCATTTGAAAACGCTCTGAATTAGCTTTCTTAGATCCAATGTGGATGACCTCACATTTTCCCATGTTGAACATTTGCCACAGTTTTGTCCAGTCAACATAATAATGTATCAATTTCTTTTTGCAACTTTTATCGACTTTCTTTATAGTCCTAACTTAGTGTAGCATCAAATTTATATATACAGATCTTTTCCGAATCATTTATAAACATAGTAAAAAGCTGGGGGCATCCTTGGTGGACATCACTCGACATCCTTGCAATTTGACTACATATTCATTATCCCTACTTTCTGTTTCTTACTCCGTAACCAATTCCTTATCCCAGCCAATAGGTTGCCTCCAATTCCTCTCATTTTTGTTAAGCCTCTTATGTGGAACTTTTTAGCCTTCTGCTAATTCATATCAATAACTTTCTTAGACACTGCATTACCTAGAACATAATAATAATAATAATATATTTTATTGTCACAAGTAGACTTACATTAACACTGCAATGAAGTCACTGTGAAGATCCCGTAGACAGAGGGAAAATTCAGAATATCCAAATTACCCAACAGTACAGGCGGAATTCTCTGATCCCCTCTGCCGGGTCGGAGAATCGCCAGGGGAGGGGCGGCGTGAATCCCGCACCCGCCGGCTGTAGAATTCTCTGCCGCTTGGAATTTGGCGGGGGCGGGAATCGTGCCGCGCCGGTCGGCGGCCGCTATCAGCGGTCCCCCGGCGATTCTCTGGCCCACGATGGGCCAAGTGGCTGCCCATTTTCGGCCAGTCCCGCCGGCGTATATTACACCAGGTATTTGCCGGCGGGACCCGGCTGCGCGGGCGGCCTCCAGGGTCCTCGGGGGTTATGGCACCGGGAGGTGCCCCCACGGTGGCCTGGCCCATGATCGGGGCCCAGCGATCCGCGGGCGGGCCTGTGCCGTGGGGGAACTCTGTTCTTCCGCGTCAGCCACTGTAGTCCTCCACGATGGCTGACGCGGAGATGAACCTCCCCTCACATGCGCTGGGATGATGCCAGCACATGCTGCCGCTCCCGCACATGCGGCAACTTGCGTTGGCCGGCGGAAGACGTTTGGCGCCGGTTGGCGCAGCGCCAAGCCCCTTTGCTGTCGGCCGGCGGGGCGCAAACCACTCCGGTGCCGGACAAACCTCTGAAGGTGCAGAGTATTCCGCACCTTTGGGGCGGCCCAACGCCAGAGTGGTTCATGCTACTCCTTCCCACCGGATTTGCCCGCCCCACCGATTCCCGCAGAATCCCGGCCCACATCTTTCGGGACTTGTGGGAGGAAATCGGAGCACCCAGAGGAAACCCATGCAGACACAGAGAGAACGTACAGACTCCACACAGACAGTGACCCAAACCAGGAATCGAGCCTGGGACCCTGGCGCTATGAAGCAACAATGCTAACCACTATGCTAACATCAGCTACTTCCTTAAATAATTCATTAAGTTCATGAGACATGATTTTCCCTTTTAAAAATACATACTAGCTCACTCAGATCAGCTCATATTTGTTCAATTGGATAGTCATTCTGTCCCTAATAACAGACTCTTGTAAATTTCCCACACTGCCTTCACACTAATGGGTTTAATTACCTTACTTACCTTTCTTACACTTTTTAAAGGAGTGGTATTAAAAAATTTCAAGTCCAAAGAGAAAATTCTTGAATCAAGAGTGTTTTGGAAAATGATCTCATAAAGTAGGGTGGCATAGTGGTTAGCACTGCTGCTTCAGCGCCAAGGACCTGAATTTGATTCCAACCTTGGGTGACTGCCTGTGTGGCATTTGCACATTCTCCCCGTGTCTATATGGGTTTGCCCCAGGTGCTCCAGTTTCCTCCCACAGTCCAAAGGTGTGCAGGCGAGGTGGATTGGCCATGCTAAATGGCCCCTTAGTGTCCAAAAGGTTAGGTGGGGTTATGGAGTTATGGGGATAGGGCAGGGGCCTGGGCCTAGGAAGGGTCCGCTTTTGGAGGGTCGGTACAGACTCGATGGGCTGACTGGTCTCCTTCTGCTCTGTAGGGATTCTATGATTCTATTCTCTGATTCTATGAACATAGCAACAATTTCCTCGCCTACTTCTTGTAATACCTTGGGGTGGAAACAATCCCACTCTTCCTGCTGATGGGATCTTCTGGCCAAAGGCGACGCCCCACAATGGATACCCAGGTGACAGGTCGCACAAGCTATGCAAAGTGCTGTAGTGTTCAACAATACTGGACAATCCCGCTGGCGTCCCATTGCGAAGCACGTCCACCACCGAACAACCCGCCACAGGTGGGCCAGAAAATCACAGCCACAGAAATCATGGAAAATGTCTAACACAGAAGGACATTCAGTTCATCATTGCATATGTATCAGGGCCTTATTCAAAAAGCAGAAATAGCAAATGCCATAAGGCCTTGGCAAGGTCAGAAACCAGCTTCTGTGGGTCATAAGACTTTATGACAGTTATTGCAATGTAGTTACGCAGTTTTCATACAAGACCCGTGATTCATTCCGAAACCAAAGTCGAGAATTTTGTGGTTGATATTCATTGATAAACTCATAACACATTCACCCTACTTTGTGTTGTCTCCTGTCTTAGCAGAAATGTAAATGAGCTTAAAATAAGCAGTTAACATCTGCTTGAAAATAACAAACAAATGGCTTGGCTTATCTTTCACTCTCACTCCACAATATAAATATTTCCCACTTTCTCTGTCTTCAGCTTTGACAAAGGGTCAGCTGGACTCGAAACGTTAGTTCTTTTCTCTACCTATCGATGTTCCAGATCTGCTGAGATTTTCCAGCATTTTCTTTTTGGCTTGGCTCATCCTCTTTCAGTTGGATTTTGACGGGAATGTGCACATGCAATAATTACTAGAGTGTCACAATTTCCTGTCCATCACTAGCCATTCACAGCAGAAAAGAAACCCCTTGCTTGATGTACTGTATGTGTGTGATGACAAAAGCCACGAAACACATGGGGCGGAATTCTCCGCTCCTGCGATAAATCGGGAAGGCCGTCGTGAATTCGGCCGAGTTTCACGACGGCCTCGGAGGCCGCTCCTCTCACCTTATTCACCCCCCACCCGGGGGGCTAGGAGCGGCGCTCCGTAACTCTCGGCCGCCGAGAATAACGGGACGGCGGCGCCGAAGTGACGTCAGCTGCACATGCGCAGGTTGGGCGGCTCCAACCCACGCATGCGCGGCTGACGTCACGACGGCTGACAGCTCAAACCCGCGCATGCACGGTTGCCGTCTTCCCCTCCGCTGCCCCACAAGACGTGGCGGCTTGATCTTGCAGGGCGGCGGAGGGGAAAGAGTGCGTCGCTTTGAGACGCCAGCCCGATGATCGGTGGGCACCGATCGCAGGCCAGTCCCCTCCCGAGCACGGCCATGGTGCTCACTCCCCTCTCCGCCCCCCACAAGCCTCAAACCAGCATTTGGTGCCCATGTTCACGACGGCAGCGACCAGGTGTGGTTGCCGCCATCGTGAACCGGTTGGGAACGGCAGGCCACTCGGCCCATCCGGGCCGGAGAATCGTCGGTCGGCGTGAAAAACGGCGAGCGGTGATTCTTCCGAGCGGGGGGTGGGAGAATCGCGGGGGGCGCCAGGGGGGCGTGTCGTAAGTCGCCCGGCCCTCCCGCGATTCTCCCAACCAGTGTGGGGAGCGGAGAATTCCGCCCATGGTCAGGCTATTTCATTAGCTACAGGCCTGCTCACTACTAAGTGAATTTAACTTAAAGCACTGGCAAATTAAAATAATATTTCACACAATTTCAACATTACAAGGTGCTGGCATTTTGTGTTGGTCCCTGCAACCTCAACCCTCACCTCCAAGAACAAATGTGAGATGCTCTAAACTTCTTTGTTGCTAAGATTCAGACAGTCCCACCAGATGTCTCTGTGGTGTTGCTACCACAGTGTGTATAACCCGTATGCAGTGGACAAATGACTGTGAGTCGACTTTGTTTAAAATCAATAATCTTCATTCATACTCGCACAATATTACAGTTAATCAATTATACCATCAAAAACAAGTTATTTTACAGAATACTGAAGTTCATACAGTACATCAAGCAGTGACTAGCAAGTATGCAGACAGATGAAGGCCTTTACCTGTATTCGACTCCTGTAGCCCTTGATGTTTGGTCCTTGGTCTGATCTGATGCTCTGGCTCTGGTCTTCCCTCTGTTGGTGGCGTGATGGTCCTCTTTTTCTTGGCCAGTGAAAATTACTGCTGCTCCTTTGCTGTTGCTGGCTACTGCAGAGAGCGATTCTAAGGTGGCACAGCACCTTAACAGTATACCTTTTGTACCTTATTGGTTTTGCGCCCTTTTGGCTGTTCCTGGGCCATTACCAATCAATTGATCAGGGTTCAATCATCCTGATCAATCAAGTCCAATCAGGGGCTGCCACATGAATTTTGGGGATGCACTCACCGGCCATGCCTGTAGGTGGTAGGGGCACGTAGGCCCTTCCACATAAGGAATGTAGGTGTTGTGTCTGATAGACATTTGTGATTGACAGTATGTTTCAATTGTCCCTGGGATGGCCTTGGATGGCCTTTTTCCTATGTATTGTAATGTCTAGGCTGCAGCTTGCTCCTCAATGTTTATTTAAATTGCGGCCTGCTTGTCCTTATACTTGGCCAATTCTCCCATCATCCTATGCAGGTCGCCATCTTAGTTGGCCGTTCAACCACAGTAGCTTACTTTTCTTTCCCTAGCCCACCAAGCCAAACTTGCTCTCAGGATTGCACCCACCCTATCCTTGAAAGTGAACCTTTCTGAAGTTTCCGTCAGAACTCCCCTTGCACCATCCCTGAAGCATCTTGTCCATGAAACCAATCTCCTACTCCCTCAATCTTGTTTTCACTAAACTGTTGACCACCTGTCATGAGAATGTCACTTTAACAAATGTTTGGCTGCTCATGTTACTGCAGTGATGTCAGAGTGTGGGTGGAGCTGGGTTGTCTGTCAGCGTTTTACTTTCTTTTTAGGCTGTTTGTTGCAGGGTGTGTTTTAGTTTTGTTTTCAGTGTTGGAGCTGAAGCCAGACAAAGCAGGTGTACTGCTGTTCTCTCTGCCATGAAAAGACTATCTCTTGATCATTTGGTGAATTAAGAATTATAAATGTTCTCAGGAGTGAATGTAAACCTAATGTGCTTCTGTTAAAAGGTGTTTCTTTTGTCTTCTGGATGTTGTTTGGGAAGTTATTCAGGATTACTCAGTGTTGTATTTCAATTGATGGTTGCTAAGATATTCACTGTATGTTTTAAAAAGGTTAACTTGAGTTCATGGAATAAACATTGTTTTGCTTTAAAAATTACTTTTCAATTTCTGCTGTACCACACCTGTAGAGTGGACCGTGTGCTCCCCATACTGCAATCTATTATAAGTTGTGGGTCAGGTGAACTCCATGATACACTTTGGAGTTCTCTAAACCCTGGCCCATAACACACCCAACTTTGTTTCCGAGCTCCCATATCAGATTATACTGTTAACAGTTCTCTCTTAGCGGGCACTGGCCCTGTTTCCTTCAAATATGCTGTCGTCACCCCAGCCACAAAGAACAAACCATTTCCCCTCTCTACCCTTGTAAACTAATGCCCCATCTCCAACTTCCCTCCCTGCTCCAAAACCCTTGAACACGTTGTTACTTCCCAAACCCATGCTCACTTTTCCCAGGACACTGTGTTTGAATCTCTCAAATGAAGCTTTGTCCTTCCCATGGCACTGAAACAGCTTTTATCAAAAATCACAAATGACATCCTATGTGGCTGTGCCTTTGATAAACTATCCCTCCTCATCTTTCTCACCCTATCTGCATTTGACTGGGGCTGCCTCTGGATTCCAGGATGGAGGCTGCCAATCACCCTGGAACACCACAGCAGTGGGTGAGGTGGGAGCAACTATTAAGCGGATCTTCCAGCTTCAGAGGTCCATCTTCTTTCTTCAATGGTTGGTCAGTGATGTTGGGTACTTTTTAAATAAGGAACGCAGATATCAAGCCCGCCCTGCCAGAGAACATGGCACTAAACTCCCAGATGCATGACTAATACGATTAGGGACAGAAGATATGGCATGGTTTCCTGTCAGCCTCCACAGTGGGAAACACTTGCCACCCCCACCACTGGACTTAGTCGCAGGTGGGAGAACTCCACCCCCCATTCAAGGTGGTATCTTCCTCAAGAAAGGTCACATACAAGTGAATTTATTTTCTTTAAATCACTCCAGGGAATAAAGTAAAGCAAAATATTAGAAATACAATTGATCTGTGGTGCAATAAACTTTTTTAATGCAGTCTACCCTGCTCATACAATAAGTGCGAGAGGTGAGCAGCTGGCTAGACGGGTTTCAATCTACGGTCGTATTTCATCCGTGTTAGTGCAAATTGTTTCCATTAGGTCTGGCTGATATAACATGCCAAGATATTTAAACCCATCTTCAGTGAAATAGAAATGTTTTCACCACTGGCCTTGTGCAGCTAAACCAACAATTCAATCAGCACTGATTTTCCCCAAGAGGGCACAATTCAGGAATGCTGTAAGACCAGGGAATAGTGATGAGATAGTGACATTCAGAGTCATTCTTTGCAGTGATATAGACACAGGAACTGCGAAGAGGACTCTCCTGAGTTCCGATATCCCCAAATAAGATTGCAGTAATCACACAAATAAAAGCAGAGGAATTGACAACTAGGTCCTTAGCATTGAACGACGAGGATCAATGCTATGCAGTAACTGAAAATGTCAAATTCCATATTCATTACAACTCAATCCGATCATTTAGATTTGCGTTCTACAATCCCAGCTTTTCCCCTCGAAAACCTCAGCAATAGTTTTTGGGCCCCAGTTTCTAAGCTGGGTCAGTTTTACAGAAACTGACCAGTTTTACAAAACGCTGATGCGTTTTGGTTTCAGTTCAAAGCATACTCACTTTCAGCTGAAAATGGACCTGGGTGTTTTAACTCCCAGGCCTCACTGTAATCTCACTTGTGAACTCCCCTTTGAATTGGCTGATCAAGCTGGACACCCATCCACTTCAGCCAGAGGCATCTTCAAATTGGGAAAATTCATTTCCCTTCTGCCTACTTTGGTTTCCAAGGTGCTGGAACAAGGATCAAAAATTAGATCTGTCAACAGGAAGTTAAAATTGGAGGCATGAGGGGTTATTGAGGCACTAATGGGCGTCCAAGGTAGTCAAGATGGAATCTTGAAAGGAGCAGCTCGCTTATCTTTGTTTAGCACACAACACCATCTTGGTAAAGAAGTTGAAACTTACACAAAGAACAGCTGCCCAGATCATTAAGAAACTGATCGCCACTTAAATTGCAAACTGGCGGAGTACCATAGGGATCAGTCCTGGAGCCTCAAATATTTACAATCTGCATTAATGATGTGGATGAAAGGACATACTGTATTGTAGCCAAATTTGATGATGCTACACCTATAGGCATGTAAGCTGAGAGGAGGATACAAAGAGTCTTCAAAGGGATGTACAGATGGGTTAGGTGAGGGGGCAAATAAATAGGCAGTTGGAGTGTAATGTATCACAAGATGTTAGTGTACACATATTACAAGTAATTCGGTAGGTTAATGGAATGTTGGCCTTTATTTTGGGGGGAGGGTGCAGGTGGAGTATAAGAGTATAAAAGTAGGGAAGTCTAGCTACAGCTGTATTGGTGAGACCACACATAGAGTACTGTGTATAGTATCGGTCTTCACACTAACAGACAAATACAGTTGCATTGGAAGCAGCACGGAGAAGGTTCACTCAGTTTATTCCTGAGATGAAGGGGTTATCTAATGAGGAAATGTTGAGCAGGTTGGGCCTGTACTCATTGGATTTTAGAAGAATAAGAGGTGATCTTGTTGAAACAAGATTCTGAGCGAACTATTTTTTTCCCCTAAATTTAGAGGTAATTTAACATGGCCAATCTACCTACCCTGCACATCTTTCGGTCCCAGGGGTGGGATCCACGCAGACACGGGGAGAATGTGCAAACTCCACACGGACAGGAGGCAGGGCCAGGATCGGAACCACCCCATTCTGAGGGAGCTTGACAGGGGGGATGGTTTACTCTTGTGGGAAAACCTTCGAAGCAGATGGCATGGTTTAAAAGTAAGGTATCTCTCATTTACGATGGAAATGAGGAAGAATTTCTACTCTCAGAGAGAAGCAGAGGCTGAGTCACTGAATATATTCAATGCTGAGTTAGACAGATTTTTGGCTGACAATGAAGCTCAGGGTTATATGAGACAATGGCGTTCACGTCAGGACCAGGTCAGCCATGAGCTGGTCCGATGGGCTGTACGGCCCATTCCTCCTATTTTTTATAATCTTTAATAATTTAGATGGGAGGTCTATGATTACCAAAGGGTCCTTCGATCAACGATGTTTGAAATTCACTGCTTTCGGGAAGGAAATCTGCCATCCTTACCCGGTCTGGCCTGCATGTGATTTTAGACCTAAAGCAACGTGACTGACTCAGAACTGCCTTCTGAAGTAGTCTGGCAAACCACCCAGTTGTATCAAATCACCAAAACAACATTTAATAAGAATAAAGCTAACCCACCTCCTGGAATCAACATAGATAATGGATATGACAAAGGCAAAGCCTGCATTGCCAACCCTGCAAAGTCCTCCTTACTAACACCAGACTAGTAAAGCAATAGCAACAATGTGACAGTCATACTCACCAAATTAAATCTTACACCTAATGTTCCAGACTCCTCCTTCCTTGGGGATGTTCTGTCCCACAGTTGGGACAGACCCGGCAGAGGAGGAAGCACAGGGTGATTCAACTGGGAGGGAAGGCACTGGGAGGCCTCAACATTGGATCTGGACTCTATGAAGTCTCATGGATTGAGGTGGAACATGTGCAAGAAACGCTCCTCCTGATTACTACCTATTGCCTATCCTCAGCCGATAACCCTCCATGTGGAACATTATTTGGAAAAAGCACTAAGGGTAGCAATGGCACAGAATTTTGTCTGAGTGGGGAATTAATTTCCATCACCAAGGGTGATTAGTGGCACCACTACCATCCAAGAATTGATAAACATAGCTGCAACAGGTGGTGAGACAACCAACATGGGGAGAAAAACTATTTGACCTCATCCTCAAGAGCCTACTTGATGTTGGAACCTCTGTACTTTATCAACCTTGCTTGTTACATTCTCAAAGAACTGTAACAAATTTGTCAAACACAATTTTCCTTTCAGAAATCCCTGTCGACTCTGCCTGATTGTATTATGATTTTTAAATGTCCCGCTACTACTTCCTTAATGGTGGATTCTAACATTTTGCCAATGACAGATGTTCGATTAACTGGCCGATTGTTTCCTGATTTCTCTCTCTCCTTTCTTGAAAACACTATGTAATACTCATAATATGAAGGTGCTGCCTGCAAAGTTTTTGAATGCTTTTTTTTTTTTTTCTTTTTTTTTTTTAAATTTAGTGTACCCAATCATTTTTCCAATTAAGGGGCAATTTAGAGTGGCCAATCCACCTAGCTTGCACATTTTTGGGTTGTGGGGGCGAAACCCACGCAAACACGGGGAGAATGTGCAAACTCCACACGGACAGTGACCCAGAGCCGGGATCGAACCTGGGACCTCAGCGCCGTGAGGCCGCAGTGCTAACCCACTGCGCCACCGTGCTGCCCTTGAATGCTTTTTTAAAGAGAGGTTTTTCTTTAAGAATATCAGTACAACGGATGTACTTGTTTCTTAGTTCAGAGTCTGTCTATCCTTGGCCAGAGCACAGAGAATGCAGAAGCCTGAGGACAGCAGAGCTCAGAGAAAGCACTGGATGAGCAGGCGCACCAGGGGAGCACAGCATTATAGATTAGGATTGTTCCGTTGGAAAGACGGAGGTTGAGGGGGAACCTGATTGAGGTCTACAAAATTATGAGAGGTATGGACAGGGTGGATAGCAACAAGTTTTTTCCAAGAGTGGGGGTGTCAATTACAAGGGGTCACGATTTCAAGGTGAGAGGGGGAAAGTTTAAGGGAGATGTGCGTGGAAAGTCTTTTATGCAGAGGGTGGTGGGTGCCTGGAATGCTTTGCCAGCGGAGGTGGTAGAGGTGGGCACGATAGCATCATTTAAGATGCATCTAGACAGATATATGAACGGGCGGGGAACAGAGGGAAGTAGATCCTTGGAAAATAGGGGACAGGTTTAGATAAAGGATCTGGATCGACGCAGGCATGGAAGGCCGAAGGGCCTGTTCCTGTGCTGTAATTTTCTTTGTTCTTTGTTCAGCATGGAGAGAGCACTAGGGAAGCAGAGGTAGAATGGTAGCACAGAGGAAACAGAATAATTAGAGAGCAGGAGCATGGGGAGAGAAAGTTACAGAGAAAGCAAGAACCTAGAGAGAGCAGGAACATGGTGGGTGGTGCAAAACAGGCTTTGGGCCACGGCTCACTCTTGACTGCGTTGTCCTTGATGATGGGGTAACCTTCATTGCCCATCTGTAAGGGTGGCCTTGCAAGGCAGACCCTAAGATGGTTTCTATGTGGGCAGCACGGTGGCGCAGTGGGTTAGCCCTGAAGCCTCACAGCGCCGAGGTCCCAGGTTCGATCCCGGCTTTGGGTCACTGTCCGTGTGGTGTTTGCACATTCTCCCCGTGTTTGCGTGGGTTTCACCCCCACAGCCCAAAGATGTGCAGGCTAGGTGGATTGGCCACGCTAAATTGCCTCTTAATTGGAAAAAATGAATTGGGTTCACCAAATTTATTTTTAAAAAGATGGTTACTGCTGACACCCAGTGTGACAACCATTGCCCTTCTGGAACATTAGTGAACCAGGGGCGGGATTCTGCGAAAACCGGCAGGGCGGGCAACTCCGGCGCGAAGGAGTGGTGTGAACCACTCCGGCGTCGGGCTGCCCCGAAGGTGCGTGGAAGGGCTTGGCGCCACGCCAACCGGTGCCGAAGGGCCTCCGCCTGCCTGTGCGAGTTGGCGCATGGCGGGAGCGCCAGCCTGTCCTAGCGTCATCCCAGCGCATGCGTAGGGGGGGTTCATCTCTGCGTCGGCCGTCGTGGACTGTTTCAGCGACCGACACGGAGAAATAGAGTGCCCCCATGCAACAGGCCCGCCCGCGGATCGGTGGGCTCTGATCGCGGGCCAGGCCCCCGTGGGGGCACTTCCTAGGGCCAGATCCCCCCGCGCCCCCCGGAGCACACCAGATGCCACCTGCGGAGCCAGGTCTGGGACCAGCCGTAAACGGGCGGCCACTTGGCCCATCACTGGCCGGAGAATCGCCAGGGGGGCCGCTGCCAGCTGCCCCCGTCAAATCCCCGGCGCCGGAGTTTTCCCGACGATTCTCCGACCCGGAGGGGGGTCAGAGAATCCCGCCCCTCCTGTTTCTTTTTTTTAAAAACAATCTGGTTGTTCCATAATCACCATTTCTGGTGTTAGTTATTTATTCCAGATTTATTTTAATTTCTCAACTGCAATGGTTTGTTTGAACTCATGTCCACAGATCATACTCACCATCAGACTCACCATGGACTACTCTCCAAAATCAGTCACACTCATCTCCATCAAGGACGGTCATCTCAGCATTTTGCTTTACCGCAAACCCATGGATAACCTCACAATGCTCCACCTCTCCAGCTTCCATCCTAAACACATTAAAGAAGCCATCCCCTATGAACAAGCCCTCCGTATACACAGGATCTGCTCAGACGAGGAGGAGCGTAATAGACATCTACAGAAGCTGAAAGATGCCGTCGTACGAACGGGATATGGCGCTCGACCCATCGATCAACAGTTCCAATGCGCCACAGTAAAAAACCGCACCAACCTCCTCAGAAGACAAACACGGGACACAACCGACAGGGTACCCTTCGTCGTCCAGTGCTTCCCCAGAGCGGAGAAACTACAACATCTTCTTCGCAGCCTTGAACACGTCATCGATGAAGATGAACATCTTGCCAAGGTCATCCCTACACCCCCACTACATGCCTTCAAACAACCGCGCAACCTCAGCAGGGTAGCATGGCGGTTAGCATAAATGCTTCACAGCTCCAGGGTCCCAGGTTCGATTCCCGGCTGGGTCACTGTCTGTGTGGAGTCTGCACGTCCTCCCCCTGTGTGCGTGGGTTTCCTCCGGGTGCTCCGGTTTCCTCCCACAGTCCAAAGATGTGCGGGTTAGGTGGATTGGCCATGCTAAATTGCCCGTAGTGTCCTAATAAATGTAAGGTTAAGGGGGGGGTTGGGTTACGGGTATAGGGTGGATATGTGGGTTTGAGTAGGGTGATCATGGCTCGGCACAACATTGAGGGCCGAAGGGCCTGTTCTGTGCTGTACTGTCCTATCTAAACCATTGTTTTCAGCAAACTACCCAGCCTTCAGAACAGCGACCACGACACCACACAACCCTGCCATGGCAATCTCTGCAAGACGTGCCAGATCATCGACATGGATACCACCATTACATGTGAGAACACCACCCACCAGGTACACGGTACATACTCGTGCGACTCGGCCAATGTTGTCTACCTCATACGCTGCAGGAAAGGATGTCCTGAAGCGTGGTACATTGGCGATACCATGCAGACACTGCGACAATGGATGAACGGACATCGCATGTCAATCCCCAGGCAGGAATGTTCCCTTCCAGTCGGGGAACACTTCAGCAGTCAAGGGCATTCAGCCTCTGATCTCCGGGTAAGCGTTCTCCAAGGCGGCCTTCAGGATGCGCGATAATGCAGAATCGCCGAGCAGAAACTTATAGCCAAGTTCCGCACACATGAGTACACCCTCAACCGGGACCTTGGATTCATGTCGCATTACATTCATCCCCCACAATCTGGCCTGGGCTTGCGAAATCCAACCAACTGACCTGGCTTGAGACAATTCACACCTCTTTAACCTGTGATTATCCCTCTCTTTGGATCTGTAAAGACTTAATTACCTGCAAATGCTCACATTCAAAGCATTGTCCAGCATATTTGACTTTATCTATATGTTTCTGGAACCTACCTCTTCATTCACCTGAGAATGGAGCAGTGCTCCAAAAGCTAGTGTTTGAAACAAACCTGTTGGACTTTAACCTGGTGTTGTAAGACTTCTTACTGTACTCCTTAAAATAATTCAGCTTTTTGTCGAAGTAGGGGCTGGTTTAGCACAGGGCTAAATCGCTGGCTTTGAAAGCAGACCAAGGCAGGCCAGCAGCACGCTTCAATTCCTGTACCAGCCTCCCCGAACAGGCGCCGGAATGTGGTGACTAGGGGCTTTTCACAGTAGCTTCATTTGAAGCCTACTTGTGACAATAAGCAATATTCATTTCATTTCAAGTTTATGCGCATCCCTCTCTTTCTTTGGTTTGGCATCCATTTTATTCTGATTATGCCACTTTGAAGTCCCTGATGACATCTTTCTAGGTTTAAGACACTTTATAAGTACAAATTGTTGTCTTTAAATTAAGAGTGCAAGAGGACTGCTGGGAATCTTAATTTCATTGGCATCCTGTGGTTCAGCCAACAGAATCACAGGGTTTGGAAGAATAAAAGCAATTTTCCCCCTGATGTGGAACCCTGCTGGCTGAGAACTGAGGCAATTCACCTCCAATATCGAGGTGGATTCTAATGTCAGCTACTGCTGTGAGTTAAATATGCAATCACGGGACGTGAACCAAACAGTTTTGTCGCATTATCAGGCCGCCTAATAATTTAAAAGCCTTTTGAGCAATAACTCTGGGTGGAAAGTAAATGAATATGGAGTGGGGACTGTGTTTGCAGACTTTGAGCTGAGCAATGGAATGAAACCTAACCCATAGGCACGTAATGCGAGTCAACACTAGGAGATGGAAGGGATTTTAAAGGCAAAACAGAGTGAACTTTTAGCATAATGACTGCAAGCTGTTTGAAGTAATCTGTTTCTAATTATTGTAAATTGTTACTAGATTCTTTAAAACAGCCGTGGTGCCCTTTCTCATTGTTAATCAGTAAGGGGGAGAAAAAACATTTCAATCATGTGTCATTTCATATTTTCTACGGTTCCAATAAGATAAATGACTGTTTCAAATAAATAAATAATGAGTGTGATAACTACACTCAGATAGAAACTGTCACGTCAGCAACATCTCAGGTATTCATCTACAATAGTCTGCAACTTCCCAACTCGGGAGTATCGTAACTGGGAGATTCGCTGCTCCCACTCGCAATGCCTCCTCCCCCGCAAAATCCTTCAAGACGTCCCCAGGTAAAGATTGCTAGGCAATTGCTGGGAATCGAACTGTATTGCTGGCCTGCCTTGGTCTGCTTTCAAAGCCAGCGATTTAGCACTGTGCTAAACCAGCTTTTAAATTATTAGGCGGCCTGGTAATGCGACAAAACTGTTTGCAAAAGTTGAGCTACTACCCTGCACTGGGAACCATCCAAATCTACAATATAACTCGCAAACTTCAGATGGTTTTGAATGTCTGACAGCAAGTTACCCAGATAAAGTCAGAAGAACTAAAACCATTTCTAACTTCTTGGTAACTGTATTTCTTTGTTCTCTTTGGACAGAAGGATTTTTTTTTTAGTTAGGGATCATGATTGGTACAGGCTTGATGGGCCGCAGGGCCTGTTCCTGTGCTGCACTTTTCTTTGTCCTTTGTTCTATTGTACAGATCCCACCTGTCCCACCCCCGCCCACCCCCACAACTACCCACCTACTTCCAACCCTGCAATAAACCCCAACCCTGAAACCCATGGGGGCCCCTGACTCACCTGCCTATCCACAACTGCCACTCCCCTCCGATACCCCAACAGGAATCCCCAACTACCTTCCCCATCCCACACTGCCTTCCCCCCTGACTAGCTGAACCCTCCATGACAAACCCTCCCACTGACAAACCATCCCACTGACCATTCCTCTGTTGACCACCCACCTCCCCTCCTCCTTACCTTAAAAAAGGAAGCTTGTCTACCTTACCTCCTTACGACCTTCTGTGTCAGGCCGGGCAAGAACAGTGCAGTGCAGTGGGTTCCCGAGGCCTTGTGCTGAAGGCAGTTGAGCTGGAGGTAAGGTAGGCAATGCAGGAAATGAGCGGCCGGATTTCAGGGGTATAAACTCGAATGGCAAGGAATTACAGCCCGTTGTTTTCGATGTTTTTCTGTCTTCTCTAAACCCCTGACGGTCCTTGTTTTTGTAAAGGAAATGATTCCACAGGAAGTGGAAGATCCCGTACCTTACAAAAGTTTTTTTTTTCTTTGTTCATTCATGGGATGTGGGCATCGCTGGCTGGGCCAGCGTTGTTGCCCATCTGTGAGGGCATTTAAGAGTCAACCACATTGCTTTTGGGGCTGGAGTCACATGTAGGCCACACCAGGTAAGGTTGACAGATTTCCTTCCCTAAAGGACAGTAGTGAACCAGATGGGCTTTTACGATAATCGACAATGGCTTCACGGTCGTTATTAGACTTTTTAATTCCAGATTTTTATTGAATTCAAATTCCACCATCTGCCCTGGTTGGATTCAAACACATGTCCCCAGAGCATGACTCTAAGTCTCTGGTTAAATAGTCCAGTGATAATACCACAACGCCACTGTCTCCCCTAAGGAATGGGTACTCTTTATACATCAATGTAGGCTGCAAATTTCAGCAAGCTTTTTGACTGTGGGGAGCATTACAATTAGTGTGGCATGTTTTTCTTTCTCCCTCTTTCTGATTATCCCGCTGTCTCACTCACTCATACTGACAAATGATACAAGGCCCCTGTGACATACAGTGACAAGGAGAAACATCTTGAGGCTTACATTCACTGTGAACTTCACCTAAACATTAAGATGTGAATGATTGTCATTCAAAGGCCATGTACCACAGGTCTGCTGCAAGTGTGATTGACACAACTTGTTCTATTAATGGCCCATTCATTTCTAGCTAAAGCTGTGTGCTGTTGCTGCTTGTCACCTTAATTTACAGCGCAGATTTGACTTTTTTTACTTTTGCTCATTTTGTGTGTAAATGGCCAAATCGCAATATTGTGACAATGTCCTGCCCTGATGCTCTGAAGGTGCTGATTTACTACTTGTGACAATAAAAAGGTTATTTCTTCTATTTTATTTATTTATTTACACTTCTGTCTAAATCCACCAAAACTGGCTTTGGTTCATTAACTCACCCGTGTCCATTCCTCACGTGTGTCCGCACAATGCTTGTTGGCAAGATACTGGAGCATGCAGACATTACAGACAATCCCAATTCAGGTGTCACCCTGATGTACATGTGGACTCTCCAGCAGAAATGATGAGGACTGAGTTCTTGTATTATTTCTTCCGCTGGCCTAACTTAACAGTGCTGAGCTCAAATATAGTAATGCCCAACTCATTGACCAAGCTGACATTGACTGAACCTGGGTCATTCTGGTCTGGAATGGATTAATCCCACACCATGCAGTAGAATTTGGGTAGAATTCTACGATCACCATCGTGAGCAGTTGATAGTTTATACACTGTCTCCCCGTCAGACCCATTTACCTGATGTATATGCTGCGGCACCTCCAGTAATTTCTGCAAACTTCAACCTAATTCTCTGGTAAGAGAATGTATGTTCTCCAGCTGGTCGCCAGTGCTACTCATGGATACTCACTCAAAGCACAAATGGCACCCATGGTTGTCAGGTTCATAGAGAAGGTACCTGCCTGCCCAGAACATGGAAAGGGTCAATCACGTTGATAAAAAGAATGCATGGCAGCTCGGCTGCACAGAAAGAGTGCCTAGCACCCAACTATACAGAGACAGCTTATAGAATCATAGAATTTACAATACAGAAGGAGGCCATTCAGCCCATCGAGTCTCCACAGAATCTTGGAAAGAGCACCCTACTTCAGCCCACACCTCCATCCCATCCCAGTAACCCGACCTAACCTAAGGGCAATTTATCATGGCCAATCCTCCTAACCTGCATATCTTTGGACTGTGGGAGGAAACTGAAGCACCCGGAGGAAACCCACGCAGACATGGGGAGAACATACAGATGCCACACAGACAGTAACCAAAGCTGGGATTCGAACCTGGGACCCTGGAGCTGTGAAGCAACTGTGCTAACCATGTGCTACCGTGCAGCTTTATTACAGCTGTATAATAAAGAGTATGGACTGTTTGGATGACTTAGAGGCAGAAACCATTAGTGCACAGTGGCCGGGATTCTCCCGTACCCAGAGGGGCGGGTGATCCCGGCGGGACGGAGTGGCGTGAACCACTCAGGTGTCGACACCGCCCCAAAGGTGCAGAATCCTCCACACCTTCAGGGGCTAGGCTGGCGCCGGAGTGGTTTGCGTCCCGCCGGCTGGCATGGAAGGCCTTTGGTGTCGTGCCAGCCAGGTCCGAAGGGACTCCGCTGGCCAGCGAGAGTCCGCGAATGTGCGGGTGTGTCAACGGATGCTGGCGTCATCCCCACGCATGTGCAGGGCGGGGGGGTCACCTACGCATCGGCCATCGCGGAGGCTGACACGGCCGACGCGTAGGAAAAGAGTGCCCCCACATCACAGGCCCGCCCACAGATCGGTGGGCCCCGATCATGGGCCAGGCCACCGTGGGGGCACCCCCCGGGGCCAGATCGCCCCGCGCCCCCCCCCCCCCCCAGGACCCTGGAGCCCGCCCACTCCGCCAGGTCCCGCCATTAAGGGACCTAGTCTGATACACGCTGGCGGGAGCGGCAAAAAACCAGCGGGACTTCGGCCCATCACGGGCCAGTGAATTCGGGCAGCCCCAGGGCCCATTGAGTCGCGCCAGTCCCCGCCATTCTCTAAGGCGGGTGGTGCGACTCACGCCTCGCCGACCTTTGGAGGGCTGGAGAATTCGGAGGACAGCGGGGGCAGGATTCATGCCGACGCCCGGTGATTCTCAGACCCGGCGGGGGGTCGGAGAATCCCGCCCAGTCACTTTAAAGGTCCAATGTCTGGGAGCTACAAAGTATCTGGTGGTGGATCCTTCTAGTACAAGGACGTTTTCTAGAAAGTAATAATTTTTTTTGTGGGTGCAGTTTGTGGATTTGAATCATTCACTTACAGCTTTTCTTTTTCAATTTTGTTTACCTGTTCACTGGTTGCTGTGACTAAGATTGAAATTGTGTCGAGTTCTGGCTAACTGTTCTCGCATAGACAAACTGTGACGCAAGTAATAACTGATGTGTATGTGTCAGCATAGTTGGCAAGCGGCCATTTACAAAGTGCACAGTCAGGGCAGCACGGTGGCCTAGTGGTTAGCACAACCGCCTCACGGCGCTGAGGTCCCAGGTTTGATCCCGGCTCTGGGTCACTGTCTGTGTGGAGTTTGCATGCTCTCCCCGTGACTGCGTGGGTTTCGCCCCCACAACCCAAAAATGTGGAAAGTAGGTGGATTGTCCACGCTAAATTGCCCCTTAATTGGAAAAAAATAATTGGCTAATCTAAATTTATAAAAAAAAACAATGTGCACAGTCCAATCAGCAGCGGTGAAACATAGAGTGAATCCTAGTCGTAACTCCCAGGGCATGGAAGTCACAGAACAGAGATATCCCAGGGCAATGTTTGGAGGAAGGGAATGTTGAAGGCTCAGGTATGTCATAGGTTGGTTTCAGGATCAAAACTGCCTCCGAAATGTCCTTTATTCCTAATCTTGGAACACCACACCTACTGTCCAATGTTTCTACATGCTTCCATCGCACCTGCATTTCTTGAACTCTCTTTTTTAAAATAAATTTAGAGACCCCAATTATTTTTTTCCCAAGGGGCAATTTAGCGTGGCCAATCCACCTAACCTGCACATCTTTGGGTTGTGTGGGTGAAACCCACGCAGACACAGGGAGAATGTGCAAACTCCACACAAGCAGTGAGCTAGGGCCAGGATTTGAACCCATGTCCTCAGCGCTGCTAACTACTGCACCATGAGCCACCCTTTCTTGAACTCTCTTGATGATGCTACCCCCAGCAAGATCAGAACACATGCAGCAGCTCAAAACTGGGCACCCATAAAGGGGCCGTGACCATCACTGACGGCAGAATTGTATTCAACCACAATTTGTCAGGCATTTCTCAATTGTTCTTGCAGCAGGCTGAGTTTCGCTGGATTTAATACATTGTAACAATTCTATGAAACTATTCGTTGTCTCTACCCCTCACACTACTATCATGTCAGGAGACGAACCTTGATTTAATGAGAAGTGTAGATGAAAATGTCAGGCGAAGCACCAAACATATCTAAAAATGTCCAGCTGATGTAAGGAAGCTACAAAACATGACTACATGCAAGTTAAACAGGCAAAGCAGCATAATATAAACAAGTGTTTTCAATTTTCCCCCCCCCTTTTGCCAACTGGCCGACCTTCAGGACCCACACCAGCCGACCATAGGGACCCACGTCACGTTTGCTTATTTTTAATGTGACAGGTGAGTTCTGCTTGGACCTCATGATCTCACTCCATGGGCTTCGCATCCTGTTCCAGGCTGGGTGAGACAGGAGGAAGAAAGTATGCCCCCGGCTGCATTGGCCCAGAGTAACTGGAGCACTTAGAACAAAGACACGTCCCTCACTCTCTCTCTCTCGGTTTCTCTCACTCCCATACCCATTGTCTTTTTTTAAAATTCAATTACGGGATGTGGGCTTCACTGGTTAGGCCAGCATTTATTTCCCATCCCTAGTTGCCCTTTAGAAGGTGGTGGTGATTTGCCTTCTTGAACTGCTGCAGTCCTTGAGGTGTAGGTACACCCACTGTGCTATTAGGGAGGGAGTTCCACAAAATTGCCCAGCGACAGTGAGGGAATGGCAATATATTTCCAAGTCAGGGTAGTGAGTGCCTTGAAGGGGAACCTCCAGGTGGTGTGGTTCCAGGTGCTCTTGTCCTTCTAGATGGTAGTGGTCCTGGGTTTGGAAGATGTTGTCTAAGGAACCTTGGTAAGTTATTGCAGTGCATCTTGTAGATGGTACACATGGCTGCCACTTTTCGTCGGTGGTGGAGGATTTGAATGTTTGTGGAAGGGAAGTAATCAAACGGGCTGCTTTGTCCTGGATGGTATTGAGCTTCTTGAATGTTGTTGGAGCTGCACTCATCCAGGCAAGTGGAGAGGATTACATTGCACTCCTGACTTGTGCCTTGTAGATGGTAGACAGGCTTTGGTAGGGTCAGGAGGTGATTTACTCGCCGTAGGATTCCCAGCCTTTGACCTGCCATGGTAGCCACAGTATTAATGTGACTAGCCCAGTTCAGTTTCTGGTCCATGGTAATCCCCAGGATGTTGATTGTGGGGGGGTTCAGCGATGGTAATGCCATTGAATCTCAAAGGGGCAGTGCCTGACACTTGTACGGCATGAATGTAACTTGCCACTTGTCAGCCTAAGTCTGGATATTGTCCAGGTCTTGCTGCATTTGGACATGGACTGCTTCTGGGCTTTCCATAACCATTTCAGTTTCGCTCTCTCTCTCTCTATCAATGTTCATCTCCCTACAAGTTACTCTGGATCTCCCACCATGTATAAGTATCTTCATCTCCATGCCTGTGCTATCATTTTCCGTTTTCAATATCACTTTCATGCATTGCAAGTCTCTTTTCTCCTGGGTTTCTCCAAATGTATGACTCTTTTTCTTATTTTTCCCTTTATGACCAGGAATTTATTTGTATTCCTTGTTTCTCTTTCTGTTCCTATCTGATCCAGTCACCCCCCCCCCCCCCCCTCCTCATTTGCCTCTCTCTTTTTTTCCTGTTCCTAAATGACCCTTCCAATTTTCTCCATGTGGCTCTATCCGCCAATTTTGTTTTTCTTCCTCCAACATCTTGTCTGTCTCAATTACTTCAGCACTCTCGTATCTCAAAGTAGGATTAGAATTACAAAGATATGCAGGGAGAGTGATAGAAAGAAATGGAGAGGTTGTGATATAGTGAGAGGGAAGTTAGGCTTTTCCCTTTTGATAATACAGTTAAAAACTCAATCATGAAGCTTCAAAATCTGCCTGCCCCACTTTAACTATCTGTCACTCTACCTCTCACCTTATGATGTTCAGCGTTTGACAGATTTACAATAGTTTATTTATGGTAAGGCTGCAGATTTAAAATTAAGGCTTTTTTCTCCAGTGGCACCAGAAGTGCCCTTCAGCACAGTTAAAGAGAAATGAACTGTTGCCTCCAAGCACCTAGTCATACATCTGTATTGAGAAATTAATTTTTATCCTACATAGCACGGTGGCACAGTGGTTAGCATTGCTGCCTCACAGCATCGAGGTCCTAGGTTCGATCCCGGCTTTGGGTCACTGTCCGTGTGGAGTTTGCACATTCTCCCCGTGTTTGCGTGGGTTTTGCCCCCACAATCCAAAGATGTGCAGGATAGGTGGGTTGGCCACGCTAAATTGCCCCTTAATTGGAAAAAATGAATTGGGTCCACTAAAAGTATATTTAAAAAAAATTTAATCCTACACATCTGAAACAAACGAGACTTCAGTATTGCTCGACGATGTGAGTGGGAACGGAACCCAAATTGATACAAAACACAGACCTTTGTAACAAGGCTTCACAACTCAGTAATGCCACTAGCAAAAATGAGTTACTTTCTCTCTAGTATGTGGGCATCGCTACTCACAGTTCCGGGTAGATAACAATGTTGCAGCTCTTTTAGAACAGCTTGACGGGGTGCGCTGAGACTAGTAGAGCTTTCATCTTCAATATATCGCTCTCAGCTCTGCCATCCTTCTGACACCTGCCCGCGACCCACCCAGCACCCAACCTGCACTTTGAAAAACCCTGATGTAAACTGAGCTAAGTGACCATACAACCGGCAGCTCAGATCAAGGCTCCATAGTCCTGGCATACTAATCATGAGTGTGGTGGACAATTAAACAACCAGTTGGAGGATGAGGCTCCATGAGCACTATATTCTCAATTAGAGTGGAACCCAGGATGTGACAGCAAAAGGCGAGGCTGAAGAAGCCATTTACAACTGTCTTCAGCTAGAATTGCTGAGTATATTATCATGGACACAGTCTCATGTCAATTCACTCCATGTGATATCAGTAAACTGCTGAGAGCATTGAAAGCAGCAAAGACTCTGGGCCTCAACCAGATCCCAGCTGTAGTGCTAAAGACATGTGGTCCAGAAAGAGTTGTGCCCCTAGCAGTCTAAACACCGGCACCTAACCAGTGTAGTGGAAAATTGACAGTTATGTCCTGTCCACAAAAACCAGGACAAATCCAATCTGGCCAATTGCCACCCCAATAGGTTATTCTCAATCATCACGATATAATGGAATGTGTCATAAACAATGCTATCCCATGGCATTTGTTCACCAATAATCTGCTCATAGATGTTCAGTTAAGATTCTACAAAGGATCACTCAGCTACAGATCTCATTATGACCTTGGTCCACATATGGACATAGGAATGAATTCCAGAGGGGAGGTAAGAATAACTGCCCTCAACATCCAAAACCCTAATAAAATTCAATCAATGGGAATCAGAGGAAAACTCTGCACAGGCAGAATTCATACCGAGCAAAAAGGAAAATGGTTGTGGTTGTTCAAGAACAACCATCCCAGTCCAGGATGTCACTGCTGGAGTTCCTCAGTGTAGTGTCCTCAGCTCAACCATCTTCAAATGGTTCATCAATGACCTTCCCTCTATCAGAAGGTCAGGAGTGGAGATGTTTCCTGATGTTTACACAGTGTTCAGATTCATTTACAACTCAGATAATGAAGCAGACAATGCCTTCATGTTGCAAGCTCTGGGCAACATTAAGACTTGGGCTGATAAGTGGTAAGTAACATCAATGACACAAAGTACCAGGTAAGTAGCATCTCCAATGTGAGGGAGTCTACCCACCTCTCCTTGCCATTCAGCATTGAATAACCCCAGCATCAACATCCATGGGTTGCCATTGACTCAGAGATTAGTTGGGCCAGCCTTATAAATACTGGAGCTGCAAGAGTGGGTTAGAGGCTGGGAATATTTGGTGAGTAACTCTTCACTCTCTAAAGCCTGTCCAAAATCTATAAGTTTGACATCATCCAGTTTGCTTGATTGGCACCCCATCCACCATTTTAAATATTAATTCCCTCCACCACTGGCACACAGTGGCAGCAGTGTGTATGATCTATAAGATGCACTGTAGCAACTCACCAAGGCTCTTTCAACAGCATCTCCCAAACTTTGGACTTCTACCATCCAGATAAACAAGCACAGCAGGACATGGGAACACCACCACCAGAAAATCACACACCATCCTGACTTAGAACTGTAACGCCATTCCTTCACTGTCACTTGATCAAATTTCTGGAATTCCTTCCCTAACAGCACTATGGCAGTACCTACATCAGAGGGACGGCAGCAGCTCACCACCACCTTCTCAAGGACATTTGCTGGTCTTGCCAACGATATCCACACCCCACAAGCAAATAAAATGTGGTAGCACTTCATGAAAATGAAAATCGCTTATTGTCACGAGTAGGCTTCAAATGAAGTTACTATGAAAAGCCCCTAGTCGCCACATTCCGGCGCCTGTTCGGGGAGGCTGTTACGGGAATCGAACCGTGCTACTGGCCTGCTTGGTCTGCTTTCAAAGCCAGCAATTTAGCGTTGTGCTAAACAGCCCCTCATGTGGTCAAGTCGGACCTGGAGTTGGATGGCTAAATTAGTTAGGTGACAGATATGCTCAGATCTAGATGGCAAAGTGGGATGCAGTGAATTGTGTGGTGAATGCATGGCATGGAATGGAAGCAAAGACCAGGGGCCCGATTCTCCGTTATCGACGCCAAAATCGGGAACAACAATCAGGCGGAGAATGACTCCCGACACCAAAATCGCGGCAGGCGCCACTGGCCAGGGGGCTTTTGCCAGGGCTGGGGGGGGGGGGGGGGGGGGGGGGGAGTGGTGGGGGGTGGCCAGGAGGTGGGCTCTGATGTCGGGGAGGGTGGGTATGCGATACAGCACAGCTGGCGCCATCTTTTTTGGTGCAATTGGTCCGTGTGTGGGGTGTGTGTGGGGGATGTGTAGGGGATGTAGACATAGGCGCGGCTGCAGCTTGTCAGCCCTGCGCGTGTGCAGCACGGACCCAGCGATTCTCCACCATTTTCCGTGCGTCCCACGGGTACTTCACGCGATGCCAGTGCTAGCACCTCACCGATAGCGGAATTGGTGCGGGTTTTGCGCTGATTTTCCCATCGTGAAACACCATGGATCCTCCATTAGCGTCGGCACTTAGCCTCAGGAACGGAGAATCCAGCCCCAGGTGTCATTTCCCATTCCACAGAGTGCTGGTGTTACAACAAGGAGATGTAAAGAGAGGCCCTGTGGCTTCACACAAGTGGAGTGAAATTTCATGGAAAATCTGCAAGAGGTTCATGGCATTCTTTCCCTGGCAGTCAGCCAAAAGCAGCACGATGGCATGGAGTTGGCTGGTGCCATGTTGTCTTTGACACAGGAGACATACAGCCATGGGCAAGGAGATAAATGATGGCAGAAAATTGTAAAAGAAGAAACCAAGAAAAAAGCAATGCATTACCAGGCAATGAATCGGATATTGTTTCCTTCTTTACCCACACGTCTCTAAGTAGCAGAAAGCAGACAAGCTGGAAAATAGGTAAGAGCCTCAAGGGAAAGCTATTAAATGACTTGAACAGTATATAAAGTAGCCTGACCAAGGGAGCACAGATTGCAAGAGTAGCTGGGGATTTACCAGCATTTAGCTAATTAAAGCCTCTTAACTCATTCCAATCTAAAGCAGCCCAATTGCTGTAAAATCCCACTGAGAATATTGAAATTTCTAAAGCTTCTCTGTTGGGTTTATACAGAAACACCCCATGATTTATTGTCCCAATGATACCAGATGCTCCAGGGTCTCAACCAAACAACCCCCGATTGCATCTTTTTCTTCCTTAACCTTGGCAATGCTTTGGGATTTTTTTCAATAATGTCCCAAATATCTTTATCTTTATTATTGTCATAAGTAGGCTTACATTAACACTGCAATGAAGTTACTGTGAAAACCCCCTATTTGTCACTTTCCGTCGCCTGTTCGGGTACAAGGAGGGAGAATTCAGAATGTCCAATTCGTCTTTCGAGACCTGTGGGAGGAAACCGGATCACCCGGAGGAAACCCACACAGACACGGGAGAACATGCAGACTCCACACAGACAGTCACCTGAGTCTGGAATTGTACTCAGGTCCCTGGTGCTGTGAGGCAGCAGTGTTAAACACTGTGCCACCGTGCCGCCGTATGGCATAGGAAACGTCCCTCACCTCAGTTTTGTGATGGGAAGAAACAACTCACTTTGTGATACCTGAGTCAGTCAGACTCAGAAACTGCCGTGCCCAATGCATGTTCTGTAATGATTGAGTAAACCTCACCCTGGGCAGAAGTGAAGGCTCCAAAACCGGCCTCAGCTCTCCAAACTGGGTATTTTCTAATGAGTTCCTCTGGAAATGAACATGAATGCCTCTCCTCCACACTCTCTAGTCAAAGATCCCACTGGTCCAGACACTCGGTATCAAGGTTCACAGATGGCATAAAAACAAACATGATAGATAAACACACCAGGTCGGGCAGAATCTGTGGAGAGAGAAACAGAGTTAGCATTTCAATTCTATATGACCCTACTACAGAACTGAAGAGGGTAGAAATGTAATGAATTATATGGTTGGAGAGGCAGCTGGAGCAGGTGGGCAGAATAGAAGGACAGGACTTCCGGTGGCGGCTATCAAGGAGTAAGTCGCACATTTGGTGGCTCCCACACTGGTCGGACTTTTGGACCTTTCCCCCCGATTTTCTAATGGACTTGAATTATAAAACTGATGACAGAGGCAATTGTGTGCTGAATTCCCACATCGGTGCATGCTCGTACGGCAGAAACAGAAAGACAGAGAAGGCTTGGGCTGAAGCTGCAGCAGGAGACAGCATGGCGGGGGACCGGACCTCTGGTTTTTGACCCAGCAGTCAACAGAGCAGCTGATGCAAGTTATTCAGGAAGGATTTGCTAAGCAGAAACGGGACTGCTTGGAACTGATAAAAGAGTCAATTGAGCGGCTGGAGCTTAGATTGGACGCCCAAGATCGGGTGATCCAAAAGGAAGAGAAGGCGCCGGCTGAGCAGAAGGAACATCAATCTGCGGTGGAGTTGGAGGTGGGGATGCTGAGAGACAAGCAGAAGAAGCTCCTGGAGAAGGTGGAGGACCTAATTGCCAGCCATGGGCGAGGTGTTTCATCACGCGCTGCAGTAGGGGATCTTTGGCAGTTTCTTCGCGTATTTGTTATAACTCGTTCATCAGTGGCTGGGAAGTTGCTGGCACACAGCTGCAGCTGTGCTTCAATGTGGCAAATGAAGTCGCCCTGTTCACACGGCGTGGTGACGGATCGGGATATGGCATCCGCAACGATCAGCTCCTTACCCGGCGTGTAGACGAGTTCGAAGTCATATCGGCGGAGACGAAGAAGAATTCGCTGCAGCCAAGGTGTCATATCATTTAACTCCTTTTGGATTATGTGGACTAAAGGCGTGTGGTCTGTTTCCACCGTGAACTTTGGCAGGCCGTATACGTAGTCATAAAACTTGACTATTTCTGTCAGGAGACCCAAGCACTTCTTTTCGATCTGGGCATACCATTGTTTGGTCGGAGTCATGGCCCTAGAGGCGTATGCCACTGGAGCCCAGGACGAGGAGTCGTCTCGCTGGAGGAGCACCGCCCCAATGCCGTCCTGGCTTGCATCTGTAGATATCTTGGTATCCTTGGTTGGGTCAAAGAATGCCAGTACTGGGGCTGTGGTGAGCTTCGCCTTCAGCTCAAGCCACTCTGCTTGATGTGCAGGAATCCAATGGAACACTGTCCACTTTTTCACAAGGGGGCTGTGGTGTGGGATGCCATGTTGGGAATGAATTTCCAAAGAAAATTCACCATCCCGAGGAAATGGAGAACCGCCTTTTTGTCCTCTGGGGTCTTCATGGCATTGATTGCCAGCACCTTGTCAGCGTCAGGTTTCACACCCTGCTGTGAAATGTGGTCACCCAGAAACTTGATAGCGGACCTACGAAATGAGCATTTGGCCCTGTTGAGCTGGAGGCCATTTTCATGTATCCTCTGGAAAACTTGTTTGAGGCGAGCGATGGTGGAAGAATGCTAGGTTGGTCTCGGATGCTGTCGAGGTCCGACTGTGATATGAAGTTTTCAGATGCGCCAGTGTCCAATTTAAATTGGAAGCGAGACTGGTTAACCGTGACGACAGCACACCACTCGTTGTCAGGATCCACAGTGAGGATTGAAAGGCGATTTGCAGGTACGGTGGAGGCCAGCTCGCGTGGTGATTATGCCCACCCGGTATGGAGACTCGAGGCAGTCAGCATCGGGGTCCGTTGGGCTGTCAGGATCTGAATCCTGCATGCCTTGTTGTACGCAGCGGACACGTCTGCGCTGCAGCTGGGATCGCTGGCTGTTGGTCGGTGGAGCGGACCTGCATAAGGCCGCGTAATGCCCAGGCTCTCCACATTTTAGATATCGCCTTCCTTTGGCTGGACATTGGCACTTTAAATGGGCAGAGCCACAATTTGGACACGTCATGACGCTGACGTTAGCGCGTTCCATGCATCATCGCGCATGCGCAGTGCGGTCGGCCGACGTTCGCACATGCACATTGGGGTCTTCAGCCTTGTCGTCCACCCGGTTGTAGCGCTCATGCGTAGGGACCCGGGAAAAGCACGCAAAACGGCCACTCTCCTCAATGCTCAGGCCTTGCATTTTTACGATGGCCTGCACCCTTTCTGCCTTGTGGGAGACTAGTTTTGCATTTTCTGCCGCCCTGATGCGGGAGTACCAATTCCTGGCATCCTCATGGATAACGCACGTTTAGATGGCGACGGAGAAGGTCAACTGTTTGATTTTGAGGAGGTGCTTCCGCAGGGAGTCGGACTGGACCCCGAAAACAATCTGATCCCGGATCATGGAATCAGCCGTCGAGTCATAATTACATGACTGCTCTAGGATGCGGAGATTGGTCAAGAAGGACTGAAAAGGTTCATCCTTACCCTGAAGCCTCTGTTGGAAGATGTACCGTTCAAAGCTCTCATTCACCTCAATGTTGCAGTGGTTGTCGAATTTCAGCAGAACCGTCTTGAACTTCGTATTGCCTTCGCCATCGGCAAACGTGAGCGAGTTATAGATTTGGATGGCGTGGTCCCCTGCAGTCGACAGGAACAGCGCAATCTTTTGGGCATCCGATACTGCCTCGAGGTCGGAGGCCTCGATATACAGGAGGAACTTCTGTTTGAAGACATTGCAGTTGGCGCAAGTTTGCCGGAGATCCTGAGTTGCGGAGGAGGTTGGAGCTTTTCCATGTCGCTGGATGGCTGCGTGCTAGTTGTTGCAGATACACTCAAGGTAGGGTCATTAGAGTTAATAGCTCTCTGGTACCATGATGTATTATCTGTGTTGGTCTAACATCGACTGCAACTGGATGCAGTAAAACGAGAAACAGGTTCCGACACAGGAGATGGTCCAACACTGTTTTATTGAACCTGTTGATTGCTGTACATAATCTACTGTGGGTTGACACTCTATTAACCTAACTGATAACCTCCTACTGGCTTGACCAGACTAGCTCTCTATCACATGGTGATGATGTTCATTGGCCTGTGCACTGCGACGATCTCCCTAGCCGTGTCCTGTGAGAGAGGGAGAGCCTTAATGCCCTGTGGGCTTTATAATGGTGGTGTCCTGTCTGGTGATTGGTTGTTCTGTGCCGTGTGTGTTCATTGGTTATCCTGTGTGTCAATCACTGCCTGTCTGCATCATGATATACACGAGTGGATATTGTGACAGAGAACAGGTCCCACCGGCAGAACTGGAGAATCGTTGGGCTCCCAGAGGGGTCCAAAGGAGCAGACACTGGGACAAATATCGCAGTCATGTTTGAGAAGCTGCTGGGGGATGGGGCATTCTCTCGGCCCTTGGAGGTGGACAGGGCTCACAGAGCACTCGCGAAGAAGCCGCGAATTGGAGACCCCCTGAAGGCACTGGTGGTGAGATTCCACACGTACTTGGATAAGGAGCGCATTCTACAGAGGACCAAGCAGACACGGAGCTGTAAGTGGAACAACAGTATCCTTGGGGTTTACCAAGACCTGAGTGTGGAGGTGGCCAGATGACGAGCAGGCTTCAACCGGATTAGGTCGATCCTTTTTAAGAAAATGGTGAAGTTCGGACTGTTGTATCCGGCCCGTCTCTGGGTCACGTACGAGGTACAGCACTGTTATTTTGAGTCGCCTGAGGACGCGCTGGACTTCACGAAAAGGGAAGGACTGGTGGTGGGCTTAGAACCTTTGAACTTTGCTGCAATGTTCATGTTTTTTTATTTGTTTTGTTTTTCTGTTCTTTCAAAAAAAAGTTTTTGGTTTTTGGTTTTGTGGAAGCTGTTTGTCATGGCTTTTGCATTGATTTGGGACCAGCGGTAGAGCTGAATGCGTTAAGGTTTTCATTTGCACTGTTGGGGGAATGGGAGTGTGCTTGTTTAGATCTTGGTGCTTTTCTGTCAGACAATTGTGTGGGGATTGTTTGATGTTGGAGTTGGGTGGGGGGGGGTGAGGGAACAATAGATGGGAAACTATCCGGCGCCAAGGATGGGGGCCACCAAGCTAGCTCACTGAAGCGCAGTGGGGGGTGTGCATATGTTGGGTTTATTAAAGGGGTTGGGTTACAGAGTGCTGTTACTGGGGGGAGGGGGGTAAATGTTCTTCTGACGAGGGAGTGACTTGGGCCAAGGGACAGAGAGGAGGTTGGGGGCGGAGGCTGCCTGGGGGCGGGCCGTTGGAGATGCGGGGCATGGGCTGGAGGCGGGCCCAAAAAAGGGGATGGCTGATCGGCGAAGTCGGGGTGGGGGGGCAATGAGCCCCCCAACTAGGCTGATCATCTGGAATGTTCGAGGGTTAAATGGGCCGGTCAAGAGGGCACGTGTGTTCGTGCATCTTAGGGGACTGAAGGCGGATGTGGTAATGTTACAGGAGATGAACCTTAGAGTAGCTGACCAGATTAGATTGAGGAAAGGCTGGGTCAGTCAGGTCTTTCCTCGGGACTAGACTCAAAGACGAGAGGGGCCGCGATCCTGATCAATAAGCGGGTGGAGTTTGAGGCAGGTAGAATAATTTTGGATGTGGGAGGTCAGTATATTATGGTCAGTGGGATACTGGAGGGGGTGCAGGTGGTATTAGTAAATGTGTATGTGCCAAATTGGGATGATGTGAAGTTGGACTCACACAGGTTGGTCATGGGAGGGGACTTTAACACAGTTATTGACCCTGGCGGGGGGGGGGGGGGGGGGGGGGGGGGGGAAGCACAGAGTCTCGCTCTATGCAGACGACCTGCTTCTGTATGTATCGAACCAATTGAGGGGATGGGAGAAATCACGTGGATTCTAGGGGAATTTGGTCAGTTTTTGGGGTATAAGCTAAATATGGGGAAAAGTGAGATGTTTGCGGTCCAGGCGAGGGGACAGGAGAGGTGATTGGGGGAGCTGCTGTTTAGATTAATAGGGGGAAGCTTTAGGTACCTAGGTATTCAAGTGGCGCTGGAATGGGATCTGCTGCATAAATTAAATCTGGCCTGACTAGTAGACCAAATGAAGGTCGATTTTCAGAGGTGGGACGCGCTTCCGTTGTCACTGGCTGGGAAGGTGCAGACGGTGAAGATGGTGGTCCTCCCGAGATTCCTGTTTGTATTTCAGTGTCTCCCCATCTTTATTCCGCGGTCCTTTTTGAAACGGGTCAACAAAGTGATCACTGGCTTTGTTTGGGCAGGCAAGACCCCGCGGGTAAGGAAGGTAATGCTTGAGCAGAGTCAGGGAGAGGGCGGGCTGGCGCTGGCAAATTTTAGTAACTATTACAGGGCGGCGAATATAGCCATGATCAGGAAGTGGGTGGTGGGGAAGGGGTCGGCATGGGAGCGTATAGAGGCGGCTTCATGCAAGGGCACCAGCCTGGAGGTGTTGGTAACTGCGCCTCTGCCGTTCCCACCGGCACCATACTCCACCAGCCCCTGTGGTGGTGGCAGCCTTGAGAGTCTGGGGCCAATAGAGGAGACATGTGGGAGCAGAGGGAGTATCGGTCTGGTCCCAATTTGTAATAATCAGCGGTTTGCTCCGGGAAGTATGGATGGGGGGTTCTGGATATGGCGGAGAGCAGGGATCGAGAGGATGGGGGAATATGTTTATAGAGGGGAGCTTTCCAAGTATGAGGGTGCTGGAGGAGAAGTTTGGGTTGGCGAGGGGAAACAAATTCAGGTATCTGCAGGTGCGGGACTTCCTACGTAAACAGGTGTCAACCTTCCCGCTCCTACCGCTATGGGGGATTCAGGACAGCGTTGTTTCCAGAGGGTGGGTAGGAGAAGGGAGCGTCTCTGACATTTACAAAGAACTTATGGGGTCAGAGGAGACGCAGACCGAGGAGCTGAAGCGCAAGTGGGAGGAGGAGCTGGGAGGAGAGATAGAGGATGGTCTATCTGCGGACGCGTTGAGTAGAGTCAACAGCCTGATACAATTCAAGGTCGCTCATCGGGCTCACATGACAGTGGCCCGGATGAGCAGATTCTTTGGGGTGGAGGACAGGTGCGCAAAATGTGCGGGGGGACCAGCGAACCATGCCCACATGTTCTGGGCATGTCCGAAGCTTAGGGGATTTTGGCAGGGGTTTGCAGATGCCATGTCCACGGTGTTAAAAACAAGGGTGGCACTGAGTCCAGAGGTAGGGATTTTCGGGGTGTCGGAGACCCGGGAATCCAGGAGGAGAAAGAGGCAGACGTTCTAGGCCTTTGCTTCCCTGGTAGCCCAGAGACGGATATTATTAGTTTGGAGGCACTTAAAGCCCCTGAAGTCAGAGACCTGGCTACCGGACATGGCTACTTTTCTGTGTTTGGAGAAAATCAAGTTCACCTTGAGAGGGTCACTGTTAGGGTTCGCCCGGAGGTGGCAACCGTTTGTCGACTTCTTTGCGGAAAATTAATCATCAGCAGAAGGGGGGGAGGGGGGTGGGTCAGTTTAGCTTAGAGTAGGGGTTAATAAAGGTGGGACCTGTAAGGAAGGGAGACGGCTTTTGCACTATGTTTTATAGTTTCATGTACATTTTTTATTTTGTTGTTGTTACAATACCAAAAATACCTCAATAAAATGTTTATTAAAAAGAAAGAATAGAAGGACAGGAATATGTCACGGCAAAGGAGAGATTGACAAAGGTCAGGGACATAAGACAAAGGAGGTGTTAATGGTGCAATTAATGACTGAAGAGTGCCAATAGTGGCCAAAGGTAAGATAGCAGAATATGTGAATTGGAGAACAAAGGTTAGTGCCAGTGGGAGCAAAACTGAACAACAAGTGACAGGTGGCCATATGGGGGAGGGGTGGGGTTGTGATGGGGAAAGTCAAGGGAACAGAGAAACAAAAAACAGAATGAGGACATTAAGATGGAGAGGAAAGTGCAGGATCCAAATTTGTTGAACTAAATGTTGAGTGCAGGCTATAACTTGAGCTTCACTGGAGCCTTGTAGGAGGCCTAGGATAGACATGTGGGCATAAGGGCGAGATTCATAGAACAGTGCAGAAGGAGGCCATTCAGCCCATCGAGTCTGCACCGGCCCTCCAATAGAGTGTCATACCTAGCTCAATCCCCCACCCTATCCGTGTAACCCCGTTCATTGATCACGGGACGGTGATCACCTAACCTGCGCGTTTTTGGACTGTGGGAGAAATCAGAGCACCCGGCGGAAACCCACGCAGACACGGGGAGAACTTGTAAACACCACACAGTCACCGAAGGCTGGAACCGAACCCGGGTCCCTAGTGCTGTGAGGAACCAGGTGATGCTGAGTTGAAATGACAAGTGATAGGAAGGTTGAAGGTTGGGGTCATGTTTGTGTATGAAGCAAAGGTGTTCTGCAAAGCGGTCGTCCAGTCTGTGTTTAAATCTCCTCAGTGTAGAGGAGGCTGCATTGGGAGCAAGGAGTAGACCAAATTGAAGGCTGTGTAAGTGAAATGTTGCATCACCTGAAAGGGGTGTTCGGACTCTTAATAGTGAGGAGGGAGGAGATAAATGGGAAGATTTTGCACCTTCTGTGATTGCATTGGAAGGTGCTGTGGAAAGGGGTTTAAAGATTGGGGACGGTGGAGGGGTGGACCAGGGTCATAGGGGTTTCTGGCATGAAACCAGGCCCAGCTTGTCCATGCCGCCCAGTTTTTATCACTAAGTTAGTCCCAATTGCCCGCATTTGGTCCATATCCCTCTATACCCACAATAATCATCTTTATTTTTGTCACAAGTAGGCTTACATTAACACTGCAATGAAGTTACTGTGAAAATCCCAATGTCGCCACAGTCCGGCGTCTGTTCGGGTACACTGAAGGAGAATTCATAGTGTCCAAATGACCTAACAGCACATCTTTCGGGACTTGTGGGAGGAAACCGGAGAACCCGGAGGAAATCCATGCAGACACGGGGAGAATGAGCAGACTCTGCACAGACAGTGACCCAAGCCGGGAATCGAACTGGGGCCGTGGCGCTGTGAAGCAACAGTGCTAACCACTGCGTTACCGTGCTGTCCATGTATAACTGTCTAAATGCTTTTTAAAAGACAAAATTGTACCTGCCTCTATCACGGCCTCTGGCAGCTCATTCCAGACTCTCACCACCCTCTTTTGGAAACAATTGCCCCTCTGGACCCTTTTGTATCTCTCCACTCTCACCTCAAACCTGTGCCCTCTAGTTTTAGACACCCCCACCTTTGGGAAAAGATGTTGACTACTTACCTGATCTATGCCCCTCATTATTTTATAGACCTCTATAATATCACCCCTGAGCCTCCTACGCTCCAGGGAAAAAGTCCCAGTCTATCCAGCCTCTCCTTATAACTCAAACCATCAAGTCCTGGTAGCATCCTCATAAAACCTTGCTGCACTCTTTCTAGTTTAATAATATCCTTTCTATAATAGGGTGGTCAGAACTGTACACAGTATTTCAAACGTGGCCATACTAATGTCTTGTACAACTTCAGCAGTACGTCCCAACTCCTGTATTCAGTGTTCTGACCAATGAAACCAAGCATGCACGGTAGCATTGTGGATAGCACAATCGCTTCACAGCTCCAGGGTCCCAGGTTCAAATCCAGCTTGGGTCACTGTCTGTGTGGAGTCTGCACATCCTCCCCGTGTGTGCGTGGGTTTCCTCCGGGTGCTCCGGTTTCCTCCCACAGTCCAAAGATGTGCAGGTTAGGTGGATTGGCCATGCTAAATTGCCCTTAGTGTCCAAAATTGCCCTTAGTGTTGGGTGGGGTTACTGGGTTATGGGGATAGGGTGGAGGTGTTAACCTTGGGTAGGGTGCTCTTTCCAGGAGCCGGTGCAGACTCGATGGACCAAATGGCCTCCTTCTGCACTGTAAATTCTATGAAATCTATGCCGAATGCCTTCTTCACCACCCTGTCCACCTGTGACTCCACTTTCAAGGAGCTATGAACCTGGTACTCCTAGATCTCTTTGTTCTATAACTCTCTCCAACACCCTACCCTAAACTGAATAGGTCCTGCCCGATTTGATCTACCAAAATGCATCATCGCCCATTTATTTAAATTAAACTCCATCTGCAATTTACCGGTCCACTGGCCCAATTGATCAAGAGGTGATGAGGGGAAGTTGTATTTAGGGTGGCATCATGCCATAGTTGGTGGAAATGGTGGAGGATAATCCTTTGAATCTGGAGGCTGTTGGGGTGAGAGGTGAGGACAAGAGGGACCCTGTCATAGTTCTGGGAGGGAGAGGTGAAGTGTTGTGTTATGCTTCTGGGGGTGATAGGTCAAACCCAGTTGAGTGTCCTGTCAACTGCAGTGTGGGGAATCCTTGGTGAAGGCAAAAGGCAGACATGCCCAAAGTGCTGTTTATGAAGATGGCCTCATCAGAACAGATGTGGCAGAGATGGAGAAACTGGGAAAATGGGATGGAATCCTTACAGGGAGTGGGGTGTGAGCAGTTGCAGTTGAGGTTATTGTGCGAGTCAGTGGATCTGTAATGAATATTGGTGGTCGGTCTATCACCAGAAATAGAGACAGAGAGATCAAGGAAAGGAAGTGAAGTGTCAGAGATAGACCATGTGAAGGTGAGAGAGGGGGCGGCATGGTGGCGCAGTGGTTAGCCCTGCTGCCTCATGCCGCCGTGGACCCGGGTTCAATCCCAGCCCCGGGTCATTGTCCGTGTGGAATTTGCACATTCTCCCAGTGTCTGCGTGGGTTTCACCCCCACAACCTGAAGATGTGCAGGGTAGGTAGATTGCCTGTGCTAAATTGCCCCTCAATTGGAAAAGTAAAAAAAAAGTGAAGGTGAGAGAGGGAGTGAAATTGGAAGCAGAGTCCATAAATTTTTGGAAGGCCAGACGGGAGCATGAAGCTCCACTTATCTAGTCATTAATGTAACAGAGGAAGAGTTGTGGTGGCTGGTCTCAGTAAGACTTGAACAAGGAATGTTCCACATGGGCAGCACGGTGGCACAGTGGTTAGCATTGCTGCCTACGGCGCTGAGGACCTGGGTTCGAATCCAGGCCCTGGGTCACTGTCCGTGTGGAGTTTGCACATTCTCCCAGTGTCTGCGTAGGTTTCACCCCCACAACCCAAAGATGTGCAGGATAGGTAGATTGGCAACTCTAAATTGTCCCTTAATTGGAAAAAATAATTGGGTACTCTAAATTTATAAACCAAAAAAAATGTTCTACAAAAAGACAGGCATAACTGGGTCCCATGCGAGTACACATAGCCCCGCCTTTTATTTGTAGGAAGTGAGACAAGTTAATATAAAATCATAGAATCTACAGTGCTGAAAGAGGCCATTCGGCCCATCAAGACTGCACCGGCCCTTGAAAAGAGCACCCTACCCAAGCCCCCAGTTCCACCCTATCCCCGTTACCCAGTAACCCAACCCAACCTTTTTGGACACTAAGGGCAATTTGGCATGGTCATTGCATCTAACCTACACATCTTTGGACTGTGGGAGGAAACCGGAGCACCCGTAGGAATTCCACGCAGACACGGGGAGAGCGTGCAGACTCCACATCGTCACCCAAGCCGGGAATCGAACCTGGGACCCTGGAGCTGTGAAGCAACAGTGCTAACCACTGTACTACCGTGCCGCCCAACTTGACAATATTTGGTGACAGAACAAGTTGAACCCTGAGACACTCCTAGTGGGGGATGGAGGTGGCGAGGGAGTGGAAGTCTATAATGAAGAGGAGGTAGATAGGCCTGGGAAACTGGAAATTGTTGATGTGATGGAGGGCTTCGGAGGAATCTCAAATGTAGTTGGAAAGGGACTGGACAAGAAGAGTTCACAGGTGGTAAATGGCCATTCAGATAAATATTAGAGATCCAACTTCAAATCTGAGTTGCACCTTCACAGTAAAGGATTAAGCGGAGAAAAGCAGAGGGGAAAATCATCACGACAACCTATGTACAGGCATATGTAATGCATAATGGAACAATATTTAATTTAATTAGCACAAAGAGAAAATATGGCTTGCATCTATAAAACACTTTTCACAACCTCAAAGTATCCTGACACTTTACAGCCAATTAAGTATGTTTGAAGTGGAGTCACTATTGTAATGTAGGAAACACAGCAGCTAATTGGTGCACAGCAAGATCCCACAAACACCAATGTGATAATGACCAGACAATTTACTTTAATGATGTTGGCTGAGGGCTAAGTGTTGACCAGGACACGAGGGAGAATTCCACATCGCTAATATGCAGACACATGTAGAGAACACAATCATTCTGGTGGTTAAAGGAGTTTGGTTTAACTCCAAACCTCGGAGCACTATTTAGATTTGTTCATGGTTCTTTCTACCAGCTGAGCGCCATTCATTTTCCAGTGTCCAGATTATAGAGGATTTTTGGTACTAGCTCCCAGCCTTCAGTTACACAAAAGGCACAGACTTGCAGACAAGCATTTTTGAGGCTCTCCAACAATGCTCATTCTCTACACTATGGACTTTTTTTATACTTAGGGGAGCAGCAGCCAAGGGAGATCTGCATGCCTGCTGTCAATTATGTTTCTCCAATAATGTGCCTTAAACTCTGCAGGTGAGATCCTGGCTTTAATAAAAAAACAACATGTGCTGCGACCTGGCAGAAATCCAGCTTATTATTTTACAAAGGGGAGCTTATTGCTTTGACAGAATTCAGTTATAACTTCTTCTGTTACTTTGGCTTTTTTTTTTAAAAAGAGGTTGAAGAAGCTTGAGCTGGAAGCTATTACATTTTCTTTAATCTACTGCACTAGTTATCCTGTTGGGTTGTATGCTCTTATAAAACTAGCGCAGCATTCAAACATCACCACCATCAATATCCTGCGGGGTTACCATTGACCAGAAACTGTACAGGACCATTTTGCCTCCTGACTCCCCAAAGTCTCACTACCACCCACAAGGCACAAGTCAGAGAATACTTTCCATTTGGTACAGGTTCAACAATATTCAAGAAGCTCAGCATCATCCAGGACAAAGTAGTCCACTTCATCATGACCCCGGCCCACTGACATAAACATTCACTGGCTTCACCGTAGCTTCAGTGTGCACCAGATACAATTACAAAGCAGCAACTTTTCCTGTTTGGCAGCATCGCCCAAACCCATAACCACTACTGCCTAGAAAGACAAGGATAACGAGTGCATGGAAACATCAGCACCAAATGCCCTCCAAGGCACATGCCACCCTGATTTGGGCATTTATCTCAGCTCCTCCATCATTACTGCGTCACCATTAGGACCTCCCTGCCTAACAACATTATAGCATTACCTTCCGCACACCTACTGCAGCGGTTCAGGAAGAAGTTCCATCACTACTGTCTGATGGGCAACTTAGGATAACAGCACATGCTGGTTTTGACAATGCTGCCCACATCCTGAAAATGAATGAGTAAGAACTAATATGTTCCCTCATTACCATGAACATGAAAATCAGCAATTAATCTACACTAGATGTAATCAAGAACCATCTGTTTTATATTGCTAATATATTTATATTAGAAATGCTCACGGTGATTTGGATTTGCAAACCAATTGTTGAACGTGAAATTCAAATAAAATCAGTTTGCATTAAACCTATTGACCTCATCGTCTCTGGACATCTTTCTTCCACAGCTTCCAACCTCATAGTCACCCAGCCTCGCAGAGTCTGTTTCCATCTGCTTCCCAAAATCCACAAGCAAGACAGCCCAGGTATCAGCTTGTTCATGCCCCATTTAACTCATTTCTTCCTCCCTTGACTCCATTCTCACTCTCCTTGATCAGTTCCTTCCCACCTACATCCTCTCATGCCCTACGGCACATCAACAATTTCCAGTTTCCTGGCCCTAACCGCCTCCTCTTCACAATGGATGTCCAATCCCTCTACACCTCCAGCCCCCACCAGGAGGGTCTCTGGGCATTCTGCTTCTTCATCAAGCAGAGGCCCGAACAATCCCGATCCACCACTACTCTCCTTCTCCTGTCTAAACTTGTTTTCTCACTCGACAATTTCTCCTTTAACCTGTCTCACTTCCTGCAAATAAAAGGTATAGCTATGGGTGGGCCCCAGCTGTGCCTGTCTTTTTGTGGGTCTGGGGAACATACCTCATCCTTAATCAGTCCCTCTCGCACAACTCTTCCTCCATGACATTGATTTACTATATCAGTGCTCTCATCTGGATCTGGAAAAATTGATCAAATTTGCTTCCAACAACTTTAGACTGTGAACTTTCCTCTCTATTGTGACTCCCCCGATTTGTTTTTTGTTTCTCTGTTCCCTAGGCTTTCCCCAGTGCAAATCCACCCCTCCCTCACATTGCCACTTGTCATTCAGTTCTGCTCCCATTGAGCATTGACCCTTGTTCTCCTATTAACACATTCTGCTATCTACATTTATGACACTATTAACTCTCTTCAATCCTTAATGGCACCATTAACATTCCATTGACTTATGTCGATGATATCTTTGTCAATCTCTCTGCAGGTCCAACCTATCTCTGCCTTTCCATTCTACCCCCCCCCCCCCCCCCCCCCCCCCCCGCAACTATATAATTCACCACATTGCTATCACTCTTCATTTCTGTAGAAGGTTCAATGGACTCAATATATGTTAACTACGTTTCTCTCTCCACAGATGCTGCCAGATCTGTTAAGTTTAACCAACATTTTCTGTTTTTATTGCGCTGAATGACATCTGATAAATGAAAGTATGTAACAGTATAAATGTTGTGCAACAATGTAAGGTGTTTTATATTATATTGGGGCTGCCAGCTCCCAATTATCGGTAATCCCAGTTTTCCAGACTTTTCAGGCTGACCATTAATTGCATTGAGTTGCATTCCGTGTGTCTGTAGCCTGAGATCATTACATGAATCCCTGGAGATTGCAGACTTCATGACATCCTTATTTTACATTATGTACAATGGCCTACATGTTGCAGTCATTCATCCGTAAGCATGTTCATTGAGATTCTGGTATAGGTCCACACATAAGTGTTGAGATTTCTGCACTTAAGTCTCTCATTTCTATACCCTGGAATATGCAATTCAAAAGCATATTAAGGCAAAATTGTATGATGACATATACATTTTTTTTTCTTTTAAAATTTAGTGTACCCAATTCATTTTTTTCCAATTAAGGGGCAATTTAGCATGTTCAATCCACCTACCTTGCACATCTTTGGGTTGTGGGGGTGAAACCCATGCAAACATGGGGAGAATGTGCAAACTCCACACGGACAGTGACCCAGAGCCGGGATCGAACCTGGGACCTCAGCGTCGTGAGGCAACAGGGCTAACCCACTGTGCCACCATGCTGCCATGATGACACATACATAACCTACTTCTAGATTCTTCAAAGTCAGACTCCAGTGGTTTTAACGCACAGTTGCAGACTTAAAGACCCAACAATTTATATTACTAAAATTTTGACTCCCTCCTGCCATTAGGAAATTGCAGACTCACACACAAAATAAAACAAACTGAATTCACAGTTACTGTTAGCCTTGAATTTGAACTAATGCCCCGGATTTTATGGCCAATAATGAAACAAGGGCATTTACCGCCGAACTCAAGGAAAACTGCCTGCAAATATTTATCAATCTCTGCAGGCCAGGCCACCCCTTTCACAACAGTGATTTAAATCTGGCACCAAATCAAGGGATCCCAGGCAAGCAGCAGCAGCCCTTGACCCTATCCTCCAAATTCTGCACAGTATCAGTAGCCAAGTTGGTGAGTTTGATAATGTTTCATCTTCATCACTGTCTTCCCAAACATTCACATCTTGATGTTCCATCGCTGCCTTGGTAGGTTACAATTCTTGGGTATCGGAAAAGAGAAAGACACAAGGATATGGGCTGTGGATGAAATGCATGGGATGTAAGAGGCACAGGCACTTTCTGCAGCTTGTAAATCAGATGAGAATTTGGGATGTGGGCATGTTGTCATTCTCTATGGTTTCAGCCTTGCATTGGATAAGGACATACAGTGGACTAGATAGTTCTCCATTGGTTAACTCCCACTACCCCTGAACATGTTGCTGAATAGAGAGGGAAGTGTGGTGCAAATGGGTGATGTGGTTATCATAGTGGAATAGCTGGCAGTGTGTGCAAGCTGTAAGGTTTGTAGCAGCACTTTGTGTCGAAGTGTGAAGTGAGGCTATGAATGTGAGGGCTGAGTCATGACTGAAGAGATGGTTGGTAGATGAGGAATAGGATTGTGGTGCATTGAGCAATAGCTGAGGATAGTGCTGCAGCCAGTGATTTGAAGAAACAATCACTGGCCTAGGCCACTCATATGAGGTTATTGATTTATTTTGTGGCACTCCAAATAGGTCACCGGAGTTTAACTACCACAGCTATCTATTCCACTGCCTTCGCAAAGTTTGTCTGGAGGGCGCCTCATGTCTCCCTCTAGACAGATCACATCTCTTCTCCCCTCCAGCTCCTCTACAAGGCATCCCATGCAGTACAGTGCCAGAAAACCTTTGGGGCCCACAATCTCCCCTGCTGAGCCACAATTGATTATTTCTGCTCATACTCATGTCTACAACGTTCCAGTGCCTGCTGCAACTTCCTTTAAGAGGTGCAGTGTGGCTTTAAGTACTGTAGTTAAGCAGCGCTAGCCTTGCACAAACTTGGGCCCCTTCCAAGGAGTTCCATCACTCAGCAGAATGTTTAGCACTGGCTAAATGCATCATGCAAATTAACAGATAGCACAAAGTTGGTTTTCATTCTGCATTGAAAGTAATGGCACCGGTAAACTGCACATCGCAATGTCCACACCCAGTTTCACGGGGTTGCCCAATTTAGTGCCCTGACCCCCGATCTCCAGCAATAGATCAGAGTCCAAGCCTTAAATTGGGTGCCCGCCTTTCTTCCCTCCCCCATAAAGGGTAGTTACTGATTATTAGTCACTGAAAGTGCAGCAGGCTTCAGATGCTTTCACGAATGACATTATGAGTAACACAACACACCATAAAATATACTATCTACCTGACAACAAAATATCTCTCAGCAAAAGTTTGCTCTGAAATGTCCCTCAATTAAATTAAGTTTATCTGAAAGCCCTTGCCATCTCAAATGGAGCAAAATATCTTTCGATGTAATATTTCCTACTTACATTATATTAAATTCTCATTTGTATGCATGAATTCAGTGGCAGATAAGCACACAGTAGAAATGTTCCCTATATCATTCTCTTTTTAATATGATTGCTGGACCAGTGAGCATTTATAAAAATGACCTAACAATGGGCTGCTGAGTGTATTTCAAATAACATTTTTTTTTAAATGCTATGAATACTAAAGTCATTCACCATTACCTACAAGCCATTGGGTCAAGATCACTGTCACATTGTGTGTCCACTCACAAGGCTGTTGCAGATTAGGAAGTCCAACCACCCTGAAAGTACCTGCACAATCTTTCTACAGCACAATCACTTTAAATGATTCCAGAGTTTTGCCAACCACCCAAAAGTCCATTCCAAATGTTGATCAATCAACATATTGCCATTTTTAATAATATATCAATGGGGTGTTAATTGTATTCAAGTAGTGAGTATTAATTGGGGACCCCTGTGCTCACATATATACTGGAACAATTCCGTGCCTGGTGGGCATCACGGGAGCTGGGGTGCTTTATTGACTGTGATAATTACACTTTAATTTGATTTTGTAACTTTCTTTTCTGATTCGGTCTTTTGTTGTAGTTTCCTTTCAAGGGGCTGACCCTTCAATTTGTTCTCTTGACCTTTTGTTAAATTGTTCATTTGTCACCTTTTGTTTATTTGATTTATTTAAAAACACTATAGACAGGAACAAGCTGAAAGAGGCTTTTCTCCTATGTTGGATATGCGTGGTGTGCGATGTATGTTTTGGTAGATGAAAGCTTGTAAATGAGTACAGGTTCGGCTCTAGCATTCTATCCTTCACACCTGACTATCGACATTTTGACAGACATCGCCCCTAAATCTGTCGTGTTGCAACCTGCCCTGATTTCAGGATTTAGCTTGAAGCACTCTTTCAGGTCTATCTCCACTCCATATTTGCTCCATGAGCTCACCTTACAGCCGTCATCTTTTCAGTCAGAAAATCAAATATTTCTCCAGTTTTTCTTCATAAGTCAGACCTTCGACTCTAGGGACCAGTCTCATACCTCTGCTAGGAGTTACTTCCAAGTCTTGAATGTTTCCATGTGTCTGTGGTGATCAAAATTAAACACAGTACTCAAGGTGGAGTACTTTGCACTTAATTCGTATTCAGCACAAGCTGGTAACTGGTACCATCAAAAGGTATTAAAAAACTGGAAATTGTAAGAGACCCAACCTTTCAGCTCGAGCCGCAGTAAACATTTATTAGTGCCGATGCAATATGAATACAATCAATATCTGTGGAGCGTATCATAAAGCCAGCTTAAACAATTGCTCCACATAAATGTAAATAACAGCATAACTTCTCTTATTGCAGTGACAGCATTTCTTTTCTTACACTAGCAATCTTATATTCCTGAGTGCGCAGTCTGCCTTTTAAGGTGTATATTATGCTCTCATTGCAGTGAGGGCAGATTTCTGCAAGCATTTTCAAATGGACACCATTTTTCTCACTCAATTTCTTTACCTGCACAAGCCAAATGGTATTCAAAACATATTATTTCGTAAACAAATAACTGTTTGAGATCCAAGTTCAATTAAAAAAATACTAAAGTCTACAGACTCCTGTGCACTTTTGGTTTTTGGTTTATTTTACGTAGTCTATATTCTTTTCTCTTCCTCCTTATCCCACCTCTTTACTTCACTCTCTCCTCTTTCATTTTCAACTTTCCAGACTGGATTCAGCAATAACTGGCGAGGCCGCACTTAGGCCCATTTTCTGCACTGCGGAGCTCTGCTTGCCAAACCCCTGCCACCCCCAAACCACCAATTCACTTATAAAGGGATTAGATCCAAACGCCTTGGATAGATCGTTGGAGCTCACATTAGAACGAGACTAGCTGTCTCACTCTAATCTGTAGATGTGGTAAAAAGTGATCCGCCCACAATGGGCGGGATTCACACCGCGACGGCTCGCAGGATCATGATAAATCTTGTGAGGTGTGGTGAGCTGGGTAGATCCCGGAAGAGAGATCTCCAGGTATTCACTGGCCACGCTGCGCTGCCTTTCAGGCAAAACATGGTTGGTAGATCACTCCTATAATGTGCGAATCGTTAAAATTGACCACAAGATATTTTTCCATTTGCATTGTAATAATTTTTCATTACGACATCAAGAATGACTGTATTTATCACTTGAGGTCAGTAGTAAAGTTTTAAATATAAAGTTTCTGTTACTAAATAACAAATCACAGAGAGGCGGGGGTGTGGTGCTAGTGTCACTGGACTAGTAATTCAGACACCCAGTTTGAATCACAGCATGGCAGATGGTGAAACTTTAATTCCATAAAAATCTGGAATGAAAAGTCGAATGATAACCATGAAACAATTGTTATATAAACCCATCTAGAAAACTGCCATCCTTATCCAGACTGATCTAGATGTGACTCCAGGCCCACAGCAATGTGGTTGGCCCTTAAATGCCCTCTGAAATGGACCAGCAAGCCATTCAGTTCAAGGGCAATTGGGGATGGGCAATAAATGCTGGCCCAGCCGGCGATACCCACATCTCATGAATGAGTAAAAAAAAATAAGTTACAATCCTATTACTGTTGCTGATAAACCTCTGTGAATAAGCCTTAGCCAGGAAGTCTTGTTGAAGTCTTAGGACTTCTTCTAACATCATCTTTGAATTATGCTAATCCACCGTAATGTTGAGAGGTACATATAGGAAAGGGTAACACGTTCTGTAGCTATCTGTCATTCCTTCTATAATAGTATGTACTTTGGGCCACTACTGCAGGTGCCAGTGCTGTCAAAAATTGTATATTTATTGTTAACTGACTTCAAAGACCCAAGTGTAAATGTCAAGCAGTTGCCTCTGTTCGCACACTGGAGTAAAAGCTACCACCTTCTGACCTTAATGCAGATTAAAGCCGCAAAGTGGAAATTTCACATCAGCCCTGATGCGAAACTACCACAGGATCAACCAAAGAGCAGTGTCAGCATGTGATGAAGCTGCTAATTTAATACCTCCCTGGGCACAGAGTCCTCAGTGCAAACCCTGGGGAAGGTTCCTTTTGTCTTGGGTCAATCTGCCGTGACCTTTGTATGGTTCCTGTGAGGCTGAAAGTATAAATAGTTCATAGGACACAGACTCTCATCCAGAGTTATTAATGAGTACATCTTGCAATTCCCTTTATTACTATTCACATCCAAGAATGTTGCTCTGGTAATGTCAGTGGTAATGTCAATGCTTTTAGCACTGAATTTCTTCTTGATATCTAGGGTGACTTGGCCATGATTTCCTTGACTGAATACACTCACTGAAAAAAAAATGGTAAAAGGGCATTGCTGGAAGATTTTAAACATTTGTTTAATCACAATCTAAAGAAAGCTTTGAAATAATCCCCAGTCGAAAACAACTGGATCCTACATCAATAACAAGCAGCATTGCGAACTTTACACACATATGTACGTTTATAGTGAACATGATTCAGTTCAGCACAAGTCTTCCTGTGGAGATTCAGTGTGGGCGGCACAGTAGCATACTGGTTAGCACTGTTGATTCACAGCACCAGGGTCCCAGGTTCGATTCCCACTTGGGTCACTGTCTGTGTGGAGTCTACACATTCTCTCGGTATCCATGTGGCTTTCCTCCGGTTGCTCCGGTTTCCTCCCGCAAGTCTCAAAAGACGTCCTCGTTAGTTGGAATTGAACATTCTGAATTCTCCCCCAGTGTGCCTGAACAGGCGCCGGAATGTGGCGTCTAGGGGATTTTCACAGTAACTTCATTGCAGTGTTAATGTAAGCCTACTTGTGACAATAATAAAGACGATTATCAGATTTGCCAGCAAGAGAGTCAAAAATTTAAATTAAAAATATTTTCAGAAAAACTATTATTTACTGCTTCCAAGAAGTCTAACTGCCTGCCCCAGCCCCACCGCCTCCCAATTCCTCCATTGGTTCAGTTGGGAAGACCACTTCCCAATGGAAGAGGAAAATCAATTTCAAAAAGATATTTCCTGAAACCTATCCACCTCTTGGCACGATCTCGATCAGTGGCTCAGTGAAACGCTTGTTTTAGATGCTGCCTGCGCTTGAGCACCAGAAGGAAACAGTCAGCTGTAGCAGCTTTGGAAATTTTATATACCAACAAGATGGAGAGAGCGCAACGACCTCAATAATCCCTATTTTAATGTTTTGATGTTGTGAAATCATTTCCACATAAAAGCAGCTTGAGACGGTCCTGGTGCCAGTGCTGGTTTTACGAAATAATGACCTGTATCCTTGGTAACTGGACTAAACCATTGTTGTGCAGAAAGTGAACATCTGTGATAATAATAAGCCTGGAACATTAGAACTTCTGAGAGTGGAATGAACACTTAGAGTTTTTTTTAAAATACAATTTTAGAGTACCCAATTATTTTTTTTCCAATTAAGAGGCAATTTAGCGTGGCCAATCCATCTACCTTGCACATCTTTGGGTTGTGGGGGTGAAAGCCACGCAGACATGGGGAGAATGTGTAAATTCCACACGGCCAGTGACCGGGGGCCGGGATCGAACCTAGGACCTCAACGCTGTAGGCAGCAGTGCTAACCTTTGCGCCACTGTGCTGCCCTCACTTAGAGAGAGTTAAACCACCTCTTAATATTGTTGAAAAAGAGAGGCATGTTAGAGAAGCTTTTCCTCTTCTACACATCAGGACTAATACAGGAATGTCACATTTCAAACTATCACAGCAATTTATACTGCAGGATATTTCCTATGCCATACAGTGGCACGGTGACACAGTGGTTAGCACTGCTGCCTCACAGCGCCAGGGACCTGAGTTCGATTCCAGCCTCAGATGACTGTCTGTGTGGAGTCTGTACGTCCTCCCTGTGACTGCGTGGGTTTCCTCCCACAGTCCAAAGATGTGCAGGTTAGGTGGATTGGCCATGATAAATTGCCCTTAGTGTCCAAAAGGTTAGATGGGGTTACTGGGTTACATGGATAGGGTGAGGGTGTGGGCCTAGGTAGGGTGCTTTTTCAGAGGGTCGGTGCAGACCCGAAGGGCCGAATGGCCTTCTGCACTGTAGGGATTCTATGATATGAGGGATGCTGATTAGATGGCAAGGTGACACTGCTTGGCTGAGGTGTTGCCATGGAGAAAGCTTCGGCAATATGTCTCTTTTCAACAACATTCAAGCTCTGTACTAGCAAGCGATAGATCTTAATAATAGGTCTGAAATAAGGATTTAATTAAGAATTGATGCTCAATGTGTACGATAAATACCAAAATGTGTCAAGTGAAACTAACAGACTGGTTACTTTAGTTTCACTTTGAGAGGAAGGGCAGAGAAGATATTTGTTTGAAGGCTGGATGGAGTTAACTCCCTTGGGTGCACCTCCTCCATCAGAATTTTCATTTCAAGTTCCACTGCTAGAGACATTATAAAGCACGGCTTGGTGATTTGTAGCAACCAGTCCAATTCATGCGGCAGAATTCCCCGTTGTTCAGACCTGTTGGCGCTGGGGCAGGATTAGTGGAGTGCTACAACAGCAAAATTAGCGCGCAGCTGGACCAATTGACCGACCGTTAAGGATCTAGCACCGGCGCCACGTGGAACACGATCGATTCCAATGAGAAACGATGCTGGATTTGCCGGGTTCGGGATTGACACTCAGGAGGCTGAGAAGCTGAAGCCGCATAAACGCACTTCACTCCCCACACACACCATCCTAGCCAACAAGATGGTGGCGAGGAGCACGGCATCTCATTTCACGGACGGCGAACTCAAGACCCTACTGGACGCTGTGGAGGAGAGGCGGGCAACACTGTACCCCGGGTGGGAAGAAGGCTGCCAGTCGCCGCCGTTCACCATGCCCGGACACAGGTGGCAGAGTTTGTGAGTACCGTGGGCAGCACAACGAGGACCGGCCAGCAGTGCCGAAATAAATAGCACAACCTCCTCAGTGCGGCCAGGGTGAGTGGGCAGCATTGTGCCCCTAGCACCAACCCCCGTCCTACACACCTGTAACCCGACCTGCATCTCCACAATTGATGGGGCCGAACTTTCCAGAAGCCTGAAACCTGTCTGGACGCAGCTAGTCCCTGGGGGAGGCCCTCCTCCACATCCTCCTCGTCGGAAAAGGCCTGATATTCATCCTCATCCTCTAGCACCTCGCCCCTCTGCTGCGTGATGTGGATGAAGCAGCAGGCCACTACGATGTGGGAGACTTTCCTAGCACGATACTGGGGGGAGCCTCTCCAGAGCGGTCTAGGAACCTTTTTTAAATTCATTTACGGGTGTGGGCGTTGCTAGCTAAGCCAGCATTTATTTCCCATCCCTAGTTGCCCTTCAGAAGGTGGTGGTGAGTTGACTTCTTGAACCTCTGCAGTCCTTGAGTTGTAGGTACACCCATTGTGCTGTTAGGGAGGGAGTTCCAGGATGTTACTCCAGCGACAGTGAAGGAACAACTATATATTTCCAAGTCAGAGCAGTGAGTGACTTGGAGGGGAACCTCCAGGTGGTGGGGTTCCCAGGTATCTGCTGCTCTTGTCCTTCTTTTCTTTTTTTTTTAAATTTAGATTACCCAATTATTTTTTCCAATTAAGGGGCAATTTAGCGTGGCCAATCCACCTACTCTGCACATTTTTGGGTTGTGGGGGCGAAACCCACGCAAACACGGGGAGAATGTGCAAACTCCACACGGACAGTGACCCAGAGCCGGGATCGAACCTGGGACCTCTGTGCCGTGAGGCGGTTATGCTAACCACTTGGCCACCGTGCTGCCCTGCTCTTGTCCTTCTATATGATAGTGGTCGTGCAAACTATATCTTCAGGATGCTGAAGATCACGGCCCTGGTTGCTGTATGGGCGTTGTTGTCCATGTCAGTCTGTGGCCTCTGGATAGGCATTATCAGCCATAACTGCAGCGTGTAATCTCTGTCGCCCAGGAGCCAACTCCCCCAGCTGGGGGTCTCGAAGAGGTCAGGAACCATCGAGTGTGCCGGGATGAAGGCATCATGCACACTAACTGGGTATCTGGCGCAGACGTGCATGATGAGCATCTCATGGTCACATACCAGTTGCACGTTCATCGAGTGGAACCCCTTTTGGTTTATGAAGCTCAGCCTGTTATTTGCAGGTGCTCTCAGGGCAACAAGCATCCTATCGATCACCACCTGTACCTGGGGCATCTCAGCGATCGCGGTGAACCCTGCTGTCCAGGCATCCTGATGGACTTGGGCCACGTTGAAATTGATGTCTTGTGATGACTGGATATATAGGGCCACCGTGACGGTGTGGATGCACCTGTGCACTGAGCACTGTGAGATCCTGGACAAGTCCCTGATCGGCACCTGGAAGGACCCCCTGGTGTAGAGCTTCAGAGCAACCGTCACTTTGACAGCCACCAGGAGCGGGTGTCCTCCCCCATTACCTCGTGGTGCCAGTTGCACCATGATCTGGGAAATATGTCACACTGTCCCCCTACTGAGCTGGAGTCTCTGACTGCATGCCCAGTCCGGTAGGTCCTCGAACGACAGGCGCTGCCCGTACACAAGAGGCCTCCTGCAGTACCTCCTACCCACCTCCTCATCATCCGGCTGGGCCTCCATCCTCACTGGCTGCTTCTTGTTCCTCTGGTCCGCTGCTGCAGTGTCCTCCTCCTCGAGCAGCTCCAGCTCGTACAGCCGCAGTGCATCTCCCAGGGCTGCGGCGACTAGGAGGGAGGCCACCATTCCTGGTTGAATTCCAATATCCATTGTCTTTAGGGGATGAAAGGTCGACATGCTAGCATGGTACATACTCCCCCATGCCCAACCAGGTCCAATGGGCTACACAGTTGCCCCAGTTTGCACTGCAGATCCTGCCCCCGCAGGTTCCCTCCCCAAGTCCTCCATCTCCGCACCCTGGCTCTGTCGATACCCGGCACTGTGAGGGCCTCTGGTCCCGATGCCCATCCCTGTTGCCAGGGATACCAGTGGTGGGGTAGGGGCACTCTGCAGAACCAGGGGCCATGGCAGGTGATCAAACGGGTGTGCAGCATGTTGGCTGCCTTATAGGCCGTGGCAAAGGCGGTCTGTGCCTGGACATCCTGGAACCGTGGGGGACTTCCCAGCCCCACAGCCCGTCCCCAGGTTACCTCACCATCCCCACCCTCCCCCTCCCCCATGGCCCTATCTCAGCCCGGCCAGTGTCAGGACCGGTAGGTGCGGTCGTGCCTCTGCAGACCCTACCTCCTCTCTCTCCCTCACCAACCACGGCGCCTATTTCCCCGGCAGAGGTAGAGGATCGCGGAGGCCCCGGAGAATACCGGGTCTGGTCTGCTAATGATGTACGTGCAACGTGGAACGCATTGACACCACTGTCGAGGCACCGGAGAATTGCGATTTGGCGTGAACCCGGTGCCAGCCACAATTTTGGCGTCAGGACTGATTCTCCACCCAATCACCTTTCCCCATTTCAGCATCGGCCCACGGAGAATCCCGCCCTTGAAGTCCAACCTCCAACTGCAGGCATGAGTACCACAAACTGCCAATTAGGGGCTGGTTTAGCTCACTGGGCTAAATAGCTGGCTTTTAAAGCAGGCCAGCAGCACGGTTCGATTCCCAGACAGGCGCCGGAATGTGGCGACTAGGGGCTTTTCACAGTAACTTCATTGAAGCCTACTCGTGACAATAAGTGATTTTCATTTTCAATTACTAGGCCGACTAAGAAGGAACTCCATAAGGCATAGGTATTGATCCCAGTGGATGTGCCAAATGTTACCAGAACTTCTCCAAGGTTGTCAAATTTCTGTTCCATATACCAACAGATTTTTGTATGTTTAAAATTTGTTCACAGGATATGGGTATTGCTGGAAATGGTGGCAATTATTAGCCTGACCTGGTCACCCTCCAAAGAACAGTTAACAGTGTTTACTTCTGGATGGCTGATGTTCATCTTTTAGGATCTAAGGCAGGGAACTCCAGCAGTTTGCAAATATTTATTGAGAGGGTTGGAACGGGTGGGGGAGAGTAGGGGGGAGGATTTCCCAGGAACCCCCCCCCCCCACATTGAAATACTTTGTAGCCCACTGCTAAACAGCACAACCAACTTTGTGACTGGCATTTCAAGGGTTAAATGTCACGGTACTATGTTTCAGTGTATAGCCCACAAAAGAAACCTGCTTCATATATTTTTTTAGCCAGACTATGATACAACTGAGGCTTTTCTGAACGGTTTACATTTGTACCCACCCCAAAGTAGATTCCTCCCACATCTATAAATCATGAAGAACTCTACAGTAGCTATGTTTTTGTAAGTTACTCTATATTTTACGTTGATTATGGTAGTCAATAAGATAGAGACTGTGGGCGGGATTCTCTGTCAACTGACGCCGGAATCGGGAAACTGGATTGAGCGGAGAATCGGTTCCAACTCCAAAATCGCAGCAGACGCCGATTTGACGCCAAAATCACTATTCTCCATCACCTCGACAGCCAATACGTTCCGGAACGTATGTACAGTAAACACCGTTAGCGGGCCTGACCCGGTATTCTCCGGGGCCTCCGGGATTCTCTGCCTCCAATGGGCCGGATTCCCGACAGCATTGCTCACGTGTGCTTTTAAAAATCATGAAACCGGCATGGCAGCTGCTGAGAGAGAGAGAGGTAGGACCCTGAGGGGAGCAACTGCAGGATGCCAGGCCGAACACTGGCTGGGTTGGCTGGGGTGGAGGCGGGGAGGTGGGGGGGGGGGGCCTGCCAGGGCTGGGGGAGAGGGGGCCATGGGGCGAGCAGGCTAAGTGGCCGGCGTTACCCCCCTATGGGACTGGGGTGGAGCCCAGGCACGGATGGCCATTACTATGGCCTGCAAGGCAGCCATCTTGCTGCGCACCCCACTAACCACTCACTCTGTGCCCTGGTTCTGCAGAGTGACACCGACTGTATAGGTGCCCCCACCCCCACACCCCACCCTGTCACACACTGTCCCTCCCCCTCCCAAACCAGCCGCACCCGTCAGCAACGCTATCAGGGCAACATCCACAGTAGCACCTACAGGGACTGTGGCATCTACCCCTGGCAGGGGCAGTGCCAGTCAGCGGTACCCCTGGCATCAGGGACAGACGCCAGGGCCAGAGGCCCCCATGGTGCCAGCCAATGATGGGGCCAAGGATGTGGGAATGGGGGGAGGGACAAGCCAGGGCAGATCTCTCAATGCCAACCGGGGCCACCATGTAGCCCAGTAGACCTGGTTGGGCATGGGGGTATGCACCGTGCTAACATGTTGGCCTTTCACCCCCTGCAGACAATGGATGTTGGAATTCAACCAGCAATGGTGGCCTTCCTGGCAGTCGGCATAGCCCTGGGGCATGCCCTGTGGCTGTACGAGCTGGCGCTGCTCGAGGAGGAGGAGGAAGCTGCAGCAGCGGAGCATGCAGCAGTGGAGCGGGCAGCAGAGGGGCAGGTAGCCGCTGCCCAGGTTTGAGAGCCAGGTTCCCAACAGGCCTAGGAGGTAGCAAGGAGGTGCCGCACGAGGCTTCAAGTGAACCGGCACCACCTCTCATTCGACGATCTGCTGGACCGGGCATACCGCCGAGGACTCCAGCTGATCATGGACAGCCATTACAGTGGCCTGCAAGGCAGCCATCTTCCTGATCCCGGATAGGTGACCTATCCGAGATCTCACAGACGGTGCATCTGCGCCGCCATGGAGGCCCTATATGCCCGAACGGCTCGATACATCCACTTCAATGTGCGCCGAGCCCACCGTGGCTCCGTGCAGCGGGGTTCGCCACCATCAACGGGATGCCTCGGGTCCAGGGGGTGATCGACGGGATGTCCCCCTAGGGACACATGTGGATAACAGGCCGCTGTCAACAAACCAAAAGGGGTTCCACTTGATAAACGTGCAGCTGATATGTGACCATCAGTTGCACATCATACTCATCTGTGCCCGGTACCCAGGCAATGTGCATGACCCTTTAATCCTGGCATACTCGACGATTTGTGACATGTTTGAGATGCACCCCTGGCTGGGGGGGTTGGCTTCTGGGTGACAGAGGTTACCCGCTGAGGTTGTGGCTGATGACGCCTATCCGGAGGCCACTGACTGACGCGGAGACCCGCTACAACAAAACCCACCCACCAGGATCGTGACTGAGCAGTGTGTCGGCCTCCTGAAGATCCAGTTCAGCTGCCTCGACCGCTCAGCCCCCCAGTATGATGCTGGGAGGGTCGCCCCCATCGTGGCAGCCTGCTGCATCCTCCACAACATCGGACAGCAGAGGGGCGATGTGTTGGAGGAGGAGGAACGGCAGGCTTTTTACGACAAAGAGGAGGCGGGGGAGGGGGAGGGTGGGCAGGACATGGAGCCCAGGCAGGCATGAGAGGCCGCACGACATGTGCGTCAGGCCCAACGCGCACAGAACGCTCTGATCGCCTGCAGGTTCACCAACTGGGGGGGGACTGGCCACAGACACTGCATCCCAACCCCACACTCCCTCACTCCTCCTAAACTCCTCCCCATCTTCCCAACCAACCCCCGCCTGCAACTCCCTCCACGATTCATACCTGCCGCACTATGGGGCTCTGGGTTGGCAGTAACACCAGATCTGGTCCATGGGATGGAGGATGATGACAACCTACTTTGCGATGAGCTCTAGTGCTCCGCATCGTTTGACAATGTCTGACTCCTGCCCATAGTTGCACTTTCCACTGTCTACCTGGGTGATCCCTACATGCGAGCTGGCCATTCCATCACACGGTCCCTTCGGATCCCTGGGGTGGCAGTGGTGGGGACAGTCGGGGGGTGGGGGGGGGGGGGGGGGAGAGAGACAGGTCCAGCCACAGGGTCCCCCCCCCCAACGTCCACCCATTCCCCCCATACCAGGCCAACCCACCACTCAGACCCATCAGAGCACCGAGGCAGGTTGTAACGCAGTTCAATGTGAACAAACATATAGATTTATGCCTTGGCCCCCTATAACTATTCTGTGCCCTGCCCCCATGTCAACTTAACTGGTGTCTAACCTCCTGGCCTTATGGGCCCTAACACTATTCCTCGGTGGTTCCCGAGATGGTACAGCAGGAGTAGAGGCGACCTGCTGTGATTCCCGTCCTGTGATCTGGGTCCCAGTTGGCAAGCGTTTTCTGGATCGACTGGGTCTGGATAGGCCCGGATGTTGCTCGGGTGTCCCGGGTGGTGTGGTGCTGCCCTGTTAGGCTCGCTGTCCACTAGATGCACCAGGGACAGGAGGGTGTGTGGGGGGGGAGGTCCGAGGTGCTGCGGTGTTCCGGCACATCCCCTGCGGAGTCATCTCCCTCAGGGTGTCCGATGGTCCCCGGGCTATTCCATGGGACGGAAGTGCGAGGGGAGCTACCCCATGAGGTTCCCCCACTACCTGGCACTGCCAGTCCTGGAGGCCCACTCTGTTGTCGACCAGGCTCCGCACGCCATGGAGCACAGGGAGTGGACCACCTCTGTCTGGAACGGCATCACAACACCCATTGACTGTACCAGCATCTTCTGGGTCTGTGTCACATCAGCCAGTGATTGTGCCAACTCCCTCTAGGACTGGGCCACCTCCGTCTGTGTCTGCGCCAAGTCAGCCAGGGCCTGGGCAATGCTGCCGGAACATCGCAGCACCTCGGACAACCCCCCCCCCACCCTCCTGTCCCTGGTGCATCTGGTGGACAGTGAGCCATGTTCCCAACCATGGTCTCATGTGACTAGATCATGCTCAGGTTCGCCACTGCGATTTCCTGGGTGGCTCAGGAACATGGTTTGACATGTGTCACAGAGAACCGCAACTAAGCACGGTAGGGGCAGCACGGTAGCATGGTGGTTAGCATAAATGCTTCACAGCTCCAGGGTCCCAGGTTCCGTTCCCGGCTGGGTCACTGTCTGTGCGGAGTCTGCACATCCTCCCCGTGTGTGCGTGGGTTTCCTCCGGGTGCTCCGGTTTCCTCCCACAGTCCAAAGATGTGCGGGTTAGGTGGATTGGCCATGCTAAATTGCCCGTAGTGTCCTAATAAGTAAGGTTAAGGGGGGTGTTGTTGGCTTACGGGTATAGGGTGGATACGTGGGTTTGAGTAGGGTGATCATTGCTCAGCACAACATCGAGGGCCGAAGGGCCTGTTCTGTGCTGTACTGTTCTATGTTCTATAAGCAGGTTCTCACTTCCCCACCCGCAGCTGAGCTCCACGTCAGTGACCTCCCATTCCTCTGGGCCACCAACCATTTCCAGGGCCCTCTGCTCGGCCTCGTTGAGGGTCCGCGAGTCCCCTACCCACCCTCCTGTCTCCTCCCGCTCCTGGCGGTTGTGCACGGCGTTGTCCTGGGGGACGGGATGTGAACAGAAAATAACAGTGTTAAACAGTCCAATGCATGCAGCCAGTGGGTGGGTAGCTTGTGGCCTCAGTGGCCAGGGCACCCAGCCATGCCGGTCGCTATGGGTACTGGCATGTGGGTCAGAGTGGGGGTTCTGCTGCCTCTGGGTGGGGGAGGGGGTGGGGTTACGGGTGTGTGGGACGGGGGGTTAGTGTCAGGGGCACAATGCTGCCTATTCACCCTGGCCACCCTGAGGAGGCCGTGCAGTTTCTTCCGACACTGCTGGCCCGTTTGGACGGCGGTGCCCACTGCGCTCACGGCCTCTGCCACCTGCGGCCAGGCACGTCAAACGGCAGTGGCTGGCAACCTTCTTCCTGGGCCAGGTACAGGGTCACCCTCCTCTCCTCCACGGTGTCCAAGAGAGTCTCGAGCTCTGCGTCCGTGAACCTTAGTGCCACTCTCCTTACTGCCATCATGTTGGCTGGGATGGAGTGTGTGGGGAGTACAGTGTGAATGTGTGGCTGCAGCTTGTCACCCTTTGAGTGTGAACTGGCGAATCCGGCACCGTTTCTCATTAGAATTGTTTGTGGCGTCGCTGCTAGCCCCTTAGCAGTAGCGGAATTGGTGCAGCTGGTGCGCCAGTTTTGCTGTCGTGAAAGTCCAAGAATTGTGCATTGGCGTCAACTCTTAGTCTCGGAAACGGAGAACCCGCCCTGTCAACAAGCCAGTTGTGCTTCACAATTGTTAATCAATGCAGCATTACCATGCAAAGCCGGCCAAGTGTGAAAACACACACTCACAAACACAAATCAATGGTGCGTTTGTGTAATATGAATCAGACAAGAAAGGTCAGAAGTAAAGCATCTGTTAAATAGAATATCCTTTTCTTATAAACAACATTGGACTTTTAGATTTTTATTTTAATAGGTCCACAAAAGTTCCCAAAACAGGCACTGGCCTGTACAATCTGAGTTTTTTTTTTCAAATACCTATCCTTGCAAAGTGTTTCACCATGTGGACTAATAGTTGCACCATTGCAATCTTTGGCATCTGAACTGAGGATCAGAGGACTTTCCAGGCCAAAGTAACTGAAATACTTCTATAATTGGTATACAAGGAAAGGTGAAACATCAATATGGCCAATGCAAAATCAATACAAGTATTGAATATAACAAACTGCGATAAGCAATGTTCTGTGAGAGGGTAATTATTGTTTCAACAACTCCTGAAGTATTGAGAAGGTATTTTGTAAATCACTGTCTGTAGATGAGGAAATGTTTCCTCATAATCGTCTCATATTCCTTGACGTCTGTGGTCCCTAAATTGCTGAGTTGGGGGAGGATATAAGTCAACAATGATACCTTTGTGGGGGATTTCTATGAAGCTGCAGATGCTGTAGAATCCCAGGACTCGACACGGTAGCACAGTGGTTAGCACAGCTGCTTCACAGCTCCAGGGTCCCAGGTTCCATTCCCGGCTTGGCTCATTGTCTGTGCGAAGTCTGCACATCCTCCCCGTGTCCGTGTGGTTTTCCTCCGGGTGCTCCAGTTTCCTCCCACAGTCCAAAGATGTGCAGGTTAGGTGGATTGGCCATGCTAAATTGCCCTTAGTGTCCAAAAAGGTTAGGTGGGGTTACTGGTATGGGGTGGAGATGTGGGCTTACGTAGGGTGCTCTTTCCAAGGGCCGGTGCAGACTCGATGGGCCAAATTTCCTCCTGCACTGTAGATTCTATGTTTCTACGACTCCTTCTGTTTAGTTTCAGAGAACACTAACAAAACCACCAGTCAATGGCTGTCATATTCCTCTATGCATGATCATAGAATGATGGACTATATGCAATCTCAGAATCCTTCCTTCATGGATGCCTGTTTTGCATGCAAATTCACGGCAGCTGTATCTGTATACTGGAGCCCACAGGCTCTATAACAATCATGAGATTGCATCTACTGTGCTTATGACTGCATGACATAGATCTCTACTGCAACTGCAAGTGCTGTTTCATGAATACATTGAAGAATTTAGTTAGTCTAACTTAACCATATTACCTTTCGATGTCATTAGTGTAGAGGCGAGTGACTGTTCAATATCAATCCCATGTTCCGATGGCAGGCCCACTATTCCCATGTAACTTGGCATATTGAATCTCCACCTTGTATAGTTTAGCCCTCGCCCATTTTTTTTTAAATTTAGAGTACCCAATTATTTTTTTCCAATTAAGGGGCAATTTAGCGTGACCAATCCACCTAATCTGCGCATCTTTGGGTTGTGGGGGTGAAACCCACGCAGGCACGGAGAGAATGTGCAAACTCCACACAGACAGTGACCCAGGGCCGGGATTCGAACCCGGGTCCTCAGCGCCGTAGGCAGCAATGCTAACCACTGTGCCACCGTGCTGCCCCGTTAGCCCTCACCCATACCCTAACACTACTCTTCCTTCATCATCACTGCTTGGTGTCTTTAACCCTGCTTTATCATTTTCCACTACAGCATATATACAATGTTTTGGGCAGCATGGTAGCACAAGTGGTTAGCACTGTGGTTTCACAGCGCCCAGGTTACCAGGTTCCATTCCCCGCTGGGTCACTGTCTGTGCGGCGTCTGCATGTTCTCCCTGTGTCTGCATGAGTTTCTTCCGGGTGCTCCGGTTTCCTTCCACAGTCCAAAGACATGCAGGTTAGGTGGATTGGCCAGGCTAAATTGCCCTTAGTGTCCAAAACAAAAAGGTTAGGAGGGGTTATTGGGTTACGGGGATAGGGTGGAAGTGAGGGTTTAAGTGGGTCGGTGCAGACTCGATGGGCCGAATGGCCTCCTTCTGCACTGTATGTTCTATGTTCTATTCTATGTTGTGTTGGTATCTGCTGCAAGATAGGGTGGTACTCACAATTGGCATTCTTCAGGACTTTGTAATCAATCACTGTGTTCTCCTAGTTCTGTAAGGGGACAGATAGAATGTTATGAGTACCCAAGGGGATTGCAATTGCCCAGTGTAAATAGACGGAACATATTGCACAAAATATAGAATTTGTGATGAATATAGCACATACTGAGCATCCTTTCAATCTCTAATCTCAGCACCTTCCAGGCTCTCCCTGATGAATAAAGCAGGGATTTATTCATGTTTTCTCATGTGGAGGAAGTGGTTTCCTGTCGACGGGACCATCACCTCTTGCTAGTTGTATCTCCCTTTATTTGATTTTTGCCCAGAGCCACGGGAGTTATGCGGCATAATAAGGGCAAATGCAGATGTAAGACAGCAGAAGTTTGTCGTAGATTGAACCAGTTTCTGCAGCCTGTCATTATAATGAGTCTGCGCATGGATAGTTTAAAACAATTCTAAGCAGAAAAGACAAATGTACAACAGCAAAACAGAAAGGAAAAATGAAGCAAATGAATGGGGAACAGAACAATCATGCAGCCCACAGCAAGGTTACATTAGTCAGCCAGCCAACCAACCCTTAGCAACAGAAGATTTGGGTCTCCTAGGTTACAAAGGCATGAGAAGTACGATCAGGAATGATGACAGCTCTGAGGAGCACCAGATCTGGAATCAACAGAGGTGTCTGAATCTGCATCAGGAAGGGGAAAGTTGTGGTAGTTAGCTTTTACAATTGACTACTTAGCCAATATGGAATATTTGCTCTGACAACTGCTGCTGCAAAACGTCGGTACTAACTGGGACATTGTTAGTTAACATGGAAGCATTTATGAGAAAAATTCCTTTCCACAATGTGCTTTTTTTATAGAACATAGAACAGTACAGGCCCTTCGGCCCTCGATGTTGTGCCGAGCAATGATCACCCTACTCAAGTCAACGTATCCACCCTATACCAGCAGCGCCGGCCCTAGGGTTGCTGGCGCCCCGGGCAAGCTGAACTTCGGCGCCCTTCGGGGGGGGGGTTTCGGTTCCGGGGTTGGGGGGGGGGGGCGGGTCCAGGGTGGGAGGGGGTCGGGTCCGGGGTGGGGAGGGGGTCGGGTCCGGGGTGGGGGGGGTGGGGGGGGGTGGGGTCGGGTCTGGGGTGCGGGGGGGGGGGGTCGGGTCCGGGGTTAGGTGAATTTAGCATAGCCAATCCACCTAACCCGCACATCTTTGGACTGTGGGAGGAAACCGGAGCACCCGGAGGAAACCCACGCACACACGGGGAGGACATGCAGACTCCGCACAGACAGTGACCCAGCCAGGAATCAAACCTGGGACCCTGGAGCTGTGAAGCATTTATGCTAACCACCATGCTACCATGCTGTTTCTGATCACAATATTTGGAATGTCATTTACTTCACCCTGCAATATTCACTTCTAATATTTAATTGGTTATGTTTTCAATCACATTTCCTTCTGTCAGTCCAGTATTTGAGTTCATCATTCACAATCATCACTATTGTGGGCAGTACAGTAACACAGTGGGTAGCACTGTTGCTTCACAGCTCCAGGGTCCCAGGTTCAATTCCTGGCTTGGGTCACTGTCTGTGCGCATTTTGCATGTTCTCCCTGCGTCTGCATGGGTTTTCCTCCGGGTGCTCCGGTTTCCTCCCACAAGTCCCGAAAGACTTTCTGTTAGGTAATTTGGACATTCTGAATTCTCCCTCTGTGTACACACGTCCTCCCCGTGTGTGCGTGGGTTTCCTCCGGGTGCTCCGGTTTCCTCCCACAGTCCAAAGATGTGCGGGTTAGGTGGATTGGCCATGCCCGTAGTGTCCTAAAAAGTAAGGTTAAGGGGGGGTTGTTGGGTTACGGGTATAGGGTGGATACGTGGGTTTGAGTAGGGTGATCATTGCTCGGCACAACATCGAGGGCCGAAGGGCCTATTCTGTGCTGTACTGTTCTATGTACCTGAAAGGCACCTACCTGCGATTAAATAAATAAAAATAAAAATAAATAATCGCTTATTGTCACAAGTAGGAGGCCGGTACAGGAATTGAACCCGTGCTGCTGACATTGTTCTGCATTACAAGCCAGCTATGTGATCCGCCATGTTGGGCGGGGCCGCCGCCACAGGCGGCCGCCGCACACATGCACGGACCCACGGCCAGAAGTGCAGGGCCCTCCGGGGTGTGGAGCACTCCGGGGCCCTGCTGGCATCGTGCAGGTAAGTGAATCGCTGGGCCAAGGGCATAGTTGATGCCAGCGTGAAACGCTTCAGTGTTTACGCCGGCGTCAACACTTAGCCGCCGTTTTGATTGAACGACTCTTGGACAGTGCACTAGGTTCATAATGCAGCCAGGCCAAGCACCTCCTCTGCATATTTGGGAACACCCATTCCCACCAGAGCTCTGCTTGTGTGTAGTGATTAGCGACAGCTTCTTTTTGTTACACAAATTAAATCACATTCTCAGGGAAGACATGATTCAAACAGTTATGTTTTGTGCATCCCCACAGCCTTGTTTGCAGCTAATAAGAAAGATATTCTTTTTATTAAAGAAGCCAGCTGAGTGAGCCGTGGAGACTCTAAGACCAGATGTGACAAAGGTGCCAGTAAGTGTTTCAACATTTCGGGCATGGTGAGGTAGGTGTGGGCACTGTTATGAAGCTGGAAGTATGAATTCTTGGTAATGGATAGGATGTGAGCTTTGAATCTCAGAGCTAGGCTGATCAGAATGCCAAGGGTACGTGCAGTCTGGTTCAAGCCAGCAATAGATTAAATCAATTTTTTTTAAATTTAGCTTTTCCAGGAGGCTATAAGCAATGACTTCACAATGTTTAGACTTATGTGTGAGTTAATGTCAAACAGTTTTACAATACAGATTGTAGATTGTCATAAGAATGGTCAAAAGATAAGCACCTAGGGCAGCACGGTGGCACAGTGGGTTAGCACTGCAGTCACATGGCGCCGAGGTCCCAGGTTCGATCCTGGCTCTGGGTCACTGTCCATGTGGAGTTTGCACATTCTCCCTGTGTTTGCGTGGGTTTCACCCCCACAACCCAAAGAGTGCAAGGTAGGTGGATTGAACACGCTAAATTGCCGCTTAATTGGAAAAAAAATGAATTGGGTACTCTAAATTTAAAAAAAAAAGATAAGCACCTACTGCCACTGAGGGACAGCATAAAGATAAAGAGAATAGGCAAGTGCCATAACCCCCACGAGGACCATGGGGAAACCATTATTATTCTCCCTGTGGGATTTGTGAGTACGAGCTTCCCAGGTTGGGGGTGGAGGCCAATCACCAGGGCTCGTTATAAGCGAACATAAAAGCAGGCCCACTCAACATGGGTCACGTACACCTCCAATTGAAGCTACATGCAGCTACCAGAAAATTTGTGACCATTAATACCCACAGAGGCCTCTATGAATATACAAGTTTGCCATTCAGTGTGTCATTGGCTTGCGCTATTTTCCAGAGAGTCATCAAGAACATCGTCCAAGGATTACTACAAGTGGCGGTCTACATGGATGACATTTAGGGGAGCACGGTGGCACAAGTGGATAGCGCTGTGGCTTCACAGCGCCAGTGTCCCAGGTTTGATTCCCCGCTGGGTCACTGTCTGTGCAGAGTCTGCACGCTCTCCCCGTGTCTGCGTGGGTTTCCTCCGGGTGCTCCGGTGTCTTCCCACAGTCCAAAGACGTGCAGGTTAGGTGGAGTGGCCATGATAAATTGCCCTTAGTGACCAAAAGGTTAGATGGGGTTCTTGGGTTACGGGGATCGGTGGAAGTGAGGGCTTAAGTGGGTTGGTGCAGACTTGATGGGCCGAATGGCCTCCTGCTGCACTGTATGTTCTATGTTCTATGTCCTGATCACTGGAACCACCAAAAACAAGCACCTGAGCATCTTGGAGGAAATCCTCTAGCAGATTTCTGAACCAGACGTCCACCTTAAGAGAGACAAAATGCGTTTTCTATGCCAAAGAGGTACTTAGAGTATCGTGTCGACCGAGATGGCTTGCACCCAGTAGAGAAGAAGGTGTGAGCAATCAAACAAGCCCCCACGTTAGAGAATGCAACCAAATTGCAGTCGTTCTTAGGGCTCATGAATTATTAGGGAACGCTTATCACTAATTTCGTGACCCTCCTCGCACCACTGTGTCCGCTATTGAAAAAACATCAAGAATGGGCGTGGAGAACGGGGCAAGAACCCATCGCCAGGATGAAGCGGCGACTGTTGTCATCAGGGTTGGTGACCCATTACAACCCCTCAAAACCACTTTTGGTCACTTGTGATACCGTTTCCATACGGAACCGGGGTGGTGTTATCCCACCACGTGGACGACAAAAAGGCGAGACCGGTAGCCTACGCATCATGGATTTTGGGTGCTGCAGAGCACAACTATGCTCAGATTGAGAAAGAAGGGCTGGCCGTCGTTTTTACAGTGAAGAAATTTCACCAATGTGTGTATGGGAGTCGGTTCAACATCCTAATGGACCACAAGCCATTGATCGGATTGTTTAAAGAGGACAAGGCAATTCCACCGGTAGCATCTGCCCAGATACAGCGATGGGCCCTATTGTTAGCAGCATATGAGTACGTGGTTGAATATTGTCTGGGCACGCAGATCACAAACACAGACGTTCTGAGCCGGGTCCCGTTGCCAACACGGCCCGCCATCTCCAATAAGGACTAACGAGGTCGTATTGGCCTTCAATTTTCTGGATATCTGCCACACAAGTTTGCAATTGGACACAGAAGGGCCCAGTCCTGGCAAAGTTACACCATGCTGTCTTACACAGGGGCCAGCAAGGGAAACTGCCTGATACAGCTACGGGATTTTGAGACCAAGCAGCAAGAGTTCAGCGTAGAGGACAGTATTTTCCTGTGAGGAGCTCGCGTTGTGATCCCACGTCAGGGCATATAGGCCATACTCCAAGATCTACACAATGGGCACCTGACGTTGCCAAAGATGAAAATGCTAGCCAGGAGCTAGGTATGGTCACCAGGCCTGGATGGCAATATCAAATGCACCACATGCCAAGATCATCAGAAGCTCCTGATCCCCCCCCCCCCCCCCCCCCCCCCCAGGCAATGGCCGGGCCAGCCTTGGGTGTACATACATGCAGATTCTACTGGACCTTTTCAAGGCTCAATGTTCTTGCTGATAGTGGACACCCATTTCAAATGGCTAGACGTCCATCGAACGCCGTTCACCACTTCAAAGACCAACTCTCATTCAGTACCCATGACACCCAGAAGTATTAGTCATGGACAACAGTACCCCATTTACTAGCAAGGAGTTTGCACACTTCATGAAGACAAACGAGGTGAAGCACATCAGGACAGTCCCATACCATCATTCCTCAAATGGCCTGGCTGAATGAGCAGTGCAGACTTTCAAAAAGGATATGAGGAAAAGAGGCCATGGGATGATCCATGGAGAGGAGGCTGGCACGTTTTTTTATCCAGCTGCTGGACCACACCACATGTTATGACCGAAGTGGCCTTGGTGGAATTGTTAATGGGTCAGAACCCGCCTTAGCCTAACGCTCCCCGCTATTAGCTGGAAAGTAGAATGGAGTCACGACCTTCCAAGGCAGTGCCGAAGCAGACGGACGCAGGAGAGAGGCTTCTGACCAGGGGACACTGTACACATCCGAAACCTCGGAGACGGTGCCCGGTGGATTCCAGGGACCATGGTGAAACAGTCGGCACTGGTATCCTACATGATAAAACCACGACAATGGATGGTGCAGATACTCCCGGACAACCTCCAGAGCAGGGAGCCAGTGTCAGGACAAACCCCACTGGAGGAACCGTCTTCCAGCCCTGCTAGCCCGGCACAAGGGGACCTGGGGACATCACTCCTTAGGGGCCCTGACACTGAGATGAATGAGGTGGATAATTCAGGATCCGACACGATGACCCACCATCCATGTTTTCGGATGATAGCGTCACCAGGGAATGGTTGCCGAAGATGCCCGCCAGACGATCAACGTGAAAACGGTGTTTTCCGACACCCACATACACACACCCCCAACCCAGCCCCACAACAGCCAGAGGCAAGATGAAGAAGACAATCTCCTCCACTCCCTACAACAGAGGGAATTACGTACTTTGGTGGGGGAGTATGTTATAACCCCCGTGAGTCCCAGGGGGAGGATGCGATCAATTTCCCCATGAAACTCGTGGAGTACGAGATCCACCGCTGAGGGGCTGAGGCCCTCCAATGTGTTTGTTAATTAACCGAGATAGGAATTAGTTAGGAGGGAGCCAGCATCTCAGGATGGTCCCCACTGGGACCTGGAGTGCTGCTTTATTGCTGTATTTCCTGTTAGTAGGAAATGAACTACTTTTGACTCACCTTATCGGGGCTCGTCATTGACCACAATATTAACTGAAAATGATTTATGAAATATTAGAAAGTGTCATAATATACATCCATGTATATAATGGAGTGCAGACAGGCAGTGATTGACACACAGGACGACCAATGAGCACATAGAACACAGCAGCCAATCACCAGACAGGACACGACCACTATAAAGCCAGAGGGCACTAGTTTTCCTGCTCTCTCGGGATCCAGCCTCTGAGACAGTCAGAGCTCGTGAGCATTAGCCAGTACAAACACCATGTGGTAGTCAGTTAGTCTGGTCAGGTTAGCCTCAGGTCTCCAGTCAAGTCAGCACAGTGTCAACCCACAGTTGATCATGTAAAATAGTTGATTGTTAAATAAAATCGTGTTGCATCTCATCAAGTGTTGGAAGTCTATCTCTCACTACACTGCATCAAACGCAATCCACATAGACCCAGCCTGTCCAACACATCAGAAAGTAGTTTTAAGGTTGAAACAGGTGATTCAGTACAAAAGATCAGTGGTGGTGTTTCCCATATTTCCCATATCCTGGGAAGGCCAGATCCCAGATTTTTGTCCTGGATCTCCCTTTAACTCGCTTCTGCGCATGCGTCAGGTCCCAATCATTCTTTTCACATCTCTGTGCATATGTCGGACCCTGAACTTTCTTCTGCTGTTTCTGCACATATATTGGGCCTGGCACCTTCCTTTATTGATTTTGTATGGGTGTCGGACCCAGCACCACCACCTCCCTTCATTTACTCTACACCTTTGGAAGTTGTCAGCCCTCATCCCCTTCCCTTTTCTTCCAGCTCTGGCAGCAACTCTCCTCCCCCGCTCATACAACCCTGGCAGCAGTTACTGCACCCCCTCTCACCCCCATCCCAGCTCCTCCAGTCATGCACCTCTGGCAGCATCTGCCCTCTCCTTGCAACACTGTCAGCCCCCTCCCCCTCAGCTGGCATGTCAAAACATTCTTAAAATCTTTCACTGGGACTTGGTCACTCTGGCACGAGCATTCAAATACCCCTCTTAGTCTAACTGGTTAAACATGTACTTCTATTCCTTTCTCTCCCATATATTCATTAAGCTTCCCTTTGAATGCATCTATGCGATTTACCTCAACTGCGCCATGTGGTTGTGAGATCCATATTCTAATCATTCTCTGGGTAAAGAGGTTTCTCCTGAACTTGCTCTTAGATTTCTTACTGACTATCTTCTAATTATTGTCTCTTGTTCTGGATTTACTCGCAAGTGGAATCATCATTCCACCTGTTCAACCTTTCCTGACTGGGATATCCTCTCAATTCTAGTCAATCTTTTCTTGCATCTTCACCAGTTCCTCTGCATTCTTTTCATAATTTGGAAACCAGAAATAAGACATAAGGAAAAGGGGCGTGATTCTCCGACCCCCCCTGCCAGGTTGGAGCATCACCAGTGGGGCGGCGTGAATCCCGCCCTGCCGCTGGCTGCCGAATTCTCCGGCGCCGTTTTTTTGGCGGGGGCGGGGATAACGTCGCGCCAGTTGGGAGCCGTTGGCAGTCCGGCGTTTCTCCGGGCTCCGATGAGCCGAGCAGCCGCCCGTTTTCGGCCAGTCCCGCCGGTGTGAAATACACAAGGTCCATACCGGCGGGACCTGGCTCTGAGGGCGGTTAGTGAGGTCCTTGGAGGCGGGCGGGGGATCCGGCTCCGGGGGGAGGGCCCCACAGTGGCCTGGCCCGCGATTGAGGCTCACCGATTTGCGGGCGGGCCTGTGCCATGGGGCACTCTTTTCCTCCACGCCAACTTCTGTAAAGCTCCGCCATGGCGTGGAGAAGAACCTCCTTGCGCATGCGCAGGGATTACGCCAGCCGTTCTGCGCATGCACCAGAACACGCTGGTGCTCCTGTGCATGCGTCAACTCGCGCCGGCTGGCGGAGGCCCTTCAGCACTGGTTGGCATGGCGCCAACCACTCCAGCACCGACCTAGCCCCCGGAAGTGCGGAGGATTCCGCAACTTCCGAGCGGCCCGACGCCGGTGCGGCCCACCCGCCAGTTGGGGGAGAATGCCGGCCAAGGTTTTTATAAATGCCCGGTGTAGTCTCCGCAAAGTTCCTCTGCTTTTCAATTTGATCCCTCTAGATACAAATCCCTATACTTTGCTTGATTGCTAATGGCCTTATAAACATCTATCACCAATTTTAATGATCTGACCTGTTTTTCTACTCCATTTAGATTTTTATTTCCCAAGGAATATGTGGCCTCTTTATTCTTCCCGCAAAATGTACCATTACACACTTAACTATGTGCAAGTTCATTTCCCAACTGCATGTCCATTCTCCAAGTTTAGTGATGATTTCCTGTACTTTGTTGCAGTTCTCCACTGCATTAAATACACCCCTAATTCGGTGTCATCCACAATCTTTGAAATCGTACTGAATAGAACATATATTCAATTTGAAAAAACAATGCAAGAATAATGCCCCAACTACAATGTCAACTTTAAATGGGTGATATTTGGAATCTCCTCTAAAAGAATTCCCTTCATTGGGAAACAGATGTTTTGCCTCCCACCAAATTAAGTGACATGATTCTGCTGTTGGCAGCACTGGAAGATTCCACCCATTAATTTTTTTATGATTAGGCAATATTAATTTTCAGAGAGTTTTCTGTGCACAAATCACAGAAAGTTTAATGAAACCTTCTCGGACTATGAATTTAACCTGGGCAAAAACGAGACATTCCGAGTGAACCCAAACGGGGGAGGGAGAGAGCTGGAGGGCTCCCGTTCAAAACAGCCCAGGACAGATTCCGGTACCTGGGGATCCAAAAAGCCAGAGACTGGACACAGATCCACAAGTGGAACCTGACCAGCCTGATGGAGGAAGTAAGAAGAGACCTTCAAAGGTGGGGTGCACTCCCACTCTCCCTGGCGGGAAGAGTGCAAACGATCAAGATGAACGTACTGCCAAGGTTCCTCTTCCTGTTTAGATCCATCCCAATCTTCATCCCCAAGGCCTTTTTCCAAAACATAGACAGTCTAACCATGGCGTTTGTGTGGGGGGTAAGAACCCGAGAATTCCCAAACAGACACTGCAAAGAAGGAAAATCAAAGGGGCTTGGCCTTACCAAACCTACAATACTACCACTGGGCAGCAACGGCAGAAAGAGTGAGGGGATGGGTACAAGAACCAGACACAGATTGGGTACAAATTGAGGAGGCATCCTGTAAAGTTAACAACCCTCCGGGCCCTGGCCACAGCAGCACTCCCACCCTCCTCAACAAGGTACACAGCAAGCCCAGTGGTAGCGGCCACGCTGAGCACGTGGACCCAGCTGAGACAACACTTCGGGATAACCAAAATGTCCCCCATGGCTCCCATATGCAGCTATCACAGATTCCCCCCAGCCTTCTAGATACCACCTTCAAAAGGTGGAGGCGGGACAGGGGCACATTGACGGTCGGAGACCTCTACGTAGGGCACAGACTGGCGACACTAGGCAAACTGATGGGAAGTGGAGGCTAGCAAAAGGACAGGAAATGAGACACCGCCAAATAAAACATTTCCTCCGCAAAGAGACAGTAAGGTACCCTGGGGCCCCAGAAACCACACTACTAGAGGACCTGATAGGCACAAGCAACGAGAAGGAGGAGCTATGTGGTAAAATATATGGACAGCTACTCAACAGAGCCCGGACTCCACTGGACGAGACCAGACAAAAATGGGAGGACGAACTGGGGACAGAGGTAGGATGGGGTCTGTGGAGCGAAGCACTGAGCAGGGTGAGCTCCACCTCCTCCTGAGCAAGGCTAAGCCTAATGCAGCTCAAAGTGGTGCACAGAGCGCACCTGACCAGAACCCGAATGAGCAGGTTCTTCCCGGAGGTCGAGGACAAATTTGAACGGTGCCAGAGGGGCCCGGCCAACCACACCCACATGTTTTGGGCTTGCCCCAAGCTTGCTGGGTTCTGGACAGCCTTCTCCGAGGCAATGTCCAAGGTCGTGGGGGTGAGGGGGAAGCCATGCTCTATAGTGGCAATCTTCAGGGTATTGGAGCAGCCAGAGTTACACATGGGGAAGGGGGCCATTGCCCTCGCTTTCGCTTCCCTAAATGCATGCCGGAGAATCCTGTTCGGCTGGCGATCGGCAGCACCACCCAAAGCTGCAGACTGGCTCGCTGACCTCCCGGAATTTCTCCACCTGGAGAAGATTAGTACGCCATCCGAGGGTCAGAGAAGGCTTTCCTGAATACTTGGGGGCAGTTCGTCGGCCTGTTCCAAAACCTGTTCGAGGCCAGCATCGAGAGTAACCTAATGAGAATTTTTACAAAACCACCAACATAGATGAGGTACCAAAAGACTGCACAACCAGGGGAGGCGGAAGGAAGGTGGGGAAACCACGAGAGATGAGAGGGGGTGGCTCAGGGGGCTACCTCCCTTTTCTTTTCCATTCTGTCTGGAAAAGAAAAGAAAAAGCACAGCCGAAGTCCGGGGGGGGTGGGGGGGGGGGGGGGGGGGGGGGGGGATGGTACATTAGGAAACACAATGGGGAAGGGGAGGGGAGGAACCATAGTACCGATCCAGAGGGCAATTAAATGCCTATAGGGGCAGTTAACGGAAGGACACGAAACCTCTCTGTATATAGGGAATTAGGCTCGGGCCAGAGAAAACTACGATGTGTATATATACCTGTTTATAAATATGGGAAATGCCAATAAAAAAGATTTTTTAAAAAGAAAGTTAAATGAAGGCAGCACGGTGGCGCAGTGGGTTAGCACAGTGGTATCATGGCGCCGAGGTCCCAGGTTCGATCCCGGCTCTTGAGTAGAATGGGTCTAAACGTCCTGGAGTTTAATTGATCATATTGAAACATCTTAGATTCTGGGGAGGTTTGACAGGATGGAATTCAACAGGTGCTTTCTCTAGTTCGGGACTCTGGAACCTGGGGGCATCGTCTCTGGTTAAGGGATAGGCCGGTTAGGACTGAGATGAGTTAAAATTTCTTCATTCAGATATTGCCTAAAAATCAATTGTTATGAAAATACTGTTGACATTGTAATGAATCAATCAAGAAGTGACGTTGACTTTATGGCTGCACAGTGGTTAGCACAGTTGCTTCACAGCTCCAGGGTCCCAGGTTCGATTCCCAGCTTTGGTTACTGTCTGTGTGGCGTCTGCACGTTCTCCCCACGTCTGTGTGGGTTTCCTCCGGGTGCTCCGGTTTCCTCCCACAATCCAAAGATGTGCAGGTTAGGTGGATTGGCCATGATAAATTGCCCCTAGTGTCTGGGTTACTGGGTTACGGGGACAGGGTGGAGGTGTGGGCTTAGGTCGGGTACTCTTTCCAGGGCTGGTGCAGACTCGATAGGCTAAATGGCCTCCTTCTGCACTGTAAATTCTATGATTCTATGAGATCAGTTGAATTATGGCATGACTGTCATTCCTTTTAGGGACCCATTAATCCTATTTGAATGCTCTTTTACTTCATGTATTTAATTATAAATGATGGGAGCATCACATGTAAAAGCAGGAGTCTGATTGGACTAACTCTTAGCGAAGGACGGAAGCCTACCAAAAAACGGCAAAATGTCACTTCCATCGAGTCACCATCCCCACTTGGGAGGTTAAGCCTGCCTTGGTCAGATCCAGCACTCTGCAGAAGAGGATGGGACAGCAAAGCAATGATAGACTGGAGGTGGCAGGCCTACCCGGGAAGAAGACACATGACCTACTTTGCGCAGAAGGGTGAGTCTGCCACCTCCAGTCTCTCACAGCACCCTGTCACACACCCCTCATACCTCCAAGGTGATCTCTTACCATTGACTTCACGGGTTGCTCACCTGTCACGAAGCCCCCTTCCCCACCCACCCCACTCCCAATAGTGCCCTCCACCTCCGTGGTGCCCCACCCCCATGGTGCTGCCCACCCCCATTGTGCTGCCTCACCCTCATGGTACGCCCCTCCAATCTCACGTTTTCTGGGCCGCATGGTGCGCAGTGGATAGAACTGCTGCCTCATGGCGCCGAGGTCCCAGGTTCGATCCCGGCTCTGGGCCACTGTCCGTGTGGAGTTTGTACATTCTCCCCATGTCTGCGTGGGTTTCGCCCCCACAACCCAAAGATGTGCAGGCTAGGTGGGATTGGCCACACTTAATTGCCCCTTAATTGGAAAAAAATAAATTGTGTCCATCTCACGTTTTCTCCTCACATCCCTGCTCCCACTCCAGTCCCACGCATGCCACTTCCCAACTCTCTGAACTGGCAGATATGCCGCCTACATCAGTGTCTGTGCAGGACAAACTGTAGCATATCCAGTGTGAGATGGAGCAGCCACCTGGAGTGATGCGGAAGCTTAGGAACCTGAGCCCGCATTAGAGAGCAAGCACTTGAACTTTCCAGGAAGGAGCATGATCGTGCCTGTGCACGAGGAAAAGTGAGAACCCTCAAGATACACAGTCATACCTAAAACCTCACACGTGTAAAAATCCGGCACCATTAATATCCGGTGATGAACTAACGTCATCTCCTTTCCCGTGCAGGGCAAACAGTCGAGCAGCCTGGACCATCCTCGTGTCCCTAGGAAAATTCCCGAGCTGATGGAACTGAAAAGACAGAGCACAAGACTCAGCAATTGATGACAGCATCCCTCCTCAGATTGCAAGACCGACTAGAGGAGTCCAATCACCTTCTGTTCAAAAGGATGGTGCTGTCATTCAGACTCATAGAGGCCAACACTGCGAGGGTGGCATCCACAGTGGAGACCTTGGTCCAGGACGTGCACTCCATGGCGGAGGAGGTCCGCTCCATGGTTGAGGGCTTAACCAGCAGGCGTTGGTGGGAATTCATGTGTGCCAACCCCAGAGGACGGTCGAACTTCTGGATCTCACTCCAGCTGCCCTTCTATCCCTTGGAGGAGCACAGGGGCACCTGGGCACCCAAAGGGAAAAGGATCAGCAGGGGAACAGCAGGGGCACTCCAACCAGGGGACCCCAAGGATGCCAGCCCATCTGACAGCCCCTTCCCTGTGAGCGACATACCTCTAGCCCCGTACACCGAGAAGGGTAACATTGCAATCCCCGTGATGCTCAAAGGTATGCCCAGGCCCTCAGGGTCCAGGGCACCCCAGGGGATGCCCGCCAAAGTCATCTCAGGCAATAGGACGTGAAGGTAGCAGACCGCCTCCACTTCAGCTGTGGATCCTGAGCATAAACCTAGACTTAGTGTGAGGGTGAAGAGTAGGAAATTGTGGCACATAGTGGGCATGGGTGATGTCAGGCATTAGTTCAGATTGGGCACCAGTGTAATATAGCATTTTAAATAAATTTCACTTTTTCACCAGCTGATCATTCACCCTGTCATTTCATAGCACCATGCTCCACTAACCCCCATGCACACTCGACGCTCCATCCCTGTGGAGTGTGAGAGTAGCAGCGCTAAGTCTCTCCCACGTCCCACACTGATGACCCATTGAGGACACACTGCTGCTGGCAGCGCCGCCCTCAGACCCCCCAGCATCAACGTTCAGGCCTCCCATAGCAACTCTCTTTGTGGGTGCAGTCTATCAAACCGTGCACTCGGGGCATGCCAGCTAAATGGGCGAAGCCCATGGCTCTGGCGTCTTGGCTATCCTGGTCCTGGTCCAAGTTAACATACATGTGGGTATCCTCCCATCCCATGTGGTGCCAGCACTTGCTTGCAATGGTGGTCCACTTTCCCGCAGGACAGGTGTAGTCTCCTCCGGCACTGTGGTTCTAATATCTGATGATAGGAGGATCGATGTTGGAAGACCTTTGGCCGGTACAGCTTCAAAGGGGCTGTTCCCTCTGGTTCAGCTCCCGGAACACCTATGGCCTCACCCTCCTCAGCAGGGCACTGGTCCTGGCCGCTTGTAGAAACATGTCTCTGCTTCTGCTTGATCACCATGAATAGAAACATCGACTCAAGAGACTCATGACTCTCCAGAATCATTCACTGAAAAGAGAAAGAAACCAAAGTGAGCGGTGAAGGGACTTGAGAAGGACCTGCCCCTCAGCCCTCTACTCCTCTGGGAACTCCAACATGCGCTTCCCCCTTAGTTAGTGCCTCTCACTAAGCCTCTCACCCTCCCCACTCACACTGGCATATCCTCACTCCTGATATTCTAAGGTCCAACAGGATAATGCACCTGGACACTTGAGAGCCTCCCTGGTTCGTGTCTCATGATCATTCCCCTCCCTCTTTCCTCCCCATGAGTGTGGGGTTGTACTCACAGTTCAGTTGTGCTTCGGCAAGTGAAAGGGTATTAATTCCACCTGAGGCAGGAATGCAAGCATTTGGGTGAGCCTGGGTCTCTCATGGGATCCCACCCAGTTACCTCACAATCGCCCCTCCCCTCCCCTGACCCTCAGTATTCACCACCTCCCACCCACTTTCCAGCTTCCAGTAAGGACGGGTACTCCCTCAGCAGTGATTTTAGCAGAAGCCCAGCAGGAAAGACAAAGGCAGTGATGCCTGCATGACAGCCTGCAGACACCCTTCAAGCAGAGGCACACCAAAGTGAATAGAAGGTAAGTCCTGTTAGCGACCACCCCCCACCACCCAACTCTGAGAATGAGTGACTGACCCCCGGCCCCGAGTTGAACTTCCCTGTGCCCCCGGGTCCTCTCCGGTACACACTGAACAAAGAAAGAGCCCGGGGAGTCATGGGGGAGTTATGACTGCCCAAACTCTCAGGCTGGATACTCCGATTGTGGGCTATGTCCGAAGGATCCATGGCGCTTTACCGTAGCAAAAGATCGGTGCGGTTCCCAGCACTATTCCTCCGAACCGATGAGGGGCTAGAAGCCGCGTGACGTAAAACGCAAAGCCTTCCCGATATAAACGCCTGGAGAATTACCGGGTTCATGGCCAAGCATGCGTACAGTGATGCCCTGCAGCGGTCGTGCCATACAACATGGCGCCACCCCTGGGCCATCCCCCACCAGTCCTCCCAGGCCTCACTGAAGCCTCCCCCCGGCCAGTAGCATGGCTCCTGCCTGACTGTCGGCGGGCTGGACAGTCCACAGCCGCCATGCCGGGTTTCCGGCCACTGAAACGATGGGAACTCGGACCATCGAGGGAGGATCATTGGGGGAAGGGCCTTTAGGTAATGTCCTGAGGCCATCCCAACGGCATGCGGTGCGCTCCTCGGTGCTGCCATTTTGGAGGGAGCATCTGAAAAGAGGCACCACCCACGATTGGGTCGTATAAAGGGATTCTCCGTCCGATCGTCAATTATGAAATCGGCATCAGGGAATGGAGAATCCCGCCCCTCATCTCCAATCTCCCCCTCGGAGGTGAAGCCGGCAGGTTCACCCTTTTGTAGATCTGTTGTAATGACGCCAGTGTCTGGTGAGTATTCCGTGAGGGGTTTAGAGAGACATGCTAATGGCAAGGGGAGAGAGGGGTAAGATTCCAAAAGCTGATCACACCAGAGAAAAACACCTTTTTCGCTTCTCTCCGGATTTTGTGTCTGCGCTGACTTTCATACGGATGGAGAGTGAGGGCTCAGAATCATCCCTATATCTTGCTGAATAAGAATGAAGAGGTCTGTGTGAAAGGTTAATCGTTTAGCTTGACCACTTCACAGCAGCTAATGAGCTTCCTGTATATATAGATCCTTGCTGCTTGTCTAGATCCGAATCAGGAACAATACTCTGAATACGATTACACAAACCTATTTCTAACTGAATCATCGTAGTCAAATAAGAAACAAACTTGGTGGTGCTAATGACGGGGTTTGACAATTCAATACATGGACATACATAAGCAATGTAAGATTTATGCTTCTTTCCTTCACAGAGTTTCACCTCTCTTCTATCACTGCTGAAATAATTGAGTTGGACACAAATTTAAGACTGCTTCACAGCTACCCTTTAATGTTATTTGCCAACTTGAATGTTTGTTTATTTACTGCATGGAAGAACGCTACATATCAGATTTTCCCCGTAGGAGTGTCTTAGACTGTAAATAGAACAATTGGTATTCTGATTGACCAAATTAGCAACACTGCCAGGAAACCTGGCAAAATTAAATAATCATTGATGCTTCCTAACCAAAAATAATCAATGGGTAAATGTGAATAATGCTGTTGCTGATTGCTAGCATGCACAAATCTGTTGGCAAAGCTGATGTTATCACAGAATCCACATGTTTACTTTTTAATCACTGTACATCAAGGCAAGATTACAATAATTTTAAGGCTATTAGCATTTGGCCTTATAATGGAGGAAAATCTGGCTGCAGGAGTATGTGTCAGAAAGACAGTCCTCCACCACATGGGGCGCTGTTACATCAGCCTTAATGAAAGAGTCGGCATTGAAATTACTGCAATTACTTTATGTACATACTCACAGGTAATCCATTAAAAATGGTTCAAAATGTTAAGAGAGGTTTGCTCAGGAGTAAGTGAGTTCTAAAGTCTAATTATTGAACACGGGCAGGATTCACTGTTGCCCGACGCCGAAATCAAGTTCGGCGATCAGGCGGAGAATGGGCTCTGATGCCGAATTCGGGGCCGATGCCAGCTTGACGCCAGTCAGTCATGCTCTGTCCTCTCTGAAATGGTGCCATTAATACGCGCAATGCCGTTGGTGCCACATCGGCCGGCCCACTCGCGATGCTCTGCCCCCGATGGGCCAAGTTCCCGATGGCGCGGACCATGTGTGGTCACACAAATCGTGAACCTGGCATGGTGATTGCGGAAAGTGTTCAGCGCCGCCACACTCGGCTGGGATCCGTGCGATGGCTGGGTGGATTGGTGGGGTGTGGCCAGGGGGAGGGCTGTGGGGTTGTGGATGGCAGGTTGCGTCCGCACACGGCCGGCACCATATGGTACGGCACGACCGCGGCAGGTCGTCAGCCGTACGCATGCATAGCCTGCGACCTGACTATTATCAGCGCGGGAGGCGAGAGTTCCAGTCGGCGCCGGTGCTCGCCCCTCACCGGTACCAGAATCGGTGAGGGGTTCACGCCGATGTTTTTGATGGAAACCTCCCGCAGATTTTCTGTTCGAGTCGGCACTTAGCCGCAGAAACGGAGAATCCAGCCCATTCTCTCTGGCCTGAAAAATAATTTTTTTTACAAAATTGGAGTCTCATTTCCTGGTAAGAAATTAGCCTTGAAACTATATGGGGGCGATTTTCCGCGGACCAAGTGCCCGCGCCATTGTGAACACCGTCGCGTTTCACGACTGCGGGAACAGGGCCCGGGCACAACCCATTCGTGGCCCCACAGGGGGCCAGCACGGCACTGGAGCGGTTCACGCCACTTCAGCGCCCTTACACGGCGCCAAATGGGCGCCACGCCAACCCAAGCATGCGCAGTTGGGGCAGCTCAATCCTGCGCATGCGCAGTTGGGCCGCATCACCCCACCACCCTGCACATGCGCGGGGAACGTCTTACGCGGACCGGCCCCGACGCAATATGGCGTGGGTGTTCAGGGGCCGGCCGTGGCAGAATGTAGGCCCAGGGGAGGGGGGGTGGGGAAGAGGCCGGCCCACTGATCGCGGGCCAGACCCCTTCGGAGAACCCCCGGTGAAGGAGCCCTCCTCCTTTCCTCCCCCCCCCCCACAGGCCCCCCCCCCCCCCCCCCCGCCCCCCCCCCCCCCCCCCCCGAGAGTTGCCGCAGAATTCCCGCCAGCAACAACCAGAGGTGGATGCCACCTGTCGTGTTGGAGTGGCCGCTCGGCCTATCCGGGCAGGAGAATCGCCACTCGCCGTTTGCGGCGATTCTCCGAGTGGGCTAGCACGATTCGTGCTGCGCTGGTTTCGGGCAGGTGGGAGAATCGCGTGTAGGGTCGGTGCAGTGTGGCACGATTCGCGCAGCGCCCTGGCGATTCTCCCACCCAGCTTGGTGGGAGGGGGGAGAATACCGCCCTATATATATATTTAAAACTTATTCTCTCTATTTTACCTCTCTAATTTAATTTCATAGATTATCATAGAATTTACAGTGCAGAAGGTGGCCATTCGGCCCATCGAGTCTGCACCGGCTCCTGGAAAGAGCACCCTACCCAAGGTCAACACCTCGACCTTATTCCCATAACCCAGTAACCCCACTCAACACTAAGGGCAATTTTGTACACTAAGGGCAATTTATCATGGCCAATCCACCTAACCTGCACATCTTTTAACTGTGGGAGGAAACTGGAGCACCCGGAAGAAACCCACACACACACGGGGAGGATGTGCAGACTCCGCACAGACAGTGACCCAAGCTGGAATCGAACCTGGGACCCTGGAGCTGTGAAGCAATTGTGCTATCCACATGTGTATATTCATGTGTATATTCCAATATTCACATTAGTTTACGTACATCAGTTAGATCTAATTTATATTACGTTACATTAACCTACGTTAACTTCTTAGTTTGGAGTCTGTGTGTATCCCTGATGTTGCTGTCATCTGATTTGTTGAAGAGTCGTGCTGTTGCTGGTCCTGTTCTCAGACACCATAGATTCCCCCCAAGGACGACACCACATTGGAAAAAATGCCAGATTATAGGAAATCTCCACTGACATATCCACAAATAGACCATAGACAGCTGTCAGTGAGATGAACGGTAAGCACCATGCTTTCGCCACTGAGAGCAAATCTGTACCCATAAACCTGCTAAAGGTAATAATACGTTTGGCCCCTGTTGAGGGAATCTTGAGCTGTTGAGAATCTCTTCGAGGCTGCCCTGTCATATAAATGATAAAAGATTTGAGTTCTGATTCCACAAAAAAGGCAAGTTCAAATCATTCTTTTTTAAATTTAGTGTACCCAATTCATTTTTTTGATTAAGGGGCAATTTAGCATGGCCAATCTACCTAGCCTTGCACATCTTTTGGGTTGTCAGGGCGAGGCCCACGCAAGCACAGGGAGAATGTGCAAACTCCACACGGGACAGTGACCCAGAGCCGGGATCGAACCTGGGACCTCGGCGCCATGAGGCAGCAGGGCTAACCCACTGCGCCACCGTGCTGCCCTACTAGTTCAAATCTTGACCATATTGCAATCTCTGAACTGCCTGTGAAAATCTTGGGTTGCTGGAGTATAATTTGTATGCAGCTTTTGGAATTCTAGGACCACATAATATAACCAGTGGGCAGTTCTTCATGTTCCTGAGCTGTATATTATAATCATAAACCATCTGTTTAAATCCATAAGATACTTGTTCCAGATCGGGGCTGTGTAATTCCTACAAGTTAGAATCATACAGCACAGATGCAGGCCATTCAGCCCATCAGATCTATGCCAGCTCTTTGAAAAGAGATCTCCAGTTCGCCACTCGCCCAGCCTTATCCCCTTTCCCTGCATTTCTTTTATTTCTCAAGTTAATATCCAATTTCCTTTTGAAAGTCACTAATAAATCTGCTTCCTGCACCCTTTTAACAATAGCTTGCATTGAAATTGTGCCTTTTACATAGTAAAACATTTAGGTTAATAATTATATTTTGCAGTTTTATAACAGGGCCTAGCTTCCCAATCGCCTAGTGGATAAAGGCACCAACTGAGCCACACTAAAAAGATGTCTCAAGATATCTCGTGTGACAAGAGTGCTACAATTGGTCATTGTTGGAAATACCGACTAGAATTTTAGATTTAGGTAAGGCCGACTTAAATGAGAAAATCTGCGGATGGATAAAACAACTGAAGAATAGTGGAAGATGTTTAAGGAAACATTTAACGTAATACAGAACCAGTTTATACCTCTGAGTGGGAATAGCTCCACTTCACAGAAAAAACAGCCAGTTACAATGAAAGAGATAAGTGACAGCATAAAACTAAAAACTTACTGAAATGCAAAGAAAAAGCACTAATCCTACCGAAGGGAAAGATACGAAGACCAGCAAAGGGTCACAAAGCAGCTTATAAGAGCTACTAAAAGGTATTATGAAAGGAAACTTACAAAGGACATAAAAATCAATAAGAAGTTTTGTAGTTACATAAAGAGAGAGCAGGTGGTCAGGAACAATGTTGGCCTGTTAAAGACTGAAAGTGGGGATATTGTCAATGACTATGGGAAAATTGCAGACATGTTGAATAAACAGTTGAAAGGAGAATAGCTAGCCGGAAGTCATGAGGCCATTAATAGTGGATCAAGGGGAAGCACGGTGGCACAGTGGTTAGCACTACTGCCTCATGACAGCGAGGTCCCAGGTTCAATCCAGGCTCTGGGTCACTGTCTGTGTGCAGTTTGCACATTCTCCCGTGTCTGCGTGGGTCTCACCCCCACAACCCAAAAGATGTGCAGGATAAAAGCAAATTACTGCGGATGCTGGAATGTGAAACGAAAGAGAAAATGCTGGAAAATCTCAGCAGGTCTGGCAGCATCTGTAGGGAGAGAAAAGAGCTGACGTTTCAAGTCTAATGACTCTTTGACAAAGCATTGGACTCGAAACGTTAGGTCTTTTCTCTCCCTACAGATGCTGCCAGACCTGCTGAGATTTTCCAGCATTTTCTCAGATGTGCAGGCGAGTGGATTGGCCACGTTAAATTGCCCCTTAATTTGGAAAAATGAATTGGGTACTCTAAATTTATAAAAGAAATAGTGGATCAAGGATAGGGAGTAAATAAAATTTACGTAAGTAAAACATTGATAATGAGAAAATTAATGGAACTAAAGAGTGACAAATCCCCCAGACGTGATGGTTTCCACCCAAGGGTGTTAAAGAAAGTAGGAGAGCACATTATAGATGCCCGAACTGTAATCTTTCAGAGTTCCCTTCATTCAAAAATCATCCCTCTGGATTGGAAAATTGCTCATGTCACTCTGCTTTTTAAGAAGGGTGAAAGAGGAAAACCAGGGAATTACAGACCAGTTAGCCTAACATGTGTTATGGGGAAATTGTTGGAATCTATAATCAAGGATAGGGTAACTGAACACTCCAAATATTTTCAGTTAATCAGAGAGAGCCAGCATGGATTCATGACAGGTAGATCATGTCTGACAAGTCTCATTGAACTTTTGAAGAGGTGACTAGGGTAGTGGACAGGGGAATGTCTGTGGATGTTGTTTATATCGACATTTGATGAAGTCCCACTTAACAGACTGTTAACTCAGGTAGAAGCCCATGGAAATGAGAGCAAATTACTGAGATGGCTGGGAAATCAGTTGAGTGGCAGGTGACAGTGAGTAGGGATACTGGGTAGGTACTCAAATTGGCAGCATGCGATGTGGTGTTCCACAGGGATCTGTGGTAGGGTCTCAATTGTTCATAACGACTTAGATAGTAGCATAGAAAATCATACATCCAAATTTGCTGATGACACAAAGTTGGGAGGCATTGTAGGCTGTGCAGATGGCGGCATAAAACAACAAAGGGCTATTGATAGACTAGGTGAATGGGCAAAACTGTGGCAGGTGGATTTCAATGTAAGCAAATATGAAGTTATCCATTTTGGACCAATAGGGTATTTTCTAGATGCTTTGAAGCTAAATTCAGTGGATGTCCAATGAGTTGTGGGGGTTTGGGTGCTTGGATCTTTAAAGTGCCACAAACAAATGCAGAAAGTAATCAAGAAGGTTAATGGAAAGCCTTTATATCTAGAGGACTGGAGTATAAGGACACAGAGGTTATGCTGCAGCTTTACAAAACCCTGGTTAGACCACACTTGGAGTACTGTGAGCTGACCTGGGCATCACACCTTAGGAAGGATATTTTGGCCTTGGAGGAAGTGCAACAAAGGTTTACAAGAATGATACCTGGACTTCAGGGGCTAAGTTATGAGGAGAGATTATACAAATTAAGCCTATTTTCTCCAGAATTTGGAAGGTTAAGGGTGATCTGATCAAAGTCTTCAAGTTATTAATAGGAAAAGATATTCAACGATTCAACCAAAAGAAAATCTATGTGCTATTTTGGGAGAGTTTGGCAGGGTGCTACCCGCCAGCTTTTTGGGTGAGATCCACACTGGTATTCACCCACACTTAGGCAGGATTCTCTGTTTCGGTATTCCCCGCCCTGGACCCCAATCCCAAGTAGATTCCAGTGAGGAATCGGCAACAGATAGCAAAGGGAGCCCCCAAATGCAATCTCAAGATACCCGGAGAACCAGTTCAGGGATGACACTGACTTTCTGTCACAGCTGTCACCAACTCCCTCCACCGTCCCAGAGACACTCACCTCGGTTGGGCATGTTGGTGAAGAGGATCCTGGGGCACTATCTGATGCACAACATACATGTGCAGGTGGAGGTAGAAACCTCCAAGGGGGCAGACGATGGGAGGACGTCCGGACGGGTCTCGAGTTTCTGGAAAGGGCAATCCCATTGATATTGGAGATGCAGACATAGAGCTGGGGACCACATGAAGGGCTGTCAGCAACCATTCAGCACCTGCAGGTGCAATTGGAGGAGCTCAACCACTTGCAGGGTCAGGGGGCTGTGGCGACCATGCATGCCACCCAGGCCAACACCTTGGTGACGAAGGTATCGGCCATGGGTCCTCTGTGTGGGCAGTGGCCAAGGCACAGGACTGGGCTGTCCTGTCACAGGCAGCTGTGTACCAGGACCACCTGCCTACAGTCGCGCCTCTGGGAACATGACCTACCTCCTCTCTGTCCCTCAGCAACCACGGTGCCTGTTTCCCCATTTTTAAAACCACAAGTGACCGTTGCAGTCAGTAACTCCTCCTGGCGGAGGCAGAGCATTGCGGGAACCCCGGATAATATTGGGTCAGGCCCATTAATGATATGCCAATGCAGAGTACAATGCACTGACGCCACTTTCAAGGCTCCAGAGCACGGCATTCCGTCGGGGGCCTGGCGCTGGCCACGATTTTTGCCTCACGCGTGATTATCTGCCCAATCGTGTTTCACTATTCCGGCATCACTGGAAAGAAAATCCCACCCAATGTTCTTCCAGCCGAGCTAAATTGCACGTGATTTTCATGCTGGGAGCATGGCGAAGAATACGAGGGATACCAGAGTCAATGCCACTATCAGGCCACTCCCAAGTTTGCGGGTGACTCGCCCTGCCCCCATATCCAGGCAGTCTCTGGGACCACCTAAATAGGGCGATTCCTCTAGGGACCCCCTAAATAGGGAGACCCCCAGAGAAACCCCCTTACTAAAGGAACCGGCCACAGGGACCCCCACCCCCAAGAGAGACCTTTGAACTAGAGGGACACTCCAAAAGAGATCCCCCCACATTGCAATTCAGCCACCACTCCAGCCCCCCACTCCAAGTAGGGGGTGACCCGTCCTACCCAACCCCCAGAGACTCCCTGAATAGGAGACTACCCAAGAGCAGCAGAATAGGGGGTTCCCCCAGAGATCCCTAATAGAGGGACCCCCCCAAATAGAGGGACCCCTCAGAGACTCCCTGAAGAGAGGGATTTCCCCCCCCCCAGAGACTCCTTTAATAGGGGACCCCAGAGACCTCCTGGATATGGGGACATCCCCAGATCCCCTGAACATTTAGATAGGGAGACCCCCACGGAGATCCCTAAATATGGAGACCTCTCCCAGAGAACCTTTCATTAGGGAGAACCCCCCAGTGACCCCTATACAGGGCGACTCCTCCAAAGAGACCTTAAGAGATCGCTTAATGCGTTTGAATGTGCCCCCACACCTCTCACATGGGCAAAGCCAACCAATGCAGACATGGGCATTGCCCCCTCCCCGAAGTAAGGACACTCCACCATGTAGTTGCTGAGGGCCCCGTCCTTTTCAGGTACCCACGCCCCCCTTTTGCCCACCCTTTCAGGACCACCCTTTACCTCCCCAACCTTTATGAGGCCCCTTCATACACCCCAATATTCATACCCCGAAACCCTCCTTTCATCGGCATGGTGTCCCCCCCCCTCCACCTCCCCCTCCACCTCCCCCTCCCCCCACCTCCCCCTCCCCCCACCTCATGCCTTGCCCCTTAGCAGTATCAAAATGGCACACAGGCACTTTGGCACTGCCAGCCTGGCATCCTGGCAGCGCTCCTACTATCCTGTCAGTGCCAACTGGGAACCCTGGCAGTGCCAGGGTGTCACTGGCAGGGTGCCCTATCCCTGTAACCCCATCAAACCTTTTGGACATTAAGGGGCAATTTTGCATGGCCAATCCACCTGACCCGTACATTTTTGAACTGTGGGAGGAAACCGGAGTACCGGGAGAAAACCCACACACACACGGGCAGAAAGTATAAACTCCTCACCCGAGGCCAGAATTGAACCCAAGTCCCTGGCGCTGTGAGGCAGCAGTGCTAACCATTGTGCCACCGTGCTGCCCATTTGGCTTATTTAAATATGCATTCTGTTCAAACTTGCGGGAGATTCAAAGGCCTCATCCCGACACCAAGTCAGGCGTGGCAAGGCTATTGAATCGCGCCCGGGATAGATAACAATAAACCGTTTTCACTGGTTGGACATTCTAGAACTAGGTGGCACAGGCTAAAAATTAGGGCCAGACCATTAAAGAGAGATGTTAGGGAACTCACTTCCACAAACGGCAATGGATGTTAGATCGGTTGTTAATTTTAAATCTTGAGATCGCTACATTTTTGTTAAGCAAAGGGATTAAGGGATTTGGGCTAAAGGCAGTTTATGGAGTTAGGCCACAGGTCAGCCATGATCTCTTTGAATGGTGGAGCAGGTTTGAGAGTCTGAATGGCCTACTCGTGTTCCTGTGTGCCTGTGGGATCGAATTCATACAAGTCCCTCAAATAGCAGAGCACCCTCACTGTCTGGCTCTCACCTGAAGAATTACCATATGGGCACATTACTTGTTGGGAAACATAGCGCAAAAGTCACCAACTTAGTGGAAGTAAAAATATCACCTTTTTTCAAAGAAAATTATTTATTTATGTTTCTTTATAAATAGACTCAGCCCTGTTTAGTCCACAGGCTGTCTGTTCAAATCCCAAGGAGACTACTTGAAATCCCAAACTGCCTAATCAAAGTCCAAGGCCGCTCTATAGAATCCTAAGGTTGTCTGATCGTATCTCTAAATAGTGCAGTGTAATCTGCAAGCTGTCCATTCACATTGCAGAGCTGTCTGTTCTAGACCTAGCAGCAGTCACCCACTAGGACTGGACATCCACTTGCCTTGTTTTAAAAATATGACCTATTTTAAACAATGTCTTTTTAATAAACCAATACAGCTCAAGTCATTAAAAACCAGTTTCCAATCTATCTCACTCTTTCAAATTAGTTCAAATTGAATCATTGCCAAAATTGCGCCTCACAGTTCCCTCTTTTTTCTATAAATGTTTTTTATTGGGTTTTTGAACAAAGTATATTTACCGTTATGTACACAGGATAAGAGAAATATATATATATACACACACATATATAGAAGAGAAGGGCACACCCAAACATACCAAAGAAAAGAAAATAGTAAATAATTTTTAAAAATACAATAAAAAATAAAATAGAATAACTGGTAGGGTATTGTGCACCAGCTCAACAGCAGCAACTCTGTACACCTGGCAAAATTATTTACAACACATTCACAGATCCCTCATGGGCCATCTATATCGGACTCCACTGCCTGTTCATTCCAAAGTCAGGGGACGGTTATCCGTTCAAATTCCAAGGAAAATACTTGCGGAGTCTCTTCAGTAATCCATAAAGTGTTTGAATCCTTGATCAGCCAACTTGTTTGTTGCCAAAGTGTGTGCAGCATAATCAATGTGCTCTGCTTTGACTATCAGGCAGACCTATCCAATTGCCAATACTGCATAAATGCACTCCATAGGCTGGATGATCTCAGGACTGCCTGTTAAAATCTGTTAGCTGCCAAATGCAATTCATGGGTTGTCTGTTCAAATTACAGGAACACATGCTTAAATCCCAAGGGTTGCTCGAGTCTGCTTAATGTGATCCACTGGTAGCCTTTCTGAATCCCAGGGCTATCTCTTTGAATCCCCAGGCTGCCTGTTTAAATGTCAAAGCCGTGTAGTGTAATCCATAAATTCCCTGTTTAAACCTCAGGCTGCCTGTTCAAATCGCAAGCTGCCTGTTGCTCAGATCAATAGGCCTCCCTGTTTGAATTGCATTACTGTCTATTCAAATGTCAGGGCTGCACAATATAACACACTGGCCATCCGTTTGAAGCCCAGGGATACTCAGTCGGATTTCATGACTGCTGCTTTGAATCCGTGCAATGTTGTTCAAATCCAGATTCAGCCTGCGTGTTCAGATATAAATGCAAAAAATGGTGCCAACACAGAGCAATCCAAATAGCATCCTATTTCTCAAAATAGACCAAGTGGATATATTTTCCAGCATTTTTAGATTTCAAATGCTTAGTACTTTGTTTTCTGAGCGAGAGGCTGTTTGTCCATGTCTATGAATTGAGGGGTTTAACCAGTGGGCAGTCTTTGTCGATCTCAACTGCCTGTTCAAATCATAGGCTGGATCCTTGAATGTCAGGGCTGCGTAGGATAATCAATAGGCTGTCTGTTCAAATCTATAACTTACAGAGTTGGATCCAAGGGCTCTTCACTTTCACAGAAATGTCTCTTCAGATTCAATCCCTCCCATTTGATTGCGCACTATAATCTTTCTGATTTATCTATGTCACTTGGTTTAGTGCTGTTGCTTGGGTATACATTGGAGTGATGCCTAAAAGAGAGTCTTTCCTCCTCAGCACGAAGAGTGTGACATTGATGATACACATACACTGCAACTGTAGCCTTCAGTACAATACTTCACAAAATATGACTAACTGCAGTGTGGGTAAGTGCAGCCTAAATTCAGTGTTTACTTCATGTGGGAGTTTGAGGATGGACCCAGACTACCAATCCTCGAGGATGTTCCTGGTGTATTCATGAATTGTCCGATGTAAGCATCTCCACATCAGGTTTGTACCCCACTTTTAGCATTAGTGTGAAGCGGTTATGGCTTCACGCCGACTGTCATGAATCTGCCCAGCAACAGCAGTCAAATTAACTTAACAAAAGATAATAAGGTGCAAGATGTCCAGCAACAGGTAGAATTCTGCCTAGAGATAGCAGTAGACAGTGCTCAAAAGGCTCCAAATGAGATGCGTCTCTCCCCATTAACAAGTTTAGAAGGAAGTTTAGATAAAAATCAAATGTGAATAGCTTAAGAGAAAAAGCTTATAGACATTTGGGAAAATCAATGTGGTATACATATGTTAATGTATAGTCAAGGAAGTTGATAGGGGCAAAGAGCCAAATGCACAAAAGCTATAATCAAAGTAGAACAAAGGTATAATTGGCCAGACGATCAGTAGCCAGGGAGGCCAGTTGCCAGCTTGCAGGCTCAGGAAGCAAATAAGCCAGTTTCAAGCCAGTTTCCAGCCACCAAGCCTGAAGAACAAGTTTTGCAGCAAGCAGCCTCTATGTCTCAGAGCCAAGGTAGTGCAGTAAACCTTCCTAATGACAGCTTTAAATATCTTCTCTGGACCACACAAAGACATTTCTCACATTGGAGTATAATCCCTGTGCTGTGTGGTAACAATGAGATGGCTACTTAATTTGAATGTTGTTTGGAGAACAGGGGAAGTCTTATGGACTTCAGGTATTGTAGATATATTTTGGAACAAGGGGTATATTCTATATAAACTGTGGATGTGTTTAGTAATTCATGTAAGTAGAATAATTATATGAGTAGAATAGTCCCTGTTCATGTATATTTGTCTTTCTTTACTTTAGTAAATACTATTTAATAATTGTTACACGACTAGGATGTTTATCCTCACACTTAAACAAAATAAAACTATACACTCCCACAAACCGGCGTTCCAAGTTGGCACATCCTCACAGATAACATTAGCATGCTTTGTGACACCAACATTAAACTTGTGCAGTGTAAACACAGCATAATAGAGCATCATATGCAGAACATGAGTTGTCCCAATGTCCGGTTAATCACCAAATGGATTGATGTAATGAAACCGTTTATGTGTTGTGTAAATGTTGGCTATGTTAATGAGGGTTCCAAAGTCTACCCATTCATTCTCACTGTGGAGCTGGGCATAAGTAGGAAAGGGTCTATCAAATCAGGGTGAAGCACTGTGGGACTCTCATGTCCAGGGCTACTTCAGTTTCTGAAAAGGCCTGTTCGGAGCCATAGAAAAACTCAGAAGACAGGGCTCCTCCAAGCAGGTAGTTAACAGCAGAACAGTCGGAGGAAGATGCGCCATCTGGAATATCTCAATGATTGTTCTGACAGACGAAGGCTGCAGCAAAACAAAACCTCCAATTGTCTTGGTTTCCTTGCCATTGGATTAAGGTTTTGTTCTGTCAAGACACATGTGGAAGCTGGTGTGTGACCGTTCTCCCCACTAAAAGATGTCACGCACAGGCATCTTCCTTTCCCAGCACATCTCTCAAGCCCTTCGACGATCAGCAAATGGCGACAGGAGCAGGATTATGTTATCTGGAAGCTTCTGATTACGATCTTGCACAGGATGGTTGTCTAACACTCAGATGAAGCAGGGTTGCCTTTCGGCAGCTTTAACCGCCGAGTTGCCCTCTTTAGGATCCGCTCTGCTCACCCTTTATTGGAGAAAGGGGCTGGAGAAGGTGCCCCATGGACAGTCTGCCATAGCACTCCTGACAAGATAGCTAGAGATATCATCTTCTGTAGTAGAAACAGACAAATGAGTAACAAAAAAAAAAATGACCTGAAATCTGCTGGTGTAACCTTTGGTCACCTGAGGAACCCAGTGTGGGCCTGAAACATGGACAACTTACACCTCAAAGCACAGGAGTCATACCATCAACACTGCCTGCAGAAGATCTTACATATTAAGTGGTAGGACAGATGCAGCAATGTCCTCTCACAAGTAGGCACCAGAAGCATTGAGGCTATGGTATCCACCATCAGCTTTGTTGAGTTGGTCATATAGTTTGCATGTCAGAGACCAGGTTCCCAAATCAGGCCTTCTTCTCCCAGCTCAGTCAGGGCAAACACACCAGAGGAGGACTGAAGAAGCACTTCCAGAATGAGCTGAAAGCCAACATGAAGAAAAGTTACATCAACATCCACTCCTGGGAGGATAACGCTTTAGATTGAACCAGATGACGGCAAAGTCTGTGGGAAGGATCTTAGCATTGTGAAAACCAATGACAACAAAATGAAGCGGCAAAGAGAGTTCAGAGAGAAGAACACACCATGTCAGTGCCAGACATCGCAAACAACAATAAACATCCAATGTACAGACCTGAATCGGCCTTATCAACCATCTTTGAACTCATGGAGGACAATCATAGTTGCTTGGGAGGGATAGCCAATAATATGTTAATAAAGGAAAAAGCAATTTCATTCATTAAAAAAATATATTTTTATTAAACTTTTATCATGTTATATCCAAAAAGAACAAAAATTACGGACAATAGTAAACCAAATAATAAGAACAATAACTGAGCAGGAAAGAACCCCATCCAATAAGGTTGAAGACCGTGCCACCTCAAATGTCGGGAACATCCGTCAAACAAAATTTCAAACCTGGAGGTATGTAAACTCGACCGAACCTGTGAACTTGACTCTCTCTTTCAGCTCCTCCAGGCTGGCAAACTGCCCCTCCAAAAATAAATCATTCGCTCTCTCCAGTCCCCTCCCCTTCCACCCCCCAAATGTGGCATCCAACTTTGCCGACTTGAACAAGTGGTTCATACAAATAATAATAATCTTTATTGTCACAAGTAGCTTTACGTTAACACGGCAATGAAGTTATTGTGAAAAGCCCCTCGTTGCCACATTCCGGCACATGTTCGGGCACACAGAGGGAGAATTCAGAATGTCCAATTCACCTAACAGCACATCTTTTGGGATATGCGGGAGGAAACCGGTGCACCCGGAGGAATCCCTCGCAGACACAGGGAGAACGTGCAGACTCCGCACAGACAGTGACCCAAGCCGGGGGCCCAGCTTGCCGCTGGCCCCAGCTTGAAATTAATACTTTTAAAGTGGAGACAACAATGGGTTTGAAGAGTACCTTCCTGGGGCAAAGGGTAGAGACGCCATTGCCAGCTCCCCCAAACTGGACCCTCTGCACGGCCCAGACATCATCCGCACCCAGGTAGACCCCGGGTCAACACCACCCCAATACCTTCTCTGCGTTGGCAGCCCAGTAGTAAATTATCAAATTTGGCAGCGCAAACCCCCCCCCCCCCCCCCCCCCCCGACTGTTTATCCCTCTGTAGGACACCTCCTCCAAATCCTCAATATAAGCCACTAAATCCCTCAAACAAATGACTTGAGTAAAAATACCGGAAGACACTGAAATAAGAAATGAACTTCAGTTAGATGTTTATTTTGATGGACTGAACCCGGCCCACTAAGGTTAATGGGAGGCTGTCCCACCTTTGCAGGTCAGTCTTAACCCTACCCGCTTGGCTGGTAAAATTCAATTTGCATAGCCGCGTGCAATCTCGTGCCATGTGTCCTTACTACACTCCACTTCCCCTGCTGATACCCTATCAAACAGCCCTTTTACAACCCTGACGTCCAAGAAAAAATAAGAAACATTAGCACATTGTAATAAAACATCATCAATACCCCACCCCCCCCAACTCGTATCTCATATACAAAGTCGCCAGCAGCCCTCCTCAGTCAGTCCCAGTCCCTTCTTTCTAATGAAGTCCTCTGACAGAATGTGCCCATCCCAGTCAGTCAATGTTGCGGTTCTTCGTTGCCCACTCCAAGATCCGCTCCTTCCTCTGGAAACTATGAAAGCGGATAATCACCGCCCATGATGGCTCATTTGGCCGTGGTTCCTGCCAGAGTGCCCGGTGGGCTCTATCCAACTCCGGAGGGGTGAAAATCCCCACCCTCCGCCTACCCACCCACCCCCCATCAGCTGAAAGAATATCTCCAAGTACTTGGTTTGCCTCAAGTCCTCCACTCTATCTTTTTTTTTTTAAATTTAGATTACCCAATTATTTTTTCCAATTAAGGGGCAATTTAGCGTGGCCAATCCACCTACTCTGCACATTTTTGGGTTGTGGGGGCGAAACCCACGCAGACACGGGGAGAATGTGCAAACTCCACACGGACAGTGACCCAGAGCCGGGATCGAACCTGGGACCTCAGCGCCATGAGGCGGTTGTGCTAACCACTAGGCCACCATGCTGCCCCCTGCACTCTATCTTGAAGCCTCATCATCCGGAAGTTCAGCTGCCAGACCTGTTCTCCAGGTGTTCAACTTTTGGCCTCAGGCCCTTGTTACTCTCTGCCACGAGCAGCAACTCCACTTCCAACGAGGCAAACCACCCCTCATGCTGCGACAAGGCTTCCTCAACACCCTTCAACGTCTCGCCTTGCTCTTTCAGTCTTTGTGGTCTTACCCAGCTCTTCTCAATTCAGGCCCAATGCCTCCTTGATAGTGGCTTTAAAGGATTCCATCATCTCTTTACCTTGCCACTCAAACTACCTGTCCACCTGCTTCCCAAATTTTTCCAGTTCCTGCATCATCACCACAGCTACATGGTGTCTACTGTAATGGACACCTCTGCCATCTTCTCTTCTTCAGATTCCTTCGTCGGACTACCAGCCTGGGTTTTCTTCCCAGTGAGCTATTTTGTCGAAACCTTTGACATTGCACCATGGAGTAAATATTCCCCACATCGGCCAACTGGGTTTGGACACAAAACTCCCCTGAAAATTGGGCAAAAGAGATTTTTTTAAAAACGAAGACCTTGGCGGGAGCCACCTTTCATGTGACTTCCTCGCACAAGACGTCACCAGAAGATCCAGCAATCTCATTGCTAAAGCATTTAGGATGAGTAGGATGATTTAGGATGAGTAACACAAAGAAATGAGGAAGGTGCTCTTGAAATGAACAGGTATTTATATGGTGAAATATTCAGCCTTGGTCTAGAATCAGACCACGGCTGAAGTGTTGGATAATATAGACTTGCGAGGTTAACATATACCTCCAACACTGAGGCAGGTTCATATCTATTTTATTAACTAACTATGAACTAAACGACAAAGGAGAACTGTGGGTTTAAACAATGCTAGTTTAACTAGAGAGCTAAGCCTGTCTGAACCAGTTGACTCTCTCAGCACGTGGTGTGAGTCTGTGCTAAACTTGATAAGCTCTTGTTCTACCGAGAGGCAGCATCCAGAATGAGCAGGAACCAGGGTGCCCTCTGCCTTTATAGTGTGTGTATTCTAACTGGTGATTGGCTGCGGTGTTTGTGCATGTTGATTGGTCCCAGTATATGTCCATCAGTCTGCACCATGATATGCTGGTGTATATTATGACAACGGCCATGAATAACTTAAACTTAGGTCATCGGAAAGTCCTGTCAGCAGAGAAACATTCGCTGCACCACTCTTTGATAGATATTAATTAAGAAGCCGTTGAACATATGATAGAAAATGTAGCTTCTTTTGTAAGAACATCCAGAATGCAGGATTTCGTTCACAAATTTAATCTGTGGTTTTGTGTAAGGCTGTCAATATATTCAGTAAAATGAACATAGTACAGTAAATCCCGCTTAATGGGCTAATTATGGTTTGCACATTGATCCCGATTAGTAGTAACAGGGTGAACAAAATCCTGAAATAGCCATCAGCAGCTGTACGTCGCACCTGCACTGCAGCCTTGATCTGAAACTGGCTCAGCTACATTGGATTAAACAAGCTGCAATCAGTGCTGTGAAGAGGTTGATGGTAAATGATCTGCCCAGCCCCTGTTCATTACTCATTGCAGAGCAACACTGCAACATGCTCGTCAAGCAGCACGACTGCCCACCTTTGCAATCGCACCAAAATAAAACATAGCAGGATTGCGTTGTCTTCTCAAAGGCAGAAAACGTATTCAAACTAAAAGATGTCGAGTAGGTAGCCGAATGCTTGTAGAATAAACACAAAAGGAACCATTTGGTAATAAAGGGAAGGAAAAACACAAATCTAACTGCAATGTTAGCGGTGGCGGTTTTTCTGTTAGATAAATAGGTGGCCAAATGGATATGGACTCTAATTTAATAATGAAGCAGACTCCTGAGATGAACAGAGGAATTGGTACTGAGATGCTGAGGCAGGGGGAATATGGAAGGCACGTCCTACTAAAGACGTAATCCACAGAGTTTAGCTAAATTGATTTCTCAGTCCTCTCTTTTATACAAAAGAGTACAAATAAACAAATAAGATATCAATTCAGTACACTGAGAATGCCACAAAGCAATGAGTTCCGTTGGTTACGAGAAGCCTTTCTCAGCAATCACTGTAATGGTGAAAGTCTGTCCCAGCCACGGAACCCTTTTAACCTCAAGAGTATTGCTGTTTTCATGCAAAAGATACAAACATACAAAATACAAATTCATGGAAGTCTTTTCAATTTTTTGTGTGTATATGTTTATTATAAGTAAAAGGTTCATTTATTTAAAAAGTAGTTATATCTTACATTTTTGTATTTTTATTGGGACTGCTGCTGAAAAGCTGGATTCGCATATCGGACACACAGACGCTCTAACCACTCTATACACACATACATACTCACCTCCCTCTCTCACGCACACTCACCAGTCTCTCACAAACTCACACACACACTCACACTCACCAGCCTCACTCTCTCACACTCACCAGTCTCACACTCACCAGTCTCACACTCACCAGTCTCACACTCACCAGCCTCACACTCACCAGCCTCACACTCACCAGCCTCACACTCACCAGCCTCACTCTCTCACACTCACCAGCCTCACTCTCTCACACACACACACTCACCTCTCACACACACACACTCACCTCTCTCACACACTCACCTCTCTCACACACTCACCTCTCTCACACACTCACCTCTCACACACACACACTCACCTCTCTCACACACACACTCACCTCTCTCACGCACACACACACTCACCTCTCTCACACACACACTCACTCACCTCTCTCTCACACACACACACACACTCACCTCTCTCACACACACACACACCTCTCACATACACACACACTCACCTCTCACACATTCATCTCTCTCACACATTCATCTCTCTCTCACACATTCATCTCTCTCTCTCACACATTCATCTCTCTCTCTCACACATTCATCTCTCTCTCTCACTCATCTCTCTCTCTCACTCATCTCTCTCTCTCACACACATTTCTCTCTCTCACACACTCATCTCTCTCTCACACACACATTCATCTCTCTCTCTCTCACACACACACATTCATCTCTCTCTCTCTCTCACACATTCATCTCTCTCTCTCTCTCACACATTCATCTCGCTCTCTCTCTCTCCCACACATTCATCTCTCTCTCTCTCACACATTCATCTCTCTCTCTCTCTCACACACATTCATCTCTCTCTCTCTCACACACATTCATCTCTCTCTCTCACACATTCATCTCTCTCTCTCTCACACATTCATCTCTCTCTCTCTCACACATTCATCTCTCTCTCTCACACATTCATCTCTCTCTCTCTCACACACACACTCATCTCTCTCTCTCTCTCACACACATTCATCTCTCTCTCTCACACATTCATCTCTCTCTCTCACACATTCATCTCTCTCTCTCACACATTCATCTCTCTCTCTCACACATTCATCTCTCTCTCTCACACATTCATGTCTCTCTCTCTCTCACACATTCATCTCTCTCTCACACATTCATCTCTCTCTCTCACACATTCATCTCTCTCTCTCCCTCACACATTCATCTCTCTCTCACACATTCATCTCTCTCTCTCACACATTCATCTCTCTCTCTCTCACGCATTCATCTCTCTCTCTCTCTCACACATTCATCTCTCTCTCTCTCGCACACATTCATCTGTCTCTCTCTCACACATTCATCTCTCTCTCTCTCACACATTCATCTCTCTCTCTCACACATTCATCTCTCTCTCCCTCACACATTCATCTCTCTCTCCCTCACACATTCATCTCTCTCTCTCTCTCTCACACATTCATCTCTCTCTCTCTCTCACACATTCATCTCTCTCTCTCACACATTCATCTCTCTCTCTCACACATTCATCTCTCTCTCTCTCTCACATTCATCTCTCTCACATTCATCTCTCTCTCTCTCTCACATTCATCTGTCTCTCTCGCACACATTCATCTGTCTCTCAAACATCCATCTGTCTCTCACACATTCATCTCTCTCTCACACATTCATCTCTCTCTCTCTCTCACACATTCATCTCTCTCTCTCTCTCACACATTCATCTCTCTCTCTCACACATTCATCTCTCTCTCTCTCACACACATTCATCTCTCTCTCTCTCACACACATTCATCTCTCTCTCTCTCTCACACATTCATCTCTCTCTCTCTCTCACACATTCATCTCTCTCTCTCACACATTCATCTCTCTCTCTCACACATTCATCTCTCTCTCTCTCTCTCACATTCATCTCTCTCACATTCATCTCTCTCACATTCATCTCTCTCTCTCTCTCACATTCAACTGTCTCTCTCGCACACATTCATCTGTCTCTCAAACATCCATCTGTCTCTCACACATTCATCTCTCTCTCACATTCATCTCTCTCTCACATTCATCTCTCTCTCACATTCATCTCTCTCACACATTCATCTCTCTCTCTCACTCGAGGCCCATTTGAATCTCACACTTGCTCTGAAGCCCACTTCAATCTCACTTCTGTTCGGAGACCTATTTCGATCTCACTCCTGCCCTGAAGCACTTTTCAATCTCACTCCACTGTCCACTCGCTCCGATCTGAAGATCTGTGCAAGTCCCAGCTCATTCAATCAACTCATTCTTCTCCAGAAGCCAGCCTCTGATTATAACAGATTCCACAGAAGCCAGTTTGGGAATCCTGGCGTAAAGGTTCTTGCTTTATATCTTTTGTCCTGCTCTTTTGAACTCCTGCTGAGCGTAGGTTTGTCATCAAGTATAGTTATAACTATTAGAAATGTCTTAACTTCTAACTATGATGGTCCAAGTAAGAAGTTAATTGAGGATACAAACAGGGCATGGACAATGTAACTCATGAATCAAAATCTAAATACCGACCCTGGAAGGCATCATGTCCAAAGCTGATCCTATCCTTCCTGATGTTCACAAACATGTATTTGTCATTAGGGGTGACTGGATAAAACGCAGAGGAAATTCTGGCTGATTTTTCCTCTCACAGCCGAAGGCCACTGAAACCAAATGTTGTTTCACCAGCCCAGCTGAGATTAGAGAACTCTGCGCAGAGTAGAAATATGGATGACATCCTGGTCCATGGTAAAGTATTTCCTTCATCATTGGAGCCAGTCCACATACCTGACTTGGGCAGTTTAGATCTGTGCAAAATTCAAGTCCAAAGTGGCTAACCAACAACAGTTCACTCAATTATGCACAATGACATTGTTCCTTTCAGCTCAAAGACAGAACCATCTGAACCCCAAAGAATACTTAAGTCTGCTTCATAATTAACTTCCTCTGAATTATTCTTTGCAGCCGGGGTATAATACTCAATCGCATTTAACTCTGCCAAAATTTCTTTTTTAAAAAATAAATTTAGCGTACCCAATTCATTGTTTCCAATTAAGGGACAATTTAGTGTCGCCAATCCACCTACCCTGCACATCTTTGGGTTGTGGGGGCGAAACCCACGCAAACACGGGGAGAATGTGCAAACTCCACACGGACATTGACCCAGAGCCAGGATCGAACCTGGGACCTCGGCGCCGTGAGGCAACAGGGCTAACCCTCTGCGCCACCATGCTGCCCGTACTCTGCCAAAATTGACACAAACTTCAAAGCTCCTAGACTTGTTTCCTCACAGATGTATTTGAAGGGACACCATTGTGGTTCATACATATTGTTTCCTGAAGAATTGAAATGAGGTCACACCTAGGGTGACTATACAGGCTTCCTGGACTATAAGAAAGTCACATTTAATTATCCTGGAATTCTTATGTTTCCAAACATTAAAAATACCAGGACTTTACTTGAAATGCAAAACAATCCCCCCAGGGATTTACATATTAATACAACAACAGTTAATATATTTAGAAGCACCCGTTGACAACCGTCCTTCATTTATTTTTTGTACTCATGAGGCATAGCAACCTCTTTTGGCATATTTAGTTTGCAATATCTCAACAGAATTCTTCTCACATTCGCCCCGTGATTGTGTGGGTTTCGCCCCCACAACCCAAAGATGTGCAGGGTAGGTAGATTGGCCATGCTAAATTGCCCCTTAATTGGAAAAAATGAATTGGGTACTTCAATTTATTTTTTTAAAATAGAATTCATCTGCAGGTTTAAGAACCTAATGTGAAGGCAGCGATATTAATGCAGTCAAAATGTATACATACCAATCTATAAAAATAGACAAAAAGCTGACCAAATAGCTCGACACATACTCCCATTGCCAGAAAACAGCCTGAATACAAACCCGTGAAATGTCAAAAGAAGCAACTCTGCTGTAAGTGCAATGGGACATATGTTGTGATGTAAACTGTAGGTATCTCTTCAATGATGTTCCAACAAATACAGCTGGTAGCCACATCAAAGTGTGAAGAGTGATAGGGAAGTTGAAGGCAGGTTTCTTGCATTTGAAGGCACATTTCCCCCCCCTGTGGTGAATGTGTAACCACTATAATTCACACTCTACATTACTGTGTCCCTGTGGGCTCTATCTGTGAGCCGTTGCGCGGCTCTGCCCGCAGGGGGAGATGAGGAGCATTACAGGGCTCCGCCCCCTTCAGGAAGTATAAGTGCTGCGGTCCTGTGAGTCCGCCTCCAGTTCAGCACAGTCGCAGGCAGGCTCAGTTGTAAGCCGATTAAAGCCACAGTTTACTCCAACTCGTGTCTCTGAGTGAATTGATGATCGCATCAATTTAATCGACTTAACGAACTACTATGGAATCAGCCCTCAAACCTGACCGACTGAAACTCGATCCACAGGCCGCAGAGGCAAAGCAAATTTTTTTGCATTGGCTTCGGTGCTTCAAGGCCTACCTGGCTGCGTCGACGACCTCCTCTGTTACAGATGAACAGAAACTAAGCCTTCTCCACGCACGGGTGAGCCATCGTATTTCTACTCAACTTAATGAAACTGGCTCTTACACTGAGGCCCTCGCGATATTCAACCGCCTGTACGTGCGGCCCGTGAACAAAGTCTACGCATGACACATCTTCGACAACTCGTCGCTAGCGTCCTGGGGAGTCGTTAGATGACTATCTAGGCGACCTCAAAGCTCTAGCAGGCAATGGTAACTACCAGGCAGTGACAGCCACTCAGTACAAGGAACTCGCCGTCCGAGACATAAGAATTAGGAGCAGGAGTAGGCCATCTGGCCCCTCAAGCCTGCTCCACCATTCAATGAGATCATGGCTGATCTTTTGTGGACTTAGCTCCAATTTCCGGCCCGAACACCATAACCCTTAATCCCTTTATTCTTCAAAAAACTATCTATCTTTAACTTAAAAACATTTAATGAAGGAGCCTCAACTGCTTCACTGGGCAAGGAATTCCATAGATTCACAACCCTTTGGATGAAGAAATTCCTCCTAAACTCAGTCCTAAATCTACTTCCCCTTATTTTGAGGCTATGCCCTATGCCTCCTAGTTCTGCTTTCACCCGCCAGTGGAAACAACATGCCCGCATCTATCCTATCTATTCCCTTCATAATTTTATGTGTTTCTATAAGATCCCCCTGCATCCTTCTAAATTCCAATGAGTACAGTCCCAGTCTAATCATCCTCTCCTTGGGATTAACCTAGTGAATCTCCTTTGCACACCCTCCAGTGCCAGTATGTCCTTTCTCAAGTAAGGAGACCAAACCTGAACACAATACTCCAGGTGTGGCCTCACTAACACCTTATACAATTGCAGCATAACTTCCCTAGTCTTAAACTCCATCCCTCTAGCAATGTAGGACAAAATTCAATTTGCCTTCTTAATCACCTGTTGCACCTGCAAACCAACTTTCTGTGACTCATGCACTAGCACACCCAGGTCTCTCTGCACAGCAGCATGCTTTAATATTTTATCATTTAAATAATAATCCCGTTTGCTGTTATTCCTACCAAAATGGATAACCTCACATTTTTCAACATTGTATTCCACCTGCTAGACCCTAGCCCATTCACTTAACCTATCCAAATCCCTCTGCAGACTTCCAGTATCCTCAGCACTTTTCGCTTTACCACTTATCTTAGTGTCATCTGCAAACTTGGACACATTGCCCTTGGGCCCCAACTCCAAATCATCTATGTAAATTGTGAACAATTGTGGGCCCAACACGGATCCCTGAGAGACACCACTAGCTGCTGATTGCCAACCAGAGAAACACCCATTAATCCCCACTCTTTGCTTTCTATTAATTAACCAATCCTCCATCCATGCTACTACGTTACCCTTAATGCCATGCATCTTTATCTTATGCAGCAACCTTTTGTGTGGCACCTTGTCAAAGGCTTTCTGGAAATCCAGATATACCACATCCATTGGCTCCCCGTTATCTACTGCACTGGTAATGTCCTCAAAAAATTCCACTAAATTAGTTAGGCACGACCTGCCCTTCATGAACCCATGCTGTGTCTGCCCAATGGGACAATTTCTATCCAGATGCCTCGCTATTTCTTCCTTGATGATAGATTCCAGCATCTTCCCTACTACCGAAGTTAAGCTCACTGGCCTATAATTACCCGCTCTCTGCCTACCTCCTTTTTTAAACAGTGGTGTCACGTTTGCTCATTTCCAATCCGCCGGGACCACCCCAGAGTCTAGTGAATTTTGGTAAATTATCACTAGGTCATTTGCAATTTCCCTAGCCATCTCTTTTAGCACTCTGGGATGCATTCCATCAGGGCCAGGAGACTTGTCCACCTTTAGCCCCATTAACTTGCCCATCACTACCTCCTTAGTGATAACAATCCTCTCAAGGTCCTCACCTGTCCGAGCCTCATTTCTATCAGTCACTGGCATGTTATTTGTGTCTTCCACTGTGAAGACCAACCCAAAAAACCTGTTCAGTTCCTCAGCCATTTCCTCATCTCCCATTATTAAAACTCCCTTCTCATCCTCTAAAGGACCAATATTTACCTTAGCCACTCTTTTTTGTTTTATATATTTGTAGAAACTTTTACTGTCTGTTTTTATATTCTGAGCAAATTTACTCTCATAATCTATCTTACTCTTTATAGCTTTTTTAGTAGCTTTCTGTTGCCTCCTAATGATTTCCCAGTCCTCTAGTCTCCCACCAATCTTTGCCACTTTGTATGCTTTTTCCTTCAATTTGATACTCTCCCTTATTTGCCCGAGATATCCACAGTCGATTTTCCCTCTTTCTACCATCCTTCCTTTTTGTTGGTATAAACCTTTGTGAGCACTGTGAAAAATCGCTTGGAAGGTTCTCCACTGTTCCTCAACTGTTCCACCATAAAGTCTTTGCTCCCAGTCTACCTTAGCTAGTTCTTCTCTCATCCCATTGTAATCTCCTTTGTTTAAGCACAAAACACTAGTATTTGATTTTCCCTTCTCACCCTCCATCTGTATGTATGTTGCGGGGGTCCGATCGAATTATGTGCGGCAGCGTCTCCTTGAGAAAGGGCCCAGGACCTGGAGGACACAGTAAAACTGGCAACCTCGCTGGAGGTCGCTTTCCAATGCCCAACTGCGTTCCGGGCTGATCACGCGATCCCCATCATGGACCCCCACCACAGGCCTGCGCCGCGCGGTCACCCGCCCACCACAGAGGACTATCATGCCGTTTTTGCGGCCAGCCCCAACACCCCCGCAGCAATGCCCAGCCCGCAATGTGAGCTGCAGCAGCTGCGGGCGAAAGGGACACTTCGCTAAGGTCTGCCTGGCCAAATCAAAAAACTCAAACTCTAACTCGAACACTCGCTTCTCCGACTCTCAGGCCCGCAGACCCCGCAATGTGGCAGCGTGTCTGCCGACTCCGCCTCCGCACAACATGTGCGACTCAAGGGGGCCGCCTTCTTGGCCATCCTCACCCACGCGGCCGGCCATGTGCAATCCATGGGAGCCGCCGTCGTTGGCGTCATTTTCCTCGCCGCATGTGATCCATGGGGGCCGCCATCTTGGCCATCACCCGCTACACCACTCAACGATTACGACCTTCGCGGACAGCCATCGCGGGGCCGCCCAACACCGCCGACTATCCACAACTCGGCGCAGTCATCTTGGACCAGTCGCGGCCCAAGCACCTCAAGAGCTCCATGATGTCCGTCTGGATCAACGGATATGAGACACCGTGCCTGTTCGACTCTGGGGCACTGAGAGCTTCTTTCACTCGGATCTGGTAAGGCGCTGCTCACTCCCGATATTCCCGACACAGCAAACAATCTCCCTCGTCTCGGGGTCGCACTCAGTTCAAATACAGGGGCGCACTACTGCGACTCTGACAATACAGGGCGCCGATTACACTAATTTCCAACTGTATGTGCTCCCAGAACTCTGCGCCCCCCTCCTCCTAGGACTGGATTTCCAGTGCAACCTCAGAGCGTAACACTCAGCTTCGGCGGACCCTTTCCCCCACTCACTATATGCAGCCGAGCAACTCTGAAAATCGACCCCCCTCCACTCTTCGTTAATCTCACCGCCAACTGCAAACCAGTGGCCACTCGCAGCAGGAGGAATAGCCTGCAGGACAAGGTGTTTATCAGATCCGATGTCCGGCGTCTTTTGCGTGAAGGAGTGATAGAGGTCAGTAATAGCCCCTGAAGAACTCAGGTGGTGGTTGTCAAAACTGGGGAAAAGCTCCGAATGGTGGTTGATTATAGCCAAACCATTAATCGGTTCACGCACCTTGATGCGTACCCCCTCCCCGTATTGCAGACATGGTAAATCAGATCGCACAGTACCGCATATTCTCCACGGTGGATCTGAAGTCTGCATACCACCAGCTCCCAATCCGCCCGGAGGACCGCCACTACACGCCGTTCGAGGCAGACGGCCGCCTCTTCCATTTCCTTCGGGTTCCCTTTGGCGTCACGACCGGGGTTTCGGTGTTCCAACGAGCAATGGACCGAATGGTGGACCAGTACGGGCTGCGGGCCACTTTCCCGTACTTGGATAACGTCACCATCTGTGGCCATGACCAGCAGGACCACAACCCCAACCTTCACCGATTTCTCCAAACCGCCCAAAAACTCAATCTCACCTACAATAAGGAGAAATGCGTTTTCCGCACTACCAGGCTAGCCATTCTCGGCTACAGAGTGGAAAATGGGCTCCTAGGACCCGACCCTGACTGCATGCTCTTACAACTCCCTCTCCCTCACTGTCCCAAGGCCCTCAAGTGGTGCCTCGGATTTTTTTCATACTATGCCCAGTGGGTCCCCCAGTATGCAGACAAAGCCCGCCCACTATTTAAGGCCACCCTCTTCCCACTGTCAGCCGAGGCTCGCCAGGCCTTTAACTGCATTAAGGCGGACATCGCCAAAGCCGCCATGCGTGCGGTAGACGAGTCCGTCCCATTCCAGGTGGAGAGCGATGCATCAGAGGTCGCTCTCGCTGCCACCCTTAACCAAACAGGCAGGCTGGTAGCGTTCTTTGCCCGAACCATCTCCGTTTCGGAACTTTGACACTCCTCAGTTGAAAAGGAAGCCCAAGGCATTGTGGATGCCGTGCGGCACTGGAGGCACTACCTCGCGAGTAGGAGGTTTACCCTCATCACCGACCAAAGATCGGTAGCCTTTATGTTCGACAACTCGCAGCGGGGCAAAATCAAGAATGACAAAATCTTGCGGTGGAGGATTGAACTCTCCACCTATAACTACGATATAGTATATCGTCCTCGGAAGCTCAATGAGCCCCCAGATGCCCTGTCCCACGGCACATGTGCCAGCGCGCAAAACGACCGACTACAGGCTATCCACAATTACCTCTGCCATCCGGGGTCACCCAGCTCGCCCATTACATCAAGGCCCGCAACCTGCCCTTCTCCACCGAGGATGTTAAAGCCGTCACCAGGAATTGCCCGATCTGCACGGAGTGTAAACTGCACTTCTATAGACCAGACAAGGCCCACCTGGTAAAGGCATCCCGGCCCTTTGGACACCTGCGTATTGATTTCAAAGGGCCCCTCCCTTCGAACAACCGCAACACCTACTTTCTCAACATCATAGACGAGTTCTTCAGTTTCCCTTTTGCCATCCCATGCCCCGATATGACCACCCCCAAGGTTATCAGAGCCCTGCACAGCATCTTCACCCTGTTCGGTTTCCCCAACTGTGTCCACAGTGACAGGGGTTCGTCCTTCATGAGCGACGAAGTACGCGAGTACCTGCTCAGCAACGGCATCGCCTCGAGCAGGACGACCAGTTATAATGCCAGGGGGAACGGGCAGGTGGAGAGGTAGAACGCGACGGTCTGGAAGACCGTACTACTGACCCTACGGTCCAGGAATCTCCCGATCTCCCACTGGCAGGAGGTCCTCCCCGATGCGCTCCATGCTCCCTCCTTTGTACAGCCATGAATCAGACTCCTCATGATCGCTTATTTGCCTTCCTTAGGGGAACTACCACGGGGGTCTCGCTTCCGCCTTGGTTGAGGACACCGGGCCCTGTCCTCCTTCGAAACCACGTTCGGGAACATAAGACTAACCCACTGGTAGAGAGGGCCCAGCCCCTGCACTCGAAGCCCCACTACGCGTATGTCGAACACCCCGATGGCTGGCAAGACACTGTTTCTCTCCAGGACCTGGCACCCGCAGGCTCTACCACGACTACCGCTGATACACCCTCCACACTACACCCCACCCGACCTCCCACGCCCCACGTCCCCGCACCTATTTGCTTCCCGCGCCCCCGTCCACCCAGCACACCAGTCCGCAGGAACGAAGCTCAGGAAGAGACAACGACGGAATCCACCCCCGGAGCCGCACAGAACATCCTTTCACAGCCATCTGAAACGGCTGCAGCACCAGTGCTTCGTCGGTCGCAAAGCACGATCCGGGCGCCGGACCGACTGAACTTGTAGACCCGTCACCCCCGCCGCACTTGATTTTTTTTAACAGGGGGTGAATATGTAACCACTATAATTCACACTGTACATTACTGTGTCCCTGAGGGCTCCATCTGTGAGCCGTTGCGCGGCTCTGCCCACAGGGGGAGATGAGGAGCATGTACAGGGCTCCATCCTTGGCTCCGTCCCCTTCAGGAAGTATAAGTGCTGCGGTCCTGCGAGTCTGCCCTCAATTTAGTACAGTCGCAGGCAGGCTCAGTTGTAAGCCAATTAAAGCCACAGTTTACTCCAACTCGTGTCTCTGAGTGAATTGATGGTCGCATCACCCCCAAAAATTGATTCTTGACAATTTATTTCACCCATTTTCCAGACTTATGAAATCTACAATAAGATAGTTATTGCATTTATTTTCATTTTAAAAGTGTTAGTTGCTCAATGTTATTCAAGACTGCTCTGTATCTGCTGTGTGGAAATGTATTTATTTTTCTTCATACTTCAACACTTCTATCTCCCAGTACCTGCTTGGTGAAAAAAATGTAATTACTTTCTTCAATCTCGCAATAACTAATAAGACATTTGACCCTGTTTTATTGGCAAAGATCAGCGCAGTCAGGACTGCAAGCAGCAAATATAGGATTGTACATATTCCTTCCAAACGCTAATCCCTCTCGACCCCGCCCACCCCACAGTCCACCTCCACTATACAAATTGATAGTCAGCTCTTAAAGGTTGAAAAATATATTCCCCTGAGAAATCTGAATGTTCATATTTTACTGATATATACTTGGTAATTTTAAAATATTGTGCGTTGACAATTCATGGCGTTATAAGCTGTTAAAGAAAATTGGAAAACAAATTGATATTTGGGTTTTCAATAGATCAATCTGGTGACACAGTGGTTAACATTGCTGCCTCACAGCGCCAGGGAAGGGAGTTCAATTCCGGCTTTGCCTGTGTGGAGTTTGTACATTCTCGCTGTGCGAGGATTTCCTCTGGGTGCTCCAATTTCCTCCCACAATCCAAAAATGTGCAGATTAGGTGGATTGGCCATGCTAAATTGCCGCTAGTGTCCAAAGATGTGCCGGTTGGGCGGGGCTACAGGGCTGGAGAGGGGGAGTGGGACCTGGCGGAGTGCTCTTTCGCTGGTGTGGTGCAGACTCGATGGGTCGAAAGGTCTCCTTCTGCACTGTAGGGGTTCTATGATTCTCCAAACTGTCACTTCCACAAAACCGCAAAAACTATTCTCTCCATCAGCAATCATCTTCCTGCTCCACTTCAAAGAGGCACTCTACCCTGTCCAGTCTCACTTTACTCAGCACAATATCCTCTTCAAGTCACCACCCAATTAGTTCAAACACGGTGTCTTCCTCTAACTCTACAAGTTCATTCTGTCACTCTTTGACCCCTGCCAATTGACCAATATCACGACAGAAAGCAAAGAGAGACATGCATTTATATGGTGCCTTTCACAACTTCAGGGTGCACCAAAGCACTTCACAGCCAATTAAGTATTTTTGAATTGTAGTCACTGTTATAACATAGAAAGTTCAACCATCAATTTGGGCACAGCAAGATTCCCCAACCAGCAATTGGATAAAGCCTAGAGAAGCTTTATGAACAATGTTGATTGAGGGGTCAGAACACAGTGGAGAACTCCCGAGCTCCTTTCTCCACTTTAAAATAGTGGCATGGGATATTTGTAGTCCACTTGGTGAGCAGAGATGGTCTTGATTTAACAACCTCATCCGAAAGACAACTCCCCTGACAGTGCGGCCCTCCCTAGATCTTGTTCGCAAGTCTAATGACAATAATTCTTTCTCTCAATCCTCGATTCAAAATTGGCACTTTGCCTCTAACATAGTTCAGCTGACACTTTTATTTACCATCATGCTGGTGCTCGCATTCCCCCTATTGTCTGCTCCCCCCCCCCCCCCCCCCCCCCCCCCCCCCCCCCCCCCCCCCCCCCCACTTTCCCACACTTAAACCCTGGTTTCTTTTCTCTTCCTCCCCAAAAGCACAACATTCACCTTCTTCCACATCAAAATATTCTTCCTGGCCTCTCTCCCCCTCCACCCCCCCCCCCAGCAAAGTCCAGGTTCTCCCCTTCTCTCCCTGCCCCCTAAAGTACATTTCTTTTTTTCTCCCTGGCGCGACTACTATCGAAGTCTGGCTGCAGCCGTAATTGATTCCAGCTGCTGCTGTATGTAGACAGGAATTCCTAGTCTCGTGAGAAATTCACATGACTGTATTCAAAGATAAAAATCATCACAGGCAAGGGTCCAAAACCTCAACGGTTCACATTAAATACACGTGATTGGCATGTGTGTGCATAACTCACATACTTGACTGATACTTCTTAGAAAATGATTGGAGTTGAACAACTTCACAGTCTCAGTACAAGAAAAGAAAGTTCGGAATCTGAACTGCCCTGATTTAAAAACCACATTGTGTTAAATTAGTTTTATGGAAGTGTAAAGTGGTTGTTCTTCGGTATTGTTGAAAATCAATTTGGAAGTTTCTCGAATGGCTGAGTTTGCAAAAACAGCACCATAACTTTTATTTTGAAGTCTATTGTACTCTCATTATTCTAGATTTTTCTGGCACTTAAGCTTATTCCATTCTTCCAACCCCCCAGCCTGAGAGAACATTTTCATTATGAGTTTAGTAACTTGCCTAGAAGAACAAACTAAACAAGCATTCTATTGATTATTTGGCTACAGCATTGAAATTATTCTATTCCTCAATAGATCAATCTCTTGTTTGCAATAATTAAAGTATCACCATTTTATACTTTGCATTAAATTAAGTTTAATAGAATTGTTAAACTTCCATGAGCTGCTTCTCAAATTGAGAGAAGGCATTTTAAAATAATTTTAAAAATAAATTTAAAGTACCCAATTCATTTTTTGCAATTCAGGGGCAATTTGGTACGGCCAATCCACCTACCCTGCATATCTTTGGGTTTGGGGGCAAAACCCACGCAAACACGGGGGGAATGTGCAAACTCCATACGTCCAGTGACCCTGGGCCAGGATCAAACCTGGGACATCAGCGTCGTGAGGCAGCAGTGCTAACCACTGCACCTCCATGCTGCCCCAGAGAAGGTATTTTTATCTATATAGTCCGCAATTTATTATGAACTCTTTTACAAAATTTTTAAAATACAAGGTCGTTTCACCTTTTGCAATATTTTCTCAGGGCAAAACTTAGCTAGCCTTTCTCTGAAGTATCCAATTAATCTAATTCTCCACTACCAGGTTCCTTAAAGAATAGGTCCAGTCATTGAACCACCCATTGCCTTTGTCCTGGCCTGGTGAATTTTGATAACTTGACATTCCATACAAAGTAACTTATCATCACTAATGTAACGTGACCAATGATCTAGTTTGTACACACCTCTCTTAGGCTCCTCTCTTATGCCTTGCAGCCGATTGTAGAATTTGTACTACATTAAGCTCGAATCAAGATTATGGATGTGATTAGTTTTATTTTCAAAAGCATCCAAAGACTGGACCCAAAACAACTTCAGTGTTATTAGTGAAATTGCATTAGAGACCAGAAAGCCACAGATTTAATTTCCGGGCTGGGCTCATTTTAACTGATTTCAGCTTGGTGATGTGACTACTAGTCAATCATCACTATCTCACTTAGACATGAAAATTGGTTACTTGGGTGAGGTAGTGGTGAGTGGCCACTGACTAGAGAGAAGAACTTTTGAGACAGAAAAGCTCTCTTGCTGATAACTCAGTTGGCTGAGCGATGCGAAGCAGCTTGACATAGAAACAGGTAGCAGGAGGCCATTCGGCCCTTCAAGCCACTCCGCAATTCATTATGATCACGGCTGATCATCCAGCTCAATAGTCTAATCCCGCTTTCCCGCATATCCTTTGATCCACTTCACCCCAAGTGCTATATCTCACTGGTTCTTGAAACCATACAATGTTTTGGACTCAACTACTTCCTGTGGTAGTGAATTCCACAGGCTCACCACTCTCTGGGTGAAAAACTTTCCCCTCATCTCTGTCCGAAATGGTCTATCCCATATCCTCATACGGTGCCCCCTGGTTCTGGACACACCCATCAGAAACATCCTTCCTGCATCTACCCTGTCCAGTCCCATTAGAATTTTATACATTTCTATGAGATACCCCCTCATTCTTCTGAACTTCAAGGAATACAATCCTAACCGATTCAATCTCTCCTCGTACGCCAGTCCTGCCACACCAGGAAACAGTCTGGTAAAGCTTCACTACACTCTCTTTAAAGCTAGAACATCCTTCCTCAGATAAGGAGACTAAAACTGCACACAATATTCCAGGTGTGGCCTCACCAAGGCCCTGTATAATTTCAGCAAGACATCCCTGCTCCTGTACTCAAATCTTCTCGCAATGAAGGCCAGCATACCATTTGCCTTCTTTACCGCCTGTTGCACCTACATGCTTACCTTGAGTGACTGGTGTATGAGGACACCCAGGTCTCGTTGTGCATTCCCCTCTCCTAATCTATGACCATTCAATAGTCTGCCTTCTTGTTTTTGCTACCAAAGTGGATGACCTCGCATTTATCCAAATTATACTGCATCTGCCATTCATTTGCCCACTCACTCAACTTGTCCAAATCACACTGAAGGATCTCTGCATCCTACTCACAGCTCACCCTCCCACCCAACTTGGTATCATCTGCAAATTTGGAGATATGATACTTTGTCCCTCATCGAAATCATTAATATATATTGCAAATAGCTGGGGTCCTGGCATCGATCCCTGCAGTACCCCATTAGACGATCTGCCAATTTGAAAAAGATACGTTAAATCATGCTCTTTGTTTCCTGGCTCCCAACCAGGTTTCTATCCATCACAATACACTACCCCCAATCCCATGCGCTTTAATTTTACATGCTAATCTTGTATGTGGAACTTTGTCAAAAGCCTTCTGAAAGTCTAAATACACCACATCCACTGGCTTCCTTCATCAACTCCACTAGTTACATCCTTGAAGAATTCCAGTAGATATGTCAAGCATGATTTACCCTTCATAAATCCATGCTGACTCTATCTGATCTTGCCACTGTTTTCTATTATCTTTGATAATGGTTTCTAGAATTTTTCCCACTACTGACGTCAGGTTTACTGGTCTATAATTCCCTGCTTGCTCTCGACCTCCCTTTTTAAAACAGTGGAGTTACATTAGCTACCCTCCAATCTGCAGGAACTGTTCCGCAGTCTGTAGAATCCTGGAAGATTCCCACCAATGCATCCAATGAGCCACCTCCTTCAGTACCCTGGGATGTAGATTATCAGTCTCTGGAGATTTATCAGCCTTCAATTCCATCAATTTCCCCAACACCATTTCTGTACTGATAGTGATCTCCTTCAATTCCACCTCCTCACTAAACCCTGCATTCCACAACATATCTGGGATCTGATTTGTGTCCTCATTTGTGAAGACAGAACTAAAGTATGTATTTAGTTGCTCGACCATTTCTTTGTCCCCCATAGTACATTCCGATTTCTGACTAAGAACAAAGAACAAAGAAAATTACAGCACAGGAACAGGCCCTTCGGCCCTCCCAGCCTGCGCCGTTCCAGATCCTTCATCTAAACCTGTCGCCTATTTTCCAAGGATCTACTTCCCTCTGTTCTCCGCCTGTTCATATATCTGTCTAGATGCATCTTAAATGATGGTATCGTGCCTGCCTCTACCACCTTCGCTGGCAAAGCGTTCCAGGCACCCACCACCCTCTGCGTAAAAAACTTGCCACGCACATCTCCCTTAAACTTTCCCCCTCTCACCTTGAAATCGTGACCCCTTGTAACTGACACCCCCACTCTTGGGAAAAGCTTGTTGCTATCCACCCTGTCCATACCTCTCAATTTTGTAGACCTCAATCAGGTCCCCCCTCAACTTCAGTCTTTCCAACGGAAACAATCCTAATCTACTCAACCTTTCTTCATAGCTAGCACCTTCCATACCAGGCAACATCCGGGTGAACCTCCTCTGCACTCTAAGGGGCCTACATTTGTCTTCACCAATCTTTTCCTCTTCACGTACCTATATACAGATATATGGTTGCATTAGGTAAGGCTAAACCCTACAGTAAAATAATCTGTTTTTCAACAGGTTATCTCAAAGAAATACCGTCTTGGAACCTTGTACCAACAGAAAAGATAGGAACACTGGACTTCGGAGCAGAAGTGGGCCATTTGGCCCTTTGAACCTATCCTTCAGCAAAATCATGGCTAATCCAATTGTGGTCTCAGCTCCACTTTCTTGTTTGCACCCCCCCCCCCCCCCCCCCCAGCCCTCAATTCCCTTGTCAATCAAAAATTGACCTAACTCTACTTTGAATGAGTACAATGATGCAGAGATGGTGATGGAAAGATGGGAAAGAGAGAAAAGCAGCATCAAGATATAGGGCACGATTCAGCAGCCAAAGGTTTAAGACTACCTTTGGGCATGTTTGGCAGGGTTTTACTTGGTGTCTGCAGTGCTGACCCCGCTATTCACCGGCACTTTCTATTTTTTTGGCCTTGGAGAGTTTTCCCCCTGTCGAGGTTAGGCTTTAGCCGATTTAGCAGGAAGGCTCCTTACAGATTGAGGTGCCATTTTGAATGGCAGCCACGATCTCTAACCACCCCCCTTTCTAGCACCCCCATTTCTGGCACAGCACCCACCCCCATTTCACTCCCCCAACCTTATCAAGGCCCCTGCAAACCCCCATCACCCTCTTTCAATAAACAGATCTCCCCTGAGCCGAACCATGACAGTGTCAAGCTGGCACCGGGCACTTTGGCACTGCCAGTGTGGCATCCTGGTAGTGCCACCTGGGATTGCCAGCATGATAGGGTGGCAGTGTCAAGGTGCCCAGATACTACCCTGCCATATCCCCGACAACCTGGGAGTCTCTAAAGGCCTGCGAAAACCCCAAGGTGCCATTACGTCTGGTCCACATTTGTGGAGACCAATACTAAATGGCACCCTGGCGAGGTCCCACAGGCGTGGCCATTGACTCCTGGGCACCAGGTGAATGCGGCTTTCGGGTACTTAAATGAGCATAACTCATTTGAAATGCAGATTTGGATCTCTCCCAAAGAGAGCGAGATCCAGATCGTACTGGGCTGAGCGAGTCGGGTGACTCGCAATCAGCCCGCCAGATTTGGGCCGATTTACCCGTTGCGCCCAATTCAGTCCCTGAATCGCGCCCATAATTTATTTCTTGCACCTGCTGTTATAAATAATAATTTATTCAAACCACTCAATCTTTCTCTTTGTACTCCTTTCAGTGTCTTTCTATTGAATATATACTCCTAACCTCTGTTTCTCCTCAAAATCTATTGTCTCTTGCTGATCCATAATAAATTGCATTTCTATCTGCCTGATATAACTGATCATCTTTTAACTGCCATTTAATCTCCAAATTCAATAAATCTAGTCACGTGCACAGGTACCGGAAAAATCATAAAAGCTGTCAGATTCTCATCTAAAATGAAATTAAATATGTACAGTCTCCCTAAAATATGGGTTTAAATATTAATATGTACATCAAAGTTGCAAAAATGGCAAAAGTGCCAAAAGGCAAGCAGGTGCAGGAAGACTTCCAGAGACCCCTTTGTGCCGGGCACCAACGGGGCCAGGAGTGTGTTGCGTAGGGTAGTGTGCCAGAGTACCAGATGGGAAGAGCCAGGGTGGGTTTGGAGATGGGTGGCGGGGGGGCTGCAGTGTATGTCAGGGCCATTGTGTAGCCAGTGGACCTGGTTGGGCACAGGGTATGCACCATGCTAACATGCCTGCCTTTTACCCCCTGCAGACAATGGATTTCATTATCCAAGTAGAAATGGTTGGCATCTAGGACAACATGGTGGTGCAGTGGTTAGCACTGCTGCCTCACGCCACCGAGGACCCCGGGTTCGATTCCGGCCGGGTCACTGTCCATGTGAAGTTTGCACTTCTCCCCATGTCCTGCGTGGGCCTCACACCCACAACCCAAAGATGTGCAGATTAGGTGAATTGGCCACGCTAAATTTCCCCTTAATTGGAAAAATAATAATTGGGTACTCTAAATTTAAAAAAAAAACTTACTTCAATAATTATTTTAAAATGTATGCCCGTCAATTGGTGGCACTTTGAAACACATCACAGTTTATGTCGGCCAAGAAAGACGCCTTTCCATGGGCTGGGAGTTGTACAAAATACTTACAATCTTGAAGGTGTGACTGAACTCCAAACCAAGATCTGTGAGCCATTGAACTAATGATGGTTCTGCTTCTGGTATTAGCTCTCTCTCTTGTGGCTGTTCTCAATAGACACTGCCACTTTAGCACTAAATTCTGAGCAGCTTGTGCTATCCAGTCATGTGCAGTCAGGTTGAAAGATGAGGGGTTTTATTGGAACACAGGAGAAAATTGAGTCATTTGATAGAGGCTTTTAAAATGACAAGGGATGGGCAAGGGTAGCTAGAAAGAGGTCATTTCCAGTGATTGAGTGGTCCAGAACCAGGGGACATAGATATAAATTTAAATATACAAAATTTAAAACAGTGAGAAGAAGAAAATTTTCTGTGCAGACGGTGAGAGGCGTGTAGGGCATTTCCAGAGTTAATGATTTAAACAGAGAGCATGTCGACCTTTAAGATTAGGTTTGAGATGTGTTTGAAGGAAACAGGAACTAAGGATGTGGAAACAGGATAGGCACATGAAATCAGTGTGGAAAATAAACCTCTGTTACAATTCTCATCGAGATCTGCGGTGGATCGCGACGTACGCTGAAGGCTTCCAATAGTTAACAAAGCGGTTTATTGATGAAAGGCAAAGGCAGTTAAGTAACAGGTACATTGAGCGGCACGGTGGCGCAGTGGCTAGCACTGCTGCCTCACAATGCCGAGGATCGGGTTCGATCCCAGCCTCAGGTCACTGTCGGTGTGGAGTTTTCACATTCTCCCCATGTCTGAGTGGGTCTCACCCCCACAATGCAAAGATGTGCAGGGTAGGTGGATTGGCCGTGTTAAATTGCCCCTTAATTGGAATTTTTTTTTTTTGAAAAGCAACAGACACAGAACACTATACAACAGGACTTGACACTTGGGCTCCCTGGTCCACGCTGCCCAGGATCCTGCTCAAACTCCCTACCGGCCAGGATTCTTGTGCTTCCGCGCGATTAGCCCCAAGCTGGTCATGTGGCACATGGAGCCCATTCACTTAAAGGGGCCATACTACCACAAGACCGATAACTTATTAAAAGAAAGAAACCCCACAATGCCAACGAAAAGAAAATGGATGAACAAAATTTAATTTCTTAGAACATTATCTGCAACAAACCAACGAAAATGAGCATAATTCAACATTCATTAACAGACAAATTATATTTTAAGTAAAAAGGTAAAGTTCACTTTAAATAGTCAACAGCAGACTTCCGGTTGCGGCTATGACCAGCTAAGTCGCACGTTTGGCTGCTCCTGCTATAAAGGTGTTTTCGGGCCGATTGGAGGGCCCCAACGGCGCTGTAAGGACAAATCCCGGTGGGGGAAGGCTCCCTGAAGAGAACCAGACCAACTTTATGGTCGGTACCCGGAGTGGGGTGGTAAAGAAAGCAACAGCAGCTCCCAAAAAAAAAGCGGGGGAAGAAGACCAAAATGGCGGCCGGTGGCGCACCCGAGGAATGGAGGAAATGGGCGGAGGAGCAGCAGGCCGCTCTCCTGCGCTTCTTTACGGAGCTGAAAATGGAGCTCTTGGAGTCAATGAATGCGACGACCACCAGGCTGATGGGAGCCCAGGCGACCCAAGAGGCGTCGATTCGGGAGCTGCAACAGGAGATGACTGCGAGGGAGGAGGAGGCCACGGTCCTCGTGGAAAGGTAGAGGTGCACGAGGCACTCCACCTGAAATGGCAGAGCGTTTTGAGGAGCTGGATACCCGAATGAGGCGGAAGAACCTGAGGATCTTGGGCCTGGCAGAAGGCCTGGAGGGGTCAGACCTCCCGGGATATGTAGCAGAAATGCTGAGCTCCCTGATGGGGGCAGGGGCCGTCCCTTCGCCCTGGAGCTGGAAGAGGCCTACAGGGTCATGGCTAGGAGGCCAAGAGCAAATGAGCCCCCGAGGGCGGTGCTGGTGCGGTTCCAGCGACTCAGCGACCGTGAGAGAGTGCTGGAGTGGGCCAAGAGGGAAAGGAGCAGCAAGTGGGAGAATTCGACGGTGAGGGTCTACCAGGACTGGAGTGCGGAGGTGGCTAAGCGGCGGGCCCGGTACAACCGGACGAAGGCGGTGCTACATGCAAAACGGATCAGGTTCGGAATGCTGCAGCCAGCGCGCTTGTGGGTCACCTACAGGAACCAACACCACTATTTTGAGTCCCCAGAGGAGGCGTGGGCCTTTGTACAGGAGGAGAAACTGGACTCGAATTAGACCCAGGGGATACTTGGCGGCCGTAGCCGCTCGGGTACTTTCAGCTGAATTCTTTGTTTGGATTTGAACTCTTGCTGTGGTTTTTCTTCTGATGTTTTTTCCCCCTTTGCCAACTTCCCTTAGTTATTGTTATTGTGGTTATTCATGGTTATTTATGGTTATTTATGCTGTTTGGTAGAGGGCGACTGTTAAGTACATTGTTATTTGTTATTTATCTGTTATTTATGATGTTAAGTTGGGGAGGCGGGACGGGGGGGGGAGAGCAGATCGGGGATATGGGCTCCTAGGGGGGGTTCTTTACAGGCATGGACGGGGACGGGGGTGGAACTGAAGATGGCGGGGTGGGGTGTGGCAGGGCGAAAGCGCGGGCTTTCCTCTGTTTTCCCGCGCGCGGGAAAACAGAGGAGGGGGGGAGGGGAGGAGTGCGGGGCGTGGCTAGCAATGGCGACCTTTCCCGCGCTGGAGCGGGGCCAGGGAGGAGTGGCAAGGGGGGGGAGGCCCCCCCCCCGAGCCGGGGGGAGTCGGAGTGTGGCAGGAGCAGCCGGGTCAGCGTGAACCAGCTGACTTACGGGAGTACGATGGAGGGTACATCGCGGCTAGGAGGGGTCCTAGCCTGGGGGTGGGGGGGGGAGGGGGGTTAGGGAGGGATACCGGGTTGCTGCTGAAAAGACCAGAAACGGGAAGTGGAGGACTGGAGAGGTGGGGGGAGGGGGACATCGCCATGGGGAGCGGGTCAGAAGGGGAGGGCCGACCCGGGGCGAGCAGGGAACGGGACATGGCTAATCGGCAGGGGAAGGGGGCGGGTCGTCCCGCGACCCGGCTGATCACTTGGGCCGGTCAAGAGATCAAGGGTATTCTCACACCTGAAGGGACTGAAGGCTGATGTAGCAATGTTACAGGAGACCCATTTGAAGGTAGTGGACCAGGTTCGCCTGAGAAGGGGGTGGGTGGGACAGGTGTTCCACTCTGGATTGGACGCAAAGAACCAGGGGGTGGCGATTCTGGTGGGAAAGAGGGTGTCGTTCGTGGCGGAGGAGGTGGTGGCGGATAAGGAGGGTAGGTATGTGATGGTGAAGGGTAAGCTGCAGGGGGAGAAAGTGGTGATGGTCAACGTATATGCCCCGAACTGGGATGACGCGGGTTTTATGAGGCGCCTATTGGGCCTCATTCCGGGACTGGAGGCAGGGGGCTTGATCATGGGGGGGGACTTTAACACAGTGCTGGACCCCGGGCTAGACAGATCGAGCTCAAGGACCAATAGGAGGCCGGCAGCGGCAGAAGTGCTGAGGGGGTACATGGAGCAGATGGGAGGAGTAGACCCATGGAGGTTTGGTAGGCCGAGGGCGAGGGAGTATTCCTTTTTCTCCCACGTCCATAGAGTGTACTCCAGAATCGATTTCTTCGTGTTGAGCAGGGGGCTGATCCCGAGGGTACGGGAAACTGAGTACTCGGCCATTGCGATCTCCGATCATGCACCACATTGGGTGGATGTGGAAATGGGGGAGGCGCGGGACCAGCGCCCGCTGTGGCGGCTGGATGTGGGGCTGTTAGCGGACGACGAGGTGTGTAAAAGGGTCCGGAAGAGCATTGAGAGCTATCTGGACTTGAATGACACGGGTGAGGTGCAGGTGGGGATGGTCTGGGAGGCCCTGAAGGCAGTGATCAGGGGAGAGCTGATCTCCATAAGGGCGCACAGAGAAAGAAAGGAGAGGCAGGAGAGGGAGAGGCTGGTGGGGGAGCTATTGGAAGTGGATAGGAGATATGCGGAGGCACCAGAGGAGGGGCTGCTGGGAGAACGGCGCAGCCTGCAGGTCAAGTTCGACCTGCTGACCACCAGGAAGGCAGAGACGCAGTGGAGAAGGGCACAGGGCGCGGTCTATGAGTATGGGGAAAAGGCGAGCAGGATGCTGGCACACACAGCTTCGCAAACGAGATGCGGCTAGGGAGATTGGGGGAGTGAAGGAGAGGGGCGGGAAGGTAGTGCAGAAGGGGCAAGAAGTGAACGGGGTCTTCAGGGATTTTTACAAGGAGTTGTATCAGTCTGAGCCGCCGACGAGGAGAGGGGGAATGGAGGACTTCCTAAACAAATTGAGGTTCCCAAGGGTCCAGGAGGGGCTGGTAGAAGGGCTGGGGGCGCCAATAGGGCTAGAGGAGCTAGTCAAGGGAATAGGTCAGATGCAAGCAGGGAAGGCGCCGGGGCCAGATGGGTTCCCGGTGGAATTCTATAAGAAAAATGTGGACTTGGTGGGACCGGTACTGGTACGAGCCTTTAATGAGGCGCGAGAGGGGGGGGTTCTGCCCCCGACAATGTCGCAGGCTCTGATCTCCCTGATATTGAAGCGGGATAAAGACCCCGTGCAGTGCGGGTCCTACAGGCCTATCTCGCTTCTGAACGTGGATGCCAAGTTGCTGGCAAAGATCCTGGCAGCTAGAATAGAGGATTGTGTGCCGGGGGTAATCCATGAGGACCAGACGGGGTTCGTGAAGGGGCGGCAGCTCAACACGAACGTGCGGAGATTGCTGAATGTAATTATGATGCCGGCAGTGGAGGGGAGGCTGAGATAGTGGTAGCGCTGGACGCGGAGAAGGCATTCGATAGGGTGGAGTGGGAGTACCTGTGGGAGACGTTGGAACGGTTTGGGTTTGGGGAAGGGTTTATTAAGTGGGTGAAGTTGCTCTACTCGGCCCCGACGGCGAGTGTAGTGACAAACGGGAGGAGGTCGGAGTATTTCGGGCTCCACCGAGGGACCAGGCAGGGATGTCCCCTATCCCCCCTACTTTTCGCACTGGCGATTGAACCGTTGGCGATGGCACTGAGGGGTTCAGGGGGGTGGAGAGGACTGACTAGGGGAGGGGAGGAACATCGAGTATCGCTGTATGCGGATGATCTACTGCTGTACGTGGCAGACCCAGAAGGGGGAATGCCGGAGATAATGGAACTATTAGCAGAGTTTGGGGACTTTTCGGGGTACAAACTAAATTTGGGCAAAAGCGAGGTTTTTGTGATACACCCGGGGGACCAGGGAGAGGGTATTGGGGGACTCCCCTTCAAGCGAGCAGGAAAGAGCTTTAGGTACTTAGGGGTGCAGGTGGCAAGGAACTGGGGGACCCTCCACAAGTTGAACTTTTCCAGGCTGGTGGAACAGATGGAGGAGGAATTTAAGAGGTGGGACATGGTACCGTTGTCGCTGGCGGGGAGGGTGCAGTCAATCAAAATGACGGTCCTCCCAAGGTTCTTGTTTTTATTTCAGTGCTTGCCCATCTTCCTCCCTAGGGCCTTCTTCAAAAAGGTGACGAGTAGCATCATGAGCTACGTGTGGGCGCATGGTACCCAAGGGTGAGGAGGGTCTTTTTGGAGCGGAGTAGGGACAGTGGAGGGCTGGCACTACCCAATCTCTCGGGGTACTACTGGGCGGCAAATGTGTCAATGGTGCGCAAGTGGATGATGGAAGGGGAGGAGGCAGCTTGGAAACGAATGGAGAGGGCGTCCTGTGGCAACACAAGCCTGGGGGCCCTAGTAACGGCACCATGGCCGCTCCCCCCCACGAGGTACACCACGAGCCCGGTGGTGGCGGCCACCCTCAAGATATGGGGGCAGTGGAGGCGACATAGGGGGGAAATGGGAGGTCTGTTGGCGGCGCCAATAAGAGGGAACCATAGATTCATCCCGGGGAACATCGACGGGGGATTTCAGAGCTGGTACAGGGTGGGCATACGGCAGCTGAAGGACCTATTTATAGAGGGGAGGTTTGCGAGCCTGGGAGGGCTGGAGGAGAAGTTTGAGCTCCCCCCGGGAAACATGTTCAGATATTTACAAGTGAAGGCATTTGCTAGGCGGCAGGTGGAGGGGTTTCCCCTGCTCCCCAGTAAGGGGGCGAGTGATAGGGTGCTCTCGGGGGTCTGGGTCGGAGGGGGGGAAGATATCAGACATCTACAAGATAATGCAGGAGGCGGAAGAAGCATCAGGGGAGGAGCTGAAAGCCAAGTGGGAAGGGGAGCTGGGAGAGCAGATAGAAGACGGGACGTGGGCGGATGCACTGGAGAAGGTCAATTCTTCCTCCTCGTGTGCGAGGCTGAGCCTCATTCAATTTAAGGTGCTGCATAGAGCTCACATGACGGGGACAAGGATGAGCCGGTTCTTTGGGGGCGAGGACAGGTGTGTCAGATGTCTGGGAAGCCCAGCGAACCATGTGCATATGTTCTGGGCATGTCCGGTGCTGGAAGGGTTCTGGAAGGGGGTGGCAAGGACGGTGTCGAAGGTGGTGGGGTCCAGGGTCAAACCAGGATGGGGGCTTGCGATCTTTGGGGTCGGGGTAGAACCGGGGGTACAGGAGGCTAGGGAGGCCGGAATACTGGCCTTTGCGTCCTTAGTGGCTCGACGAAGGATATTAATTCAATGGAAGGACGTGAGGCCTCCAAGCGTTGAAACTTGGATTAACGATATGGCTAGCTATATTCAGCTAGAAAGAATCAAATTTGCCCTGAGAGGGTCGGTACAGGGATTCTCCAGGCGGTGGCAACCTTTCCTTGACTTTTTAGGTCAGAGATAGGCGTTCGGGGTCGTGGCAGCAGCAACCCGGGGGGGGGGGGGGGAGGGGAGGGGGAGGGGGGGGGGGGAGGGGGGAGGGAGGGGGGGGGGAGGGGAGGAGGGAGGGGGGGGGGAGGAGGGGGGGGGGGAGGGGAGGGAGGGGGAGGGGGGGGGGAGGAGGGGGGGGGAGGGGGGGGGGGGGGGGGGGGGGGGAGGGGAGGGGGGGCAGCAAGGGTCGTGGGGGGGACATGCACGACTGTAGCGCGGGCAAGTCCTGCTCGCTGCTCGTGTCTGAAACTGTGGGCAGCCTTGTTTGTTAAGGTTGCCTGGGGGGGGGGGGGGTGGACTGGTGCGCGCGAGAGGGCGGGCGAGGGAGGGACATTTGCCTAGAGGGATTGTGTTGTAAATAATTTAAAAATTAGTAGGGGTAAATGTTTGTATGGAAAAACTCTTTCAATAAAAATTATTTAAAAAAAAAAAAAAAATAGTCAACAGCACCAAAGCACCTCATGCAGTTAGTCACGGGCACTCGTATCACTTCCCACATGGATGTGGCACAATGTACAATCTCACAACTCAAGTCCCCAGTATGTTGAACTCTCGCTTTTCTCACTCAATGGATTTGGCCCTCAAGTTGCTTTCGCCACTAGCTGTCTTCTATTTGTGTCCCCAGATAGAGTTAACACTGATCAGGTACATGACTACGAACCCTCTCTCATTCAGGTCACGACATTCCTGAGGAGAGACAGTTCCTTTTCAACTGACCTGCCAATATACCCTGATTCATGTTCTGTCCTCTGATAAAAACACTCACTCTTTAGCTTGCCTGAGGTATTCACCCCACTTTCAATCCTTTTCAGCTTAATCGCATGTTATTTCACCAAAAGCACCTGGAGATGTATTTTCTTTTACCTGCCAAACAGAAAACTGCTCTATTTATTTGAAAGCTTTGCTTGCTCCCCCTCACACATGTGTCCTGAACTATATCTGCTCAGATCAGCTTGCACAGAACAAACCAAAACTCAACACTACCCCAAGTAGCTTTCACCTCCATAGCAACGTCAGCCAAAACATCTCAGAACCCAGTGACCTCATAACCAGGAATCCAATTACCCACTCTCCAAAATAATCTGAGTTTTACTTCGGACTATGTTGCAAAAGGGAAATACAGGCTTTTTCCCAAAGTGCAATGGTCATCACACATCAACATGGACTAGTGGCCTGAATAACCAGGTTTAATGTTGTAAATGCTATGCACCAACTCCTATCACATTAGTTTCAATAAAGCTCAATGTAAGCGTACCTTTCAACACAGCACTCTCCAGCCATCAGGACTCAACATTGAATTCAACAACTTTAGATCATAACCTATGCCTCCATTTTGTTTCTTTTTTTGCTGATACAGGTTTGCTTTGTTTCTTTATTCCTTCAGGGCGCATTCAGACAGCCGCTAAGCAACCATTCACAGCTCATCTGGATGCATCTTCTGTTTATTTTTTTGTAAATTTGGAGTACACATACTTTTTTTTCCCAATTAAGGGGCAATTGAGTGTGGCCAATTCACCTACCCTGCACATCTTTGTAGGTTGTGGGGGTGAGACCCACGCAGACACAGGGAGAATATGCAAACTCCACACGGACAGTGACCGGGATCTTCTGTTTATTTTAAGATACCCATTACCACTCTCTGGCTTTTGTACCATAAAACCCTTTGTCATTTAATCCCTCCTGCCATACACCCGATCACCTGACTTTCCCTTTTATTCTTCCTCATTCATTGCCTTCCACCTGCTCAAAACCTATTACATTTTTGACTTTATTCAGTTCTAATGTAGGGTCATAAAACCTGGAACATTAACTGTTTCTCTCCATAGATGCTATCTGACCTGCTGAGCATGTCCAGTATTTGCTGTTTTTATTCCATGTCACATGGTCAGTTTTGCAAACAGGAAAATGAGGCTTTCATCTCACTCAAGCAGTCAGCATGTGTATCCACCTCCAAGTGATGAAAGGGGACATATTCAAATTGTCGGCACCAATGATTCTTCAAAATGTCAATTTTTAAAAAGATCTTTAATTGATCGCTGTCCAGTTAGCAATTTTAAAATTCTCAAATATTACATCGTTCACAGTAATTCTCTTTTAGCTTTCTCTACAACATAAATCAGTCTCTAAGTAGACAATCTACTCCCAGATCATTATCAATGTTACTCCGTAATTATTCTCTTGAAATGGTATCAGTGTCAACTCTACTTCCCAGTGAGAAAGAGCAAATGCCAAGAAAATACAACAGCTGGAACATTAATACAGTGAGAATGCAGATTGGGTGTTGGTTTAGCATCACATTCAACGGTTGGCATCTCTAACAATGTAACACTCACCCGGAATTTATTGTTGAGCATTGGGCACATTTCTTGTTTTAAAAAAAAGGTATTTTATTCCAAACATATGTTGCAGCAGCAAATTAACTGCACAGTCCATAAAATCACAATCACAGTTTGGACAATTTTTCCTCTTTAATCTCCCCCCCCCCCCCCCCCCCCCCCCCCCCCCGGATGAACAACTCATCAAATTGCATCATGAACATCCCCATTCACAGCTCAAAGCCCTCCTCTGGCACCCTCGGGATTAGATAGGGTGGACAGTGAGAGCCCTTTTCCTCGGATGGTGATGTCTAGCACGAGAGGACATAGCTTTAAATTGAGGGGGAGATAGATATAGGACAGATGTCAGAGGTAGATTCTTGACTCAGAGAGTAGTAAGAAGTGCGTGGAATGCCCTGCCTGCAACAGTAGTGGACTCGCCAACACTAAACGCATTCAAATGGTCATCGGATAGGCATATGGACGATAAGGGAATAGTGTAGATGGGCTTTAGAGGGGTTTCACAGGTCGACGCAACATCGAGGGCCAAAGGGCCTGTATTGCACTGTAATGTTCTATGTTCAACTCAAACTTAATCTTCGCAAACCAGAGAAAGTCGTACAAATCTCCCAGCCAAGCCGCCACCCCAACAATGTATCTGACCTTCAATTTAACAGGATCCAATGCCGGGTAATTAGAGAGGCGAGGGCCACAACATCGTTCCCCCTGCCCCTCCAAAAGCTCCACCACTTCAGAGACCGCATAATTGTCACCATAGGGTCTGGCTTGACCTTCACCCCCACTATCTTGGATAGCGCTCCAAACACCACCTCCCACTAGCTCTCCACATTCTCGCAGCCCCAGAACACATGCGCAAGATTCTCTATGCACCTCCATGAACTGAATCAAACTCATCCTCGTACATCCGCCAAACTATTTCCTTCCCCAACTCCTCCTCCCATTTACTCTTGATCCTCACCACTTGTGCCTTTGGTCACATTACTAATAGTAAGTAAACCTTACACATTTATATTTGCACAAGAGTCTGGAGGTATATCAAGTTGCAGACAGTAGATTTTACAATCACTATACAAAAGATCACTTCAAAACCTTTAAGGGAAAAGTTTGGTTAGGACCTGAAATGGATTTAGCGATCACAATACAGAATGACCCTGTGCCTCTTGCTTCCAATGCAGGGAGGACACAAACTTCTTTAAATGACTGCAGCGGACATTTAATTCTAAGCGTGCATGGGACACACAATCAGGAGACACTAGCACTAGTCGAGGTAAATCTGAAATACTTAACGTTAGCCTGCACCTCTTAAATGGGAGATGCATTCAACTGGATGATTAAGTGCTGAAAGTTTTGTTTACAGAAGCTACTTTGACATGAGGAACACTCAACAATGGCACAACAGAGATCAGTTTCCAAGATTTTCCATTGGAGGCCTTGGTGCAAGAGATGGAGAGAAGAGGAGATGTGATCCATCTACAGGGCAGCGCGGTAGCATGGTGGTTAGCATAAATGCTTCACAGCTCCAGGATCCCAGGTTCGGTTCCCGGCTGGGTCACTGTCTGTCCGGAGTCTGCACTTCCTCCCCGTATGTGCGTGGGTTTCCTCCGGGTGCTCCGGTTTCCTCCCACATTCCAAAGATGTGCGGGTTAGGTGGATTGGCCATGCTAAATTGCCCGTAGTGTCCTTAAAAGTAAGGTTAAGGGGGGGGGGGGGTTGTTGGGTTACGGGTATAGGGTGGATACGTGGGATTGAGTAGGGTGATCATTGCTCGGCACAACATCGAGGGCCGAAGGGCCTGTTCTGTGCTGTACTGTTCAATGTTCTATGTTCTACAGTGAGCCAGGAACTCCACTGCCAGCTGAAAAGTTGCGCAGATGTAGTGAGAGTCGAGCCCCAAGGAACTGGATGCTGACCTGCAAAACATTCAATGACTTCACGTGTGGTCAAAGTCAGTCAACTGATCCATATCCTTACATGTCATCCAGTAGCTCACACCCTGCACTTTGCAGCCTTACCACCTCTCTCAATATTCAGTACCAACAATCTCTACCCCTGTTGCTTCCACTACGGGCAATTTAGCATGGCCAATCCACCTAACCCGCACATCTTTGGACTGTGGGAGGAAACCGGAGCACCCGGAGGAAACCCACGCACACAGGGGGAGGACGTGCAGACTCCACACAGACAGTGACCCAGCCGGGAATCGAACCTGGGACCCTGGAGCTGTGAAGCATTTATGCTAACCACCATGCTACCCTGCTGCCCCAGAAATTCAATTAAAAATAGCAGCAACACCGTTTTACTTAAAAAGTTAGTTTGTTCCACTCTATTGTTCTGGAATTTACCTAAGAAAAGATAAAGTAATACTAACACGTACACACACACAAAGTTTAGTTAAAAATAACTTGAATATAAATCAAGATTAGTTTATATTTGGTGCAGGCCTGATATGTTTTGAAGTCAAGGTGTTGCGTTGTCTAAAGTCAAGCTCTTGAGGTTGCAGAGTTGTCTTTGCAGCTATGATCGCTTCCACTGTTCAGCTTAACAGATGAAATCAGGTTTACAGGGAGGACTGAAGGTTCCTTTCTTCTGGTTCTACAGCATGGCAATTTCAAACGGCCTCGTTACTTATAGCAGAATAAGTGACCGCTTCTAGGTGCCTTTCTCTGTCTCAGCCTGGGTTGTGTTTTTTCAACTTGGTTCCCTTGCAAATCTCTCTTTTCCCCTCCATGTTTCATACAAGATAATCACCATTATCGTGTGACCTGTACAAGAATACCAAGCCACTTTCCACTTCAGGCAAGTGGTAATTACATTATAGTTCTCCAACATCTCCATAGTCCCTGTACTGATCAAAAGGGTCAAGGTTGTTCACAGTGGTTTATCAGTTAGTGTCATTAAAGTTTAAGCCCATTTTTGGCAGCGTGTTTCTCAGCAGCTGCAGCGCCAAGAATCACCTTGCCAGGATTAGAGTGGCACTGCCAGGGTGCTAGGCTGGCAGTGCCAAGGTGTCCAGGTACCAGAGTGCTAAGGTACCAACCTGCCCTGTCCCCAACCACTTGGGGGGTCTCTGATACCGTGTGAAATCCCCCAGTTAACATTACGCCTGGTCCATGTTCATGTGGACTGTTATGTTTTAAATAATGACTTATCCAAAATATTACTCTTGAATCCACCAGGATGATAAAATGACCAATAGTCTTCTTGTTGAAAGACAAACTATTTAATGAGTAATAAAATAATACACTGAGTCCTTTTACTCAATACTAAACTAATAAAGAATTAAAGTACCCTACAGATAACTATATAACTATACACTATTATAACAAACTAGTTCTAACTTCTCTCACTCTAGCTATTCTATGTCTTGCTTGTTCACTGTTCTGAATCACATCATGTCATCATCTGACTTAGAAAAGGCGGGAAACCAGTTCTTATAGTATCTGACTGTGAACCATCTAGTGTTGAAATGACTGTACTACATATACATATATTGATCATGTATATTGATATCAGAATATCACTACATGGACCATCATTAAACAGCAACCTGGTGAGGTCTTGCAGGTATCACCATTGACTCCCATGCGCCTGGTGAATCTGGCATCCGGATATTTAAATGAGCCGCAAATATGAAGATCTGAATCTTGCCCGGTGAGGGCGAGATCCAGATTGCGCCAGACGGAGTGTGTCATAATATACATCCAGGTATATAATGGAGTGCAGACAGGCAGTGATTGACACACAGGATGACCAGTGAGCACACAGAACACAGCAGCCAAACACCAGACAGGACACGACCACTATAAAGCCAGAGGGCACCAGTTTTCCCGCTCTCTCGGGATCCAGCCTCTGAGACAGTCAGAGCTCGTGAGCATTAGCCAGTGCAAACACCATGTGGTAGTCAGTTAGTCTGGTCAGGCTAGCCTCAGGTTCCAGTCAAGTCAGCATAGTGTCAACCCATAGTTGAACATGTAAAATAGTTAGATGTTAAATAAAATAGTGTTGCATCTCATCAAGTGTTGGAAGTCTGTCTCTCACTACACTGCATCAAACGCAGTCCACATAGACCCAGCCTACCCAACACATCAGAGTGAGTCGGGTGACTTGCGACCGGCCAAGTGCCCAGCGCGGAGCCCAATTCGGGGCTCTCCCAGGATTATCCTGGGGCATCCGGATGGGGGCTGGGCGCAACACGATCGCTGAATGGCACTCTGTGTTTGGAGGAAAAGCCGCCAAGCTTTTGATTGCTCTTTAGGAGCATTCTTTGAATTTGAAATGTATATGTCTGAGGGTGTCTCTTTTCTCTCTGGTTGAAGGGGTTCTGACTCAAATCCACAAAGAGAAGGTCAAGTGATTCGGAGTCCATTTTGGAAACAGTCTTTAAACTGAGTCCAAGGTTTACAAATGTGACCTTCAAAATAGTAATATCTCAACTGCATATCGGCACAAATGGAAACTCAGTCACAGCGCAGAGGAGCCAGGCTAGAACAGTTACGTTGTTTGCCTCCTCCCTTCCTTCTGCCTTCTGCTGCTCGCCTTGTGATAAGGGTTACACTCTAACATGCAGCAGAGCCTTAACTTGCACTTTGCTGATTTCAGAGCTCCTTCAGAGCACTTCAGGCAGTGGGAGCATTGTTACACCATGTCAATGGTGCGCTCTACGTATTTTGTGTGGCAGCATGACTTTCATTTTATGCATGCAATGCACGTGTAGGGTGTGTTGTACCCCAAAGTAAAGAGCCTTGCTATCAAAGGGCAGCCCCGTGTCCTACGTTGTTTCCTTGTAGTATCTTAAATGAAAGTTATAGCAGACTGCCACAGAATGAAGATACCAGGACAACGGCGTGCTTAACGATCATTCTCTGAATTAATCAGGTCTACAAAACAGTTAGGAGTTTTATTTTTTGTGCTCGATTTGACAGACAGGTCCATAGTCACAAACTGCTGCTGGTCATCTTTGAACTCTTCTGTAACTGTGTGGACAAACAGTGTTTTGATTCTCTCTGCCTAGATAGACCACAGACAGCCTGAATCAGATCTGTAAGGAGGACAGGACTGTATTAACTTGTAATCCATTTGACAGGCAACTCTGTACCCAGCAGCTGTTGGTTGTGGATTTGTATTTGGCAGCCTTCACCCAGCTCACCAATCATTCTAAAGACAACAGGAATAGGGCAGACATGACTCTCCATGGTAACGAACAGCCACATAAGGAATTGGTTTACAAGGGTCAATCTCATGTTGAGTATTAGCACAGCGCCTTTGTTGTTTCTAATGGTCCGAGAATAGCATTGCTTATAATTACTGTAAATGTACTGCTATATTTGATACTACTCATTTCTCTGTTTATTGTTCAATAAATCTGCCCGGTAGTTTATTGTCTAAGCCACAGTCTGGGTTTTTAATCTTCTGTCTTTCTGAAGTTGAGACGACATGGTATATTCAGTAAAGTTGCTCCATTTATCTCGTTATTAGACGAGCAAAGGCACACTCCAGATCATAAGGAACAAGTACTGGCTTGTGGAGGGGAGTGTGGAGTCTGCACATCCTCCCCGTGTGTGCGTGGGTTTCCTCCGGGTGCTCCGGTTTCCTCCCACGGTCCAAAGATGTGCGGGTTGGATGGATTGGCCATGATAGATTGCCCTTAGCGTCCAAAATTGCCCTTAGTTTTGGGTGGGGTTACTGGGTTATGGGGATAGGGTGGAGGTGTTGACCTTGGGTAGGGTGCTCTTTCCAAGAGCCGGTGCAGACTCATTGGGCCGAATGGCCTCCTTCTGCACTGTAAATTCTATGATAGAAGAAATGACTCCAACTGTTTGCTTCCTTATCCTTAAGTCAACTCCCTTTACTTTAAGATTGTTTTTTTAAAAAGCTGCCACTATCTCTTTAATATGATGGACCTTAATCTTCATAAATTTCTTAGGTGGCACTATATCGAACGCCTTTTAAAGTCAATATATACTGCATCCACTGCCTTCCTTTTGTCCATAGATTCAATAACTCCATTGAAGAATTCAATTAGTCAAGCATGACCTGCTCTTTATAAATCTGTGTTAACTATCTCCATTTAGGATGACTTCCGGTGGTGGCGATGACGTAGGAAGCCGCACATTTGGGAGCTCCCGATTCAAACTGACTTTTCGGCTCTTTTTAGAGCCCAAAACGGAATTTTTTCGACGTCTCCCGGTGGGAGAAGGTGTGGTGATCAACTTTCTCCACATTTCATGACTCGAACTCGGAGTGGAAAGGGGGAAAAAACTGCAGCAGCTCCCCAGGAAAAAACGGGGGAAGGATTCCAAGATGGTGGCCGGCGGAGCACCAGAGGAGTGGAGGCTGTGGGCGCAGGAGCAGCAAGCTGCTCTCCTGCACTGTTTTGCAGATTTTAAGGCTGAGGTGCTGAGCTCTCTGCAGAAAACGAATAAAAAGCTTTTGGAGATTCAGACGACCCAGGGTGCTGCCATCCAGGCGTTGCAGGCGCAGGCCGCTGAACGAGAGGAAGAGGCCGTGGTCCTCGTGAGTAAGGTGGAGGGGCATGAGGCACTCCATAAGAAGTGGCAAGACCACTTTGAGGAGCTTGATCTCCGCATGGGGCGGAAGAATCTGAGGATCTTGGGCCTTGCAGAGGGGCTGGAGGGGTCGGATCTGACAACCTACGTGGCCACAATGCTGAACTCGCTAGTGGGGGCAGGATCTTTCCACCTGCCCCTGGAGCTGGAGGGAGCCCAGAGAGTACTGGCCAGGAGGCCTAAGGAGAATGAACCCCCGCGTGCGGTGCTGGTGAGGTTCCACTGGTTCAGTGATCGGGAGTGTGTGCTGCGCTGGGCCAAGAGGGTGAAGAGCAGCAATTGGGAGAATGGGGTAGTACGGATCTACCAGGATTGGAGTGCGGAGGTGGCTAAGCGGCGGTCCGGGTGTAATCGGACGAAGGAGGTGCTCTATAAGAAGAAAATAAAGCTTGGAATGTCGCAGCCTGCGCGCTTGTGGGTAACTTATTTTGAGCGGCATCATTATTCTGATTCCCCGGAGGAGGCGTGGGCCTTCGTGCGGACGGAGAAGCTGGACTCAAACTAGGGATTGGGGGTTGCGGGGTCGGTTGAAATGCTGTATTGCTGGTTTCTGCTGTTGCTGTGTTTTCTCTGTACTCTGTAATTTTGATATGGTTATTTATTGAGGTGTTGTTCTGTTTTTTGTTGGGGGGTGTGGGTCGAAGAGGTGAAGGTGTCTGACATTTATACGGTAATGCAGGAGGTGGAGGAGTCGTCAGTGGAGGAGCTGAAGGCTAAATCAGAGGGGGAACTAGGGGAGCAGATAGAGGATGGGACTTGGGCAGATGCCTTGGAGAGAGTCAACTCTTCCTCTTCATGTGCGCGATTTAGTCTCATCCAATTTAAGGTGCTGCATCGGGCCCATATGTCTGTGACTCGGATGAGTAGGTTCTTTGGGGGTGAGGACAGGTGCACCAGTGTTCGGGGAGTCCAGCGAATCATGCCCATATGTTCTGGGCATGCCCGGCACTGGAAGAATACTGGAAGGGGGTGGCGGGGACGTGTCGAGGGTGGTTGGATCCAGGGTCAAACCAGGGTGGGGACTCGCAATTTTTGGAGTTGCGGCGGAGCCGGGAGTGCAGGAGGCGAAAGAGGCCGGTGTTCTGACCTTTGCGTCCCTAGTAGCCCGGCGGAGGATCTTGATGCAGTGGAAAGATGCGAGGCCCCCAAGTGTGGAGACCTGGATCAGTGACATGGCGGGATTTATAAAATTGGAGAGGGTCAAATTTGCCCCGAGAGGATCAGTACAAGGGTTCTATAAACGGTGGCAGCCTTTTCTGGACTTTCTGGCTCAAAGATAGGTATCTTGGTCAATAGCAGCAGCAACCCGGGGGTGGGAGGATGGAGGGTGTTCTTTATTGTTTCTATTTTTTTCTCTATAGTTATTTAACTTAATATTGTGTTAATTTAATTGTTGTTAAGATGTTTTGTTGTTCATTAAGGATGGGCGAATGTTTATGACTGTTACCATTATTGTTGGTATTTTATTGCGGTGCGTTGTTACATTAATACAAAATTTTTCAATAAAAATTATTTTTTAAAAAACGATCTAATTTAGTCTTTAAGTGTTCATTAATGTCATCCCATTTTTTTTACCACCAATATGATGCTAATTGGTCTACAATTACATGGTTTATCACTTTCTATTTTTGATTAAGAGTATAAAATTCATCATCCTCCAGGCCTTTGATACAATTCCTGTTTACATATTATTTTGGAATATTACACTTTGTACCCAGCGATGGGCAATAAACACTGGCCTCGCCAGTGTCCACAGCCCATGAAAGAATAAAGATTTCTGGTATTTCTTCAAAACATCGTGCAATTTAAAATTTGAGACATTAGGGAATTGATAGTCACATTCGGTCAATAAGAACAGAGAGCAGGGTTGACCACAACTTAGAGGAACGTCGTCGGATGTAGGAGCAGGAGTAAACCATTCGGCCCTTCGAGCCTGCTCCACCATTTAATAAAATCATGGTTGATCTGACTGCAGTCTCAACTCCACTTTCCTCTCTGCCCCCATAACCCTCGACTCCCTTGCCTATCAACAATCTGTCCAACTATGTCTTGAATAAATTTAATGACCCAGCCAGCCACTGCTCTCCGGAGAAAGAAAATTCCACATACGAGTAAACCTAAAATTCTCCTCATCTATCCCCGGACAGGTGCCGGAATGTGGCAACTAGGGGCTTTTCACAGTAACTTCATTGAAGCCTACTCATGACAATAAGCGATTTTCATTTCATCTACTCAATCATCATCAAACTGTGCCCCCTAGTTCTAGTGCCCCCTACAAGTGACTTGGTCTAAGATAGGATGGGGCCGCAGAGTTTTAGCTGTATTGAAGATTATGGAGGATGCGGGGGGGGGGGGGGGGCAGGTCAAGTTGGCAAGTGGCAAGATGAATCAGCGATAGAAAGGGCTGAAGTAGGGATAGCAGCGAGTGGTATTATAGATGGTGGGAAGGATATTGCATCAGAATCACAGATTGGAGGGAATAGCATGTCAAGGTGATCGGCTGAATCATCCCAAGGCTACAAGAGAGGGGTAAGGTTATGAAATTTATTGAAGGGCAGAAGGCAATGGCATAGGTTCTGTAAATATTTAACTGGTGAATATTATTAATCAGCCAAGAATGCAAAGACCTCCCCCTCCCCCCGCCTGAATTGTAGACCATCCAGGCCTGTAACAAGTCCCCTTTCTGACAGTTAGTCCTCTTCATTAATAGTCGCTATCCATTCCATCGACCCTCCCCTGACAATCTGCAGTCCATTTTTCACCCTTCTCTACAAGTAGCAGCAATTAAGTGCCACTGTTATTCCTTTAGTCTCTGCAATGAAATAGTATTCATTATCCTTTAGTGGTCCCATTCCTTCTTCATTGATCCCGCTTCAGTAAAAACTAAGTGGAATTTCTTTTCATTTCTCCCAATTAGTCACCTTATCGGTGTCAGAAACCCCAGTGGGGTACTCGTGATTTTGGTAACCTTCTGCCAATGAGGTGAATATATCATTTTTTCTTATCCATATTTGTCTACCTCATGATGAAGGAATTTCCCATTAGTCACATCAGTGCCGACTCCCCTGGTACAGTGCTGTACAGTTTGCATAGCCTTCACAGTCTCTACTAACTTTCAGCTCTCCTTATGAAGAAGCCTTTTTTAAAAAACGATCCTCACTCCTGCATCCGAGTCTGGGGAAAGAGTAGTACCTGCCCCATCTGGCTCCCACCTTGACGACCTATCTATTGATAACACTTTCCTAAGATCCATTCTTTTCCCGATCACATTTTACCTCACGGTAGCATGGTGGTTAGCATCAATGCTTCACAGCTCCAGGGTCCCAGGTTAGATTCCCGGCTGGGTCACTGCCTGTGTGGAGTCTGCACATCCTCCCAGTGTGTGCGTGGGTTTCCTCCGGGTGCTCCGGTTTCCTCCCACAGTCCAAAGATGTGCGGGTTAGGTGGATTGGCCATGCTAAATTGCCCGTAGTGTCCTAAAAAGTAAGGTTCAGGAGGGGGGGGGGGTTGTTTGGTTACAGGTATAGGGTGGATACGTGGGTTTGAGTAGGGTGATCATTGCTCGGCACAACATCGAGGGCCGAAGGGCCTGTTCTGTGCTGTACTGTTCTATGTTCTATGTTCCCGCTTCCCACATTTCTGTCAAGGAACAACGGCGATTCTTAATGTCTTGTCTAGATATTCCTCCCAGCTGTGGCTCAGTTTGTAGCACTGCCAGGTTAGGAAGATATGAGGATATTGCGTCCAGAAATGGGTCCAAAATGTAGAAGGCAATTTAGGGGTTAAACAGGCTGAAGGAAAAGACTGCTAGCAGCAGTCAGAGGGATATACCCACAGCCCGAGTTACCTTGTCCCATTCAGACTCAACCTTGTTAGTCGGAATATACAGGATGTCCCAGTTCAGCCAGAATGAGCCATTCATCATCCAACATCATTCACAGGAGGCATGATGTGCAGTGGTTAGCACTGCTGCCTCATGGTTCCAGGTTTGATTTTAGCCCTGGGTCATTGTCCGTGTGGCAGGCTTTGGGAAAAGGATTCTAAACCAATGCCCCCAACAGAAGAAAAATTGCTTTCTAAATGCAAGTATTACCTTTGTCTGTGTGTGATAGCGGAACAAGAGCTATAAGTTCATGTACAGTGTTGTTCAATTGGAACTCGTGTGTTAAGGTTAATAAACTGCATGTAATCTGTTAGAAGTAAAAGTTTAAATATTGGCTACTTTTCTATTGTTTATAAGATAACCAAGCCCTATTTTGATATTTTCACCCCTGGAACAAATCTATTTTTTTGCACTGTCTTAAAACAAAGAATGTTATGCGTTTGATTCAGTGTTTCAGCCATTATTGAGGGCTACCAGGTGTCTGTAACAGCATATTCCCTTCTGAAGCACAAGATTCTGGGTTCAAGAACCGCCCTAGGCTAGGAGCAGAAGGATCAAGGCTGACTCTCCAGTGCAGTACAAAGGGAACTTCACACCATTTGAGGTGCCATCTTTGGATGCATTGTTAAACTGGCTAAAGGGATCAAAGGATATTGGGGGGGGGGGGGGGGGGGGGGGGGGGCGCGGCGCAGGAAAAGGCACTGGATTAGGGTTTTGAACCTGTTGATCAGTCATGACCAGAATGAATGTCGGAGCAGGCTTGTAGAGCCAAATTGCCTCCTCTTTCTTCTATTTCTATACATGTTTCTATATACCGGGTTGGATGTAAAAAGTCCTATGGCACTATTTTGAAGAACGGGGTAGATACACCTGGTCTCTTGGCAAGTTATTTATCCTTCAGTCAACTTTAGAAAAAAGGTGATCTGGTCATTATCACATTGTTGTTGTGGGAATTTTCTGAGCTTGTTGAATTAACTGCCGCATTTCCCGAATTACAACAGTAAGTACACCTAGACAATAACTACATTGACTGCACAGTGCTGTGGGATATCTGAAAGGTTGTGGAAAGCAGTATGTAAATCCAACTCAAATTTTTTTTCACAATCTGTCAGTCAGCAATCTACTGCTCCTGCAGCAACTAAATTTCAATTAGCTATATATACTCATCCTGTACCCTGCTCAAATATCCACTCAAATTGTACTGCAAACCCTTTCAAATATCTATCAGTTTTACCATGAGAAATGTTGAAACTGTTTCTCATGCCTGTCCTTTCTTGGCTCGTTTGAAAATAAGGTGGTGTTTTTGGCGACCATTTAAAAAAAACGACAAACAGTTGCTCATTAAAACAGAACTTGAATATTGCTGAAGCAGAGACACATATTGGGTGGGATTTATCATGCAATCCATCGTGTGTTTCGTGGCAGCAGAGGGAGCCCGCCATTGGCGGGATCTTCTGGTTCTGCCATTGTTAATGGGTTTTCACATTGACTGCGCCCCTCACTGCTGTGAAACCCATGGTGGAACCAGAATATGCCATTGTCTTGCACGAAGAGACAAATGCAAGAATGACAAATTTCAAATGATCACAATTGATACTACAGGAGAAAAGGGTGCTGGTTGGTTGCCAAGTAGACTCCGATTGGCCGAGACCAAGCAAAAAGCTGCACAAATAACCAATTTATTAGGTTAAGCTCATAACATGGCTCCTTTTTTGAATTGCCTGTGAGCTGAGAGCCTACAGTTCCCTGTTGATGTCTCAGAGGTGAATCATCTATATCTTTGCATGCAAGAACAATAAAATATTTGAGAGCATTGTTTTCCAACTCGCAATGCATGTAGAAAAGCTTTGCAAAATGGTTCAAGTCTCAATGTTTATATACAAACACCAAACTGATACGCACAGGGAATAAATACCAATATTCTGTTAACTAATGCTGCAAAACAAAATATATCCCTCAGGCTGGTACGTCAAGGGCTTCAGTTGAAGAACTGTTTCATTCATTGAAGTAATTTGTAAGTTTTTGAGACAAAGTTTAGTTGAATAATTTCTCAAAGTACAAACATTTCTCATTCTGATACATTCCCAGATCAGACTGTTCTTAGAATAGTTTAAGTATTCTGATATCAATAACAACCTAAAAAGACTGTTCTCCTCCCCCTCCCCAATGTTTTATACTTCTCTTCAAAAATCAATGACACATGGTCAGTTTACCAACAGGCCCCCAGCTGGGACCTCACCCAAGTTAATGTTGGCAGGCTACTTTTCAGTTTAGGCAATTACCACTCGTGACCCAAATTCTTTCATTAAATGTCCGCATATACTTTCCAGAATTGATCTAGAAAGACTGATTTTTGTTTTCTTCCTGCCCAATATTAATAGGGGAATTATGCAGCTCCAACTACAACTATAGAATTCAGCATAGACCAGGAATGAAAGTTGCTTTGTCAGGTTTAGCACCACAAACAAGTGCATTCATCTACTGAGCTTTGTCAAAGCTGTACCAATTAAAAGTATGTTAACATGTGTATATACAAAGCAATATTGCGAGGGTGACATTAGAGAAAGTGTAAAATATACGGAACTGTATCGATTGGAGTTCTCCTTTATGATTTTAAAATATCTTTGTTTTATCATCACCTTCCAAGTCAGTTTGGACATCATTCTACCCATCTGCTGACACCGAATGTGGCGGTATAATCTGGGTTGCTGGAGTCAATCATCATGAAGAATCCCAGCTGAAAACCTGACAAAACTCAACAACCGAGAAAGGTTGATATGAACAAGTCAAAAGTGAAAATGAGCACCTTGTCCCATGGATGTGTTCAACTTGGCACTGCAAGAGTTACAAAGGAATCTGATGTAGAATGCACTTCATGGTGGGCAGTGCAAAAACAACTCCTATTTATCTGGTGCTATTAATATATGAAAATGCCACAAAGTGATTCACAGGAGCATTATAAAGCTAAATCTGACACTAAACAAACATGAGAGCTAGGTAATATAGCCAAAAGCTTGGTCAAAGAAATTGGTTTTAAGGAGTATCATAAAGAATGAAAGTGCAGATTTGTATTGTTTCATGGGACGTGCGCATCGCTGGCAAGTGCAGTCATTTGTTTTCCATTCTTAATTGCTCTTGCGAAGGTCCCTTCTTGAACCGCGACAGCCCACCTGGTGTAAGTGCACACACAGTGCTGTTATAGAGGGAGTTGCAGGATCTTAACACTGCAGTCAAGGAATGGTTGATATAGTTGCAAATCACCATTGTGTATGGCTTGCAGGAGAACTTGCTGATGGTGTTCCCATTCATTTGCTACCCTGGTCCTTCAAGATGGCAGAGGTTGCAGGTTTATAAGGTGCTGTCAAAGGATGCTTAGCGAGTTGCTATAATTTAATAATGTAGATGGTACACACTGCTGCTACTGTGCACCAGTGGTGGAGGGAACAAATGTTTAAAGTGATGGATCACTCGTCTAGATAGAAAGGCAGAGAGGAGGGAGGGAGGAAACTCCGTAGCGTAGACTCAGGCAGCTGAAGGCACAGTCACCAAACGTAGAGTGGTTAAAATTGAGTATTCTCAAGAGACCAGAACTGATGAGCCTCTTGAAGCCTGTAGGAGATTATAGAGATGGTGGCGTGGGGGCAAGAGTTTTTGGATGGTTACAGGAGTCAGGCATTTGGGGGGCGGTATGAGGTTATGGGGGATTTGTAAACAAGGATGAGAATTTTAAAATCAAGATGTTGCTTGACTGGATGCCACTGGAGGTCAGTGAGAACACCAATGGTAGGTGAATGAAACCGAGTGCCAGTTAAGCCATGGCCAGCAGAGTTGGAGATGAATGTGGGAGACCAGCCAGGAGTGCTTCGGGAATAGTCAAGTATGGAAGCAACAAAGGCATTAAAGAGAATTTCAGCAGTAGGTGAGCCGAGACAGCAATGAAGTGAATGATGGGAATAGGTGTTTTTAGTGATGAGCCAAGTATGGATTGGATTGGATTTGTTTATTATCACTTGTATCAAGGTACAGTGAAAAGTATTTTTTTGCGAGCAGCTCAACAGATCATTAAGTACATGGGAAGAAAAGGAAATAAAATAAAATACATAATAGGGCAACACAAGGTATACAATGTAACTACATAAGCACTGGCATCGGATGAAGCATACAGGGTGTAGTGTTAATGAGGTCAGTACATTTGAGGGTCATTTAAGAGTCTGGTAACAGCAGGGAATAAGCTGTTTTTGAGTCTGTTCGTGCATGTTCTCAGACTTCTGTATCTCCTGCTCGATGGAAGAAGTTGGAAGAGTGAGTAAGCCGGGTGGGAGGGGTCTTTGATTATGCTGCCCGCTTTCCCCAGGCAGCGGGAGGTGTAGATGGACTCAATGGATGGGAGGCAGGTTTGTGAGATGGCCTGGGCAGTGTTCACAACTCTGAAGTTCCTTGCGGTCCTGGGCTGAGCAGTTGCCATCCAAGGCTGTGATGCAGCCAGACAGGATGCCTTTCTGTGGCACATCTGTAAAAGTTGGTAAGGGTTAATGCGAACATGCCGAATTTCTTTAGTTTCCTGAGGAAGTATAGGTGCTGTTGTCATCGGGGGTCGGGTCAGGAGCTCCGGGGACTGGCGTCGGTTGTTAGGCCGATTTGGGAGCTCTGAGGTACGGGTCGGCTCCAAATCGAGGTCGGGGCTACACTGCCGGTTTGGGAACGATCCACTTCCAGGTCGTGGAGGTCAGGTCGGTGTTTTGTTATGCTCTTGACGTAGTACAAGCTGTTTCCTTGATGTATACTCTGACAAAGGAAGGTTCAGACTTGGAGATAGCTTAAACACATTTATTGAACTATTAACAATTCTCCTCCTTGGATTTGACTCTCCTGCTAATCCTGCTATAGCTACTCAGACTAACTAACCAGTCTGCTACAATCCACGTGGTGGGTGTGATGTGTTTCAATTAACCCTGTGTACTCACTAAGTGTCTCCACTGGAACAAGGAAGATCATGTGTGCTGTGTCCTTGTATATGGGTTGGTGTAATGCCCCCCTCTGTGGTAGTGTCACCTCTGGGTGTGTCGTGACTGCCCATTGGTCGTGTCCTATCTTACTGGCCTATTGGTTGAATGCCTGTGTGTCATGTCTCTGGTGCTCCCTCTAGTGTTTATCTAGTCTAAGTGTATTTACATTAACCCCTTGTGTATTTACAGTGATGCATATCACCAGTCAGGTCGGGTCAAAAGGTCTCCACGGGCCTCGGAGGATGCTCAAGCCTGCAAGAAAAGATAAAAGAGAGAGGTTAGTAATAATGTTAGTCTTAGAATTAAATTTTAAAAGATTAGAAAGAGTATAAATTAAGTAAAAAGTGGATCTGTTGGGGAGAGCTCGCAGAGAGTCGCCTCGCTCCGGCGCCATCTTCTGATATTGAGGTCAGGAGCTCACCGTGGGAACCAAATATTAGACCAAGATTGTGAACAGATTGGTTTAGTCTCAGACTATTGCCAGGGAGAGAGGTGCAATCATTATCTAGGAAACAACTTTCCAAAGAAGATGTAAACAATGGCTTTGGTCTTTCCAATATTTCGAGGAAAGTTCCGCTCATCCAGTGCTGGGTGTCAGGTAAGCAGTCTGATAATTTAACAATAGAGGCGTCAAAAGAGGTGGTGGTGAGGTAGTGCCAGGTGTCATTAGAAAAAGCTGGGGCGATTGACTGAACATGCTGCCTTTTCGCATTTCCATTTGACAAACCAAAGCAATGTCAGTTTTCTAACTTTCTAGAGAATAGTTAAGGATTCCTATAATTATTAAAAAAAACATATGAAAATAATTTCCAAGTCAATTAACTGCAGATTGCCAAGTACAACCTGCTTTAAAGACACAGTGAATAGATCTGACTTTAGATGATAGAATTTTGTTATGGTCTAGAGGACTGTAATAAAATCTCCATTCTGGCATCTGTCAGCGTTTATTGAGACTCACAAAAGACAAAAAACAGGAACTGAAAAGAAAAACGGCAATACTTTTGGCACCAACCATTCAAACATGTTCACATGTTACTCTGTAATTAGCAGAAAGAAAAGTTTGAACTATACATTTTGAACAAAATAAAACATGTGTTTCACTTTGATGATATGACTAAAGGCATTTTTTCCCTTTGCTGTAAAATATTGAGTCTTGTGATTTCAAAAATATCGTACTGCACTTAACGGCACTTTGGGATATATACTTTTTTAAATCCTAGTTTCCTGAGGATAACAACCATTAACTATGGTGCTCAATTCTAACTTGCATACTAAGTAATGGTACTTTTTTTTCTATGTACAGGAATAAAGTGATTCTAATTTCATATCTCTGTGGTGCTCTAAAGAAATTGTATATGCAGAAATACTAAAAACAAATGCAATGTTAGGATGATACAAAATATCCACTGTGAAACGCAAAATGGAACTGTGATGTAAAGTTCAATCAATATCCTGGAGTTTTGTTGAATTATCTTTGGAGTCCAGGAGACATTCTGAAGGGTTTACTTTGTAAATTATGCTCATCAATATTTCCAAGGTTCAGGAGATTTGGCGATATGGCAAATTGTACATTGGCCGAATTGAGTGGAAATGCACCAGTTGGTCGGTGTTGAAATCGGATGGGCTCGCGTCACTGGATCATTCATTTTTAAAAATCTGTTAATGGTGACACTTTAGTTATATTGGTTAATTCAAAATGCTGACAAACACAGTAGTTCTGCCCACCCTAAAAGCAAAAGCACCTTCTGCACCATCACTATGAAAGCAGTGTGTTTTAAGAGGGTCTATTCCGAATGCCATTTATCCAATTTTCCTAGCTATAAAATCTCCAAGCTTTGGGAATTGTACTTTAGTTTTCTCTTAGGTATTCTGGCCCCCTCAGGTTTAGGCATCGACTAATATAGAACTGTCTCATTGGAAAATCCTGTCAGTTAAGTAATTATGCATAGAAATGAAATATTAAGCGTTAGGAACACTGAAGGTGAAATGCAGCCTGTAAGTATCTTCTATGGAAATGAAAGAATAAAGGTGTGAGACAAATCTGTGCGGATTTTAAATTTACTCCCAATACAGATAAAACACCGACAGTGAACAATAGGACAGATATTACAGTTAGAATAAGTGTAAATAATAACTGTATAAATAACTGCTTGACCGCTAGGGCTGTGCATGAGTAAACATTCTGTATAATATTTTAAGAACACTGTTAGCTAGGTGATCTTTTATTCCACCTAAACTATCCTGTTTTTATTATTACTGATGGCAGCCTCAGTATCCTTCTTTTTGTTCAGCTGTAGCCTTTCTCTCCTACACCAGCTGTTTTTCCTTTTTTTTTTAAAATAATTTTTATTGAAATTTTTCGATACAAACATTTACCCCTACTACATTTTAAATTATAACACAACAAATCCCCCCTGGAAAATCCTCCCCACGCCCTCCCCCGCGCGCACCCCCCCCACCCTCCCCCCCCCCCCCCCCCCCCGCGCTACCAGTCTAGCAACTAAACCGTTTTTCCCTTTCTGCCGATGGCCTCGGGCAGTCATTGCCCGCGACCCCCCGCTGACGTGCTCCCTTCGTTGCTATCCCCCCCCCCCCTTTCTCCCCGGGTTGCTGCTGTTTCGGCCTCCAGTTCCTATCTCTGATCCAGAAAGTCAAGGAAGGGCTGCCACCGCCGGAAGAACCCCTGTACCGACCCTCTCAGGGCGAATTTGATTCTTTCCAATTGGATGAAGCTTGCCATGTCGTTTAACCAGGTGTTAACACTTGGTGGCCTTGTGTCCCTCCACTGAATCAAGATCCTTCTCCGAGCTACCAAGGACGCAAAGGCCAATATTCCGGCCTCCCCTGCCTCCTGTACTCCTGGCTCCACCCCAACCCCAAAAATCGCTAGCCCCCACCCTGGTTTGACCCTGGTTCCCACCACTCTCGATACCGTCCCCGCCACCCCCTCCCAGAACTCTTCCAGTGCCGGGCACATCCAGAACATATGTACATGGTTCGCAGGGCTTCCCGAACACCTAACACACCTGTCCTCACCCCCGAAGAACCGACTCATCCTAGTCCCCGTCATATGGGCTCTGTGCAGCACCTTAAATTGGATGAGGCCCAACCTTGCGCACGACGACGACGAATTGACCCTCTCTAAGGCATCCGCCCATGTCCCATCTTCTATCTGCTCTCCCAGCTCCGCTTCCCACTTGTCTTTCAGCTCCTCTATCGATACCTCCTCCACCTCCTGCATTATTTTGTAGATGTCCGAGACCTTCCCTTCTCCGACCCAGACCCCTGACAGCACCCTATCACTCACCCCTCTATCGGGAAGCAAGGGAAATCCTTCCACCTGTCGTCTGGCAAATGCCTTCACCTGCAGGTATCTAAACGTGTTCCCCGGGGGGAGCTCAAATTTCTCCTCCAGCTCTCCCAGGCTCGCAAACCTCCCCTCTATGAACATGTCCCTCAGTTGCCTGATGCCCGCCCTGTGCCAGCTCTGGAATCCCCCGCCAGTGTTCCCCGGGACAAATCTGTGGTTCCCTCTCAGTGGCGCCGCCATCAGACCCCCCACTTCCCCCCTGTGTCGCCTCCACTGCCCCCAGATTTTAAGGGTGGCCGCCACTACCGGACTCGTGGTATACCTTGTGGGGGGGGAGCGGCCATGGTGCCGTTACTAGCGCCCCCAGGCTTGTATTGCCGCAGGACGCCCTCTCCATACGTTTCCAAGCTGCCCCCTCCCCCTCCATCACCCACTTGCGCACCATCGATGCGTTCGCCGCCCAGTAGTATCCGGAAAGATTGGGTAGCGCTAATCCTCCACTGTCCCTACTCCGTTCCAAGAAAATCCTTCTCACTCTAGGGGTGCCATGTGCCCACACATAGCCCATAATGCTGCTAGTTACCTTCTTGAAGAAGGCCCTGGGGAGAAAGATGGGCAAGCACTGGAACAGAAACAAGAACCTCGGGAGGACCGTCATTTTGACTGACTGCACCCTCCCTGCTAGCGACAGCGGTACCATGTCCCACCTCTTGAACTCCTCCTCCATCTGCTCCACCAGCCTTGAAAGTTCAGCTTGTGGAGGGTCCCCCAGTTCCTTGCCACCTGCACCCCCAAGTACCTGAAGCTCTTTATTGCTCTCTTAAAGGGGAGCCGCCCAATTCCCTCCCCCTGATCTCCCGGGTGTATCACAAAGACCTCACTTTTACCCACATTTAATTTATATCCCGAAAAGTCCCCAAACTCCGCTAGTATTTCCATTACCTCCGGCATTCCCCCTTCCGGGTCCGCCACATATAACAACAAATCATCCGCATAGAGTGATACCCGATGTTCCTCCCCTCCCCTTGTCAGTCCTCTCCACCCCCCTGAACCCCTCAGTGCCATCGCCAACGGTTCGATCGCTAATGCAAATAGTAAGGGGGATAGGGGGCATCCCTGCCTGGTACCTCGATGGAGCCCAAAATACTCTGACCTCCTCCCGTTTGTAACCACACTCGCCATCGGGGCCGAATACAGCAGCTTCACCCACTTGATAAATCCCTCCCCAAACCCAAACCGTTCCAGCGTCTCCCACAGGTATTCCCACTCCACCCTATCGAATGCCTTCTCCGCATCCAGTGCTACCACAATCTCAGCCTCCCCCTCCACTGCTGGCATCATAATCACATTCAACAGTCTCCGGACATTTGTGTTAAGTTGTCGTCCCTTTACGAACCCCGTCTGGTCCTCATGGATTACCCCTGGCACACAATCCTCTATTCTGGTTGCCAGGACCTTTGCCAACAGTTTGGCATCTACATTCAAGAGGGAGATAGGCCTGTAGGACCCGCACTGTACAGGGTCTTTGTCCCGCTTCAGGATCAAGGAGATCAGGGCCTGTGACATTGTCGGGGGCAGAACCCCCCCCTCTCGCGCCTCATTGAAGGCTCGCACCAGCACTGGACCCACCAAGTCCACATACTTCTTATAAAATTCCACCGGGAACCCATCCGGCCCCGGCGCCTTCCCCGCCTGCATCTGGCCTATCCCTTTAACTAGCTCCTGCAGCTCTATCGGCGCCCCCAGCCCCTCCACCCGTTCCTCCTGGACCTTTGGGAACCTCAATCTATCGAGGAAGTTCTCCCTTCCCCCCCTCCTCCTGGGCGGCTCAGACCGGTACAATTCCCTGTAGAAATCCCTGAAGACCCCGTTCACCTCTTGCCCCTTCTGCACTACGTTCCCTCCCTTCTCTCTCACTCCCCCAATCTCTCTGGCTGCATCTCGCTTGCGCAGCTGGTGTGCTAGCATCCTGCTCGCCTTTTCCCCGTACTCATAGACCGCGCCCTGTGCCCTTCTCCATTGCGTCTCCGCCTTCCTAGTGGTCAGTAGGTCAAACTGGGCCTGTAAACTGCGCCGCTCCCTCAACAGCCCCTCCTCTGGTGTCTCCGCATATCTCCTGTCCACTTCTATAAGTTCCCCCACCAGTCTCTCCCTCTCCTGCCTCTCCTTCCTTTCTCTGTGTGCCCTTATGGAGATCAGCTCTCCTCTGATCACTGCTTTCAGGGCCTCCCAGACTACCCCCACCTTCACCTCGCCCGTGTCGTTCGTGCCCAGATATCTCTCAATGCCCTTTCCTGACCCTTCCGCACACCTCATCGTCCGCCAGCAGCCCCACATCCAGGCGCCACAACGGGCGCTGGTCCCGTGCTTCCCCCAGTTCTACCTCTACCCAGTGTGGTGCATGGTCCGAAATCGCAATGGCCGAGTACTCCGTGTCCTGCACTCTCGAAATCAGCCCCCTGCTCAGTACAAAAAGTCTATTCTGGAGTACACCCTGTGGACGTGGGAGAAAAAAGAATACTCCCTCGCCCTTGGCCTGCCAAATCTCCAAGGGTCTACCCCCCCCATCTGCTCCATGAACCCCCTTAGCACCTCTGCCGCTGCCGGCCTCCTATTCGTCCTGGAACTCGATCTGTCCAGCCCAGGGTCGAGCACTGTATTGAAGTCCCCCCCCATGATCAGGCCCCCTGCCTCCAGACCCGGAATGAGGCCCAACAGGCGCCTCATAAAACCCGCGTCATCCCAATTCGGGGCATACACATTCACCAGCACCACATTCTCTCCCTGCAGCCTACCCTTCACCATCACGTACCTACCCTCCTTATCTGCTACCACCTGCGCCGCCACGAACGACACCCTCTTTCCCACCAAAATCGCCACCCCCCCCCCGGTTCTTTGCGTCCAAGCCTGAGTGGAACACCTGTCCCACCCACCCCCTTCTCAGGCGTACCTGGTCTACTACTCTCAAGTGAGTCTCCTGCAACATTGCCACATCCGCCTGCAGTCCCTTTAGGTGTGAAAAAACCCTTGATCTCTTGACCGGCCCATTCAGCCCCCTCACGTTCCAAGTAATCAACCGGGTCGCGGAGCGACCCGTCCCTTTCCCCTGTCTATTAGCCATGTCCTGTTCCCTGTTCGCCCCGGGTCGACCCTCCCCTTCTGACCCGTTCCCCATGGCGATGGCCCCTCCCCCTCTCTCCTCCCGTTCTTCCCTTCCCGTCCTCGGCCTTTCCAGCAGCAACCCGGTATCCCCCCCTAACCCCCCTTCCCCCCCCTCCCCCCCCCCCCCCCCCCCCCCGGCTAGGACCCCTCCTAGCCGCGGTGTATCCACCATCGTACTCCCGAGAGTCAGCTGGTTTTCGCTGACCCGGCTGCCCCTGCCACACTCCGACTCCTCCCGATGTGGGGGGGGAGGGGCCTCCCCCCCCCCCCCCTTGCCATCCCTCTCTGACCCCGCTTCAGCGCGGGAAAAGCCGCCATTGCTGGCCACACCCCACTCTTCTCTCCTCCCCCCTTCCTCCGTCCCGCGCGCGGGAAACAGGGGAAAGCCCGCGCTTTCGCCCGGCCACACCCTACCCCGCCATCTTCAATTCCACCCCCGTACCCATCCAAGCCCATAAAAAAGCCCCCTTAAAACGAGAGGAAGAAAAAAGAGAAAAAGAAAACACGCATAACCAACTTGCACCCCCCCCCGTCCCGCCTCCCCAACTTAACAATATAACAATATAAATAACAAATCTCAAATAAATACATAAATACATAACTATGCCTGCATAACTAAATAACTACCCAATAATAACGTATTTAACCATCACCCTCCATCGAACAGAACAGTAACCATAACCCTTAAAGAACAGATCAAAAAACAGTAAAAAAGCCCCCCCTACAACAACAATAATTAAGGGAAGTTGGCAACGGGAAGAGACACACAAAAAGGAACAAAGAAACCCCCCATAACACAAGTTTCAAAGAAACCAAACGATCCATCAACTTTAACCAAGTTCCGACCTGGCCTAAGAAAGACATGGGCCACTTGATCAGTCAAGGGTACTCGGGCGGCCTCGACCACCGGCGTTCCCAAGTTCTAGTTCAGGTCCAGCTTTTCCTCCCGAACAAAAGTCCATGCCTCCTCTGGGGTCTCAAAGTAATGGTGCTGGTCCTTGTAGGTGACCCACAAGCGCGCTGGCTGCAGCATTCCGAACTTGATCCTCTTTGCGTGCAGCACCGCCTTCGTCCGGTTAAACCGGGCCCGCCGCTTTGCCACCTCCGCACTCCAGTCCTGATATATCCGCACCGTCGAATTCTCCCATTTGCTGCTTTTCTCCCTCTTGGCCCACCTCAGCACTTTCTCCCGATCACAGAAACGCTGGAATCGCACCAGCACCGCCCTCGGGGGCTCGTTCGCCCTAGGCCGCCTAGCCATGACCCGATATGCTTCTTCCAGCTCCAGGGGCGATGGACCGGCCCCCTCTCCCATCAGGGAGCTCAGCATCTCCGCTACATATTTCGGGAGATCAGGCCCCTCCAGGCCTTCTGCTAGGCCCAGGATCCTCAAGTTCTTCCGCCTCATTCGAGTGTCCAGCTCCTCAAAGCGGCTCTGCCATTTCAGGTGGAGTGCCTCGTGCACCTCCACCTTTCCCACGAGGACCGTGGCCTCCTCCTCCCTTACAGTCATCTCCTGCTGCAGCTCTCTTATCGACGCCTCTTGGGTCGCCTGGGCCCCCATCAGCCTTGTGGTCGTCGCGTTCATAGACTCTAAGAGTTCCACTTTCAGCTCCGTAAAACACCGGAGGAGAGCGGCCTGCTGCTCCTCCGCCCATTTTCTCCAATCTTCTAGTGCGCCACCGGCCGCCATTTTGGTCCTCTTCCCCCGCTTTTTTCGGGGAGCTGCTGCCGCTTTTTTTTGTCGCCCCACTCCGAGTACCGACCATAAAGTTGGTCTCACTCTCCTCAGGGAGCCTTCCCCCACCGGGATTCGTCTTTACAGTACCGTCGGGGCCCTCCAATTGGCCCGAAAACACCTTTGTCGCAGGAGCTGCCAAATGTGCGACTTAGCTGGTCATAGCCGCAACCGGAAGTCCTGTTTTTCCTTTTTGACCTGAAACTACACCCAGTTACATTTGAAAGTTGCATAAATATTTTCACATCAAAAGCCAACCACTTAGTTACTTTGCATTCATTAATATTGTGGCAAATATTAAGCTCTTGGTTCATCTCAATATTTTAGAGGTAATTTTTAATTCTGGGAAAATCTTCAGTGGAACGCAGTCCAGACGAAGATTGAAACATCGGGAGGTGAGTAGTTGCTGAGGTAGCCCAAGTTGGCTTTTGAGGGAATTCAGATGATAGATCTTGGAAAGTGAAGAGTTGAAAATCCTGTCGGAGGGTGACAGAGTTAACGAGATGCCCAGTGTCACCGACAGCTGGGTGGGCTGCTGAGAAATTGGTCACAATTGCAGTGTCTTCGGCCATAGTTTGTAAATTCACATTTACTTCATGTTTAATTCTGAATGTTAGAGCACAAGATAGGTATTGTAAATTTATTTGAAACTGTGGAATCTTCTGGCTTTGTTCTCTTCACGAGTAACTGAGATTACAAACGTTGCCTACTTTAAACAAACAGCTACTGGACCCGAACAACATGACAACAATAAAACACAGAAATCATTCTGGAACTTCATAAATCACTGATTCAGCCTCAGCTGGAGTATTGTGGACAATTCCGGGCACCACAATTCAGGAAAATATCCTTACAAAGGAGGTTTACCCGAGATGAAGGATGTCAGTTAAGGGAATGTTAAAAAAATGTAGGACTGGTCTCATTGGGATGGAGAAGGTTAAGAGGTGACCTAATAGAAGTTTGGAAGATGATGGTAGGTTCTGATTGAGTAGATAGAGGGAAAGAGTTCCCCCTGGCAAGTGGGCCAAAAACAAGTTATAGAGGAACGAGAGGTTACACTTAAGAAAAATGTCCAATACAGCGGTTCCAATACAGAAAAGAAGAGAGATTTTGAAAGGTCCTGTAATGACAAAAGGAAAATCAAGGTGGTAATAAAGATGGGATTATCTCCAAATGAATTAAAGGAGAGTTTAAAAGTCAATTTTCACATTGGTAGCAGAATGGATCATCACTTAAGAAAATTGAATAAGTATACAATAAAAGAACAGAGCAAAGATATTAAATTCTACGTTCTCTCTTCAGTGTTAAAATATCAAACCGTTTCTTCAGTACAGACAATTTTCCCTGCAGTTTTCTCTTCCTTTCAAGAGTTGCCTCTCCTGTCCTGTACCACAAAGCTCATTCTTCTTCCGTGAACCTCGGCAGCAAGTGACCAAGGGAAGCCCAATACGGTCCTCATCAAATTTCCAACACCATCTGGCCCCTCTCTAACCCATAGGCAGTGAAGCTCAGTTGGCTGGACAACTAGTCTGTGATGCAGAACAAGGCCAACAGCACGAGTTCAATTCCCTTACCGGCTGAAGTTATTTATGAAGCCTCACCTTCTCAACCTTGCTCCTCGCCTAAGGTGTGGTGATCTCCAGGGTAAATCATTAGCTCATTCTTCCCCTCAAAGGGGAAAGCAGCCGATAGTCATCTGGAACTATGGCTATCTTATTTAGTGAAGCCAATTTGCGTGCCCCGGTGTGTCGTTGTCATTAAAATCAACTAAACCGATGCAGCAAGGATGGGCCATAATTATGTATGGTAACTGCCAATAATTGCAACAGAGCAGTTAGATTTTAGATTACATCTAAATAATACTCACAAGGAGTCAAACTGTGACATTCATTTACCTTTCAGGTTTCTGATCAAGTGCAGATGCAGGTCACATACCAATGTCACCTAAACCTGTGTTTTTCAAACATTTTCCACGGACCCACTTTTACAAACTGGCTGACCATCAGGACCCACACCGGCCAACCTTCACAACACACCATTTTCGCTTACCTTTAATGCAACAGGTGAGGCTGCTTGGTCCTCACAATCTCTCTCCAATCAGGTTCACAGGAGGAGAGGGAAATGCGCATATCAGGCGCAGAGTTCAACCGGTTCCTTTGTGCTGTCTTCATCTTTGTGAAAAGGGAAATTCCAACCTTGCATATGTAGGTCATTGTGAAGGGCAAAATCAACAAAATGCTTGTTTTACTCAGCACGGAATATTCCTGAGATGCTACTCCAGCCTCTTACACTTATGGTATGTTTTTTAATGTGCTGTCACAGGTGAGGAACAGAAGTTCAGTCTCTTCATTTGGAGTCAGCTGCAAGTTAATAATTAACTCGAGGTTGCAAAAGGATTTCATACTTACCTCTTCTCTTTCAAAATCTGAAACTTCTTCTCTGGAAAGTAGTGACAAAAACTTGCATCGGGCTGAATAAGGCTTGCCAGTCTATTGACAGTTCCCTTACTAACACTGTTTTCTTCGATGTGTCATAGCAGGGTGGGGAACATATAGTAGTTTTGGCTTTGTACTCGCACTTGCCGAACTTAGATGACTTTTGGAAATCATCTATTTCTTCAGTGCATAAAGCAATCATCATCCTTCCCTTGCAATTTAAGGTTCAGTTCGTTTCGAATTGAAAGCATGTCTGAAAGATAAGATACTGTTAGCATCCAACTCCCATTTGCCAGTACTTCTCTGCACATAACACACATGGGCTTTGCATCCTGATTTACATTGGCACAAGTAACAAAGCCATATCTCAAGAAATCATCTTTACACTGCTCTGTTCAGTTTCTTCTTAGTTGGCTGTTCACCAGAGGGGGCCCTGGAGTTCTGTTTGCAACTCACACCAGCACTGCTTTGTCCTGTCATGGACTCTCCTGTGCAGCTAACACTAGCACTGCTGTGCCCCGCCATGTACTGTCCCGAGCAGCTCCCTCCAGCAGGTTCAATAGTGAAATCCTGGCCTGTTTGAGTCCCTGGCTCACTCTTCCTTGTAACAAAAGGATCCATTCTCAGTTCTTCAGTCCTATTGCCTTGCTTGCTGGCAGCTACAAAATGAAGGAATCTCTCCTCTGTGACTTTGCGTAAAAACCACAGATGCTCTTTTCTGCCACTGATGGGAAAACTGCATCGCTCGCATTTAAAGGCCGGATGTGACCGGCATTCTCAACTTGAAAGCCAGTCACGGCAGAGATTTGTAAAAGCCAGTCACAGCCATTGGGTGCTTCTCCCGTGATCAGGAAAGTGGCAACTGATCGTTCCGCAACCCACCCGACAGTTCATAGTATAGGGGGCAACATATTAGCATGGATAGAAGATTGGCAGGGATAACAGGAAACAGTAGGTATAAATGGGTCTTTTTCAGGTTGGCAAGATGTAATGAGTAGTGTGCCACAGGGATAAGTGCTGGGACCTCAACTGTTTACAGTTTATATAAATGACTTGGATGAAGGGATTGATGGGATGGTTTCCAAATTTGCTGATAAAACCGGATAGTGTTGAGAACCCCACTGAGGTTAAATGCGAGGGTATTCCAAAACCAAGACAACTAACTTGGATCACCTATGCGCATTTTCTTTTTTTTTTTTAAATTCTATAATTAGAGTACACAATTATTTTTTTCCAATTAAGGGGCAATTTAGCGTGGCCAATCCACCTACTACACACATTTTTAGGTTGTGGGGCAAAACCCACGCAAACACGGGAACAATGTGCAAACTCCACATGGACAGTGACCCAAGCTAGGAATCAAACCCGGGTCCCTGGCACCGTGAAGCAACAGTGCTAACCACTGTGCTACTATCTATACCCCATTGAGGGGCTGGTTTAGCTCACTGAGCTAAATCGCTGGCTTTTAAAGCAGACCAAGCAGGCTAGCAGCACAGTTCGATTCCCGTACCAGCCTCCCCGGACAGGTGCCGGAATGTGGCGACTAGGGGCTTTTCACAGTAACTTCATTGAAGCCTACTCCTGACAATAAGCGATTTTCATTTTTCATTTCATTGTTTTCTCCTAGGCACTTACTTTCCTTACTGATATGCAAATTCCCATATCAAAATCCCCTTCAGACAATTGGCATTGTCAATTCCCCCTTTTAATCTTAATTTTCCACAATTCTTAACAGTAGGTAGCAAAGTACCCACACAAACGCGGGGAGAATGTGCAAACTCCACACAGACAGTGACCCAGGGCCGGCGACGAACCCAGGTCCTCAGCGGTGCGAGGAGGACACAAGACAGCTAAAAAAGATACAGACAGGTTGAGTGAACAGAAATTGGGCAAATGGAGTATAACGTGGGAAAATGTGAAGTTGCTCATTTTAGCAGGAAGGATAAAAGTGAAGCATATTATTTAAATGGTGAGCAATCGCAGAGTTCTGAAATGCAAAAGGATCTGGCTGTTCCTGTTATGAACCTCAAAAGACTAGTACATAGAACATAGAACAGTACAGCACAGAACAGGCCCTTCGGCCCTCGGTGTTGTGCCGAGCAATGATCACCCTACTTAAACCCACGTAACCCGTATACCCGTAACCCAACAATCCCCCCATTAACCTTACACTACGGGCAATTTAGCCTGGCCAATCCACCTAACCCGCACACCTTTGGACTGTGGGAGGAAACCGGAGCACCCGGAGGAAACCCACGCACACACGGGGAGGATGTGCAGACTCCACACAGACAGTGACCCAGCCGGGAATCGAACCTGGGACCCTGGAGCTGTGAAGCATTGATGCTAACCACCATGCTACCGTGAGGCCGTGCAGGTACAGCAAGTAATTAGGGAAACGAATCAAGGGGAATTAATATAAAAGTAGTTGAAAGGTTATGCATTAGTGGGACCACATCTGGAGTAGTATTGGTCATCTTATTTAAGGAAGATGTAAATGTATTGAAAGCAGTTCAGAGAAGGTTTACCAGACTAATACCTGCAATGGGCAGGCTTGTAACCACTGGAGTTCAGAAGAATAAACTGGGATTGAAACATAAGATTTTGAAGGGACTTCAGAGGGTGAATGTGGAAAGGATGTTTCCTCTTGTGTGAGAATCTAGAAATAAAGGTCACTGTTTAAAAATAAGGGGTCAGCGCGGCACGGTGGCACAGTGCTGCCTCACACCGCTGAGGATTCGGGATCGATCCCAGCCCTGGGTCACCGTCTGTGTGGAGTTTGTACATTCTCCCCGTGTTTGCGTGTGTTTCGTCCCCACAACCCAAAGATGTGCGGAGTAGGTAGATTGGCCACATTAATTGGAAACAAAATGGGTACTTTAAATGTATTTTTTTTTTAAAATTAAATATAATGGGTCACCCATTCAAAACATGATGTAGAGATGCCAGCGTTGGACTGGGGTGGGCACAGTAAGAAGTCTTACAACATCAGATTCAAGTCCAACAGGTTTGTTTGAAACAAAGAATATAGCACAGGAATGGGCCCTTCGGCCCTCCAAGCCTGCACCGATCAAGTGTCCTATCTAGACCAAACGCCTGTACCCTTCTATAAACTGCCTGTTCATATGTCTATGCAGATAAGTCTTAAAGGTCGCTAACATATCTGCCTCGACCACCTCACTTGGCAGTGCATTCCAGGCCACCAGCACCCTCAGTGTAAAAACCTTCCCCCACACATCTCCACTGAACCTACCCTCTCGCACCTTGAACTTGTGCCCCCTCGTCATTTCCTCCCTGGGAAAAAGTCTCCAACTGTTCACCCTAGCTACACCCCTCATAATTTTACAAACTTCTATCAGGTCGCCCCTCAGCCTCCATCTTTCTAGGGAGAATAATCCCAGTTTATTCAATCTCTCCTGATGAAGGATCTCGCACCAAAAGCTAGGTGATTCCAAACAAACTCATTCAAAACAGATGAGGCAAATAAACATTTCCCTTGGAGTCATCATTCTCTGGAATCTCTTCCTGAAAAGGTGGTGGAAGCAGAGTCTTTGAATAATTTTAGGCAGAGATAGATAGATTCTTAGTAAGCAAGGGGCGGGGTGATGGATTGTGATAGCTCATGGACAGTAGGTGGGATGCAGATTGGAGGCTACGATCAGATTAGCCATAAACATATTAAATGGCGAACCAGGCTCGCGGGGCTGAATGGTCTCTCTCTGCTCCTTGTTCTTATCGCTTTAAGAAATAACTCAATCTAGTTAGTCAAACACAACTTGCGTTTGATAAATCATTGCTGGTTCTTATTTATTAGCCCATATTTTTCCAAGAGTCAATTAATTGTAGCTTGGATTAAGTTTCCCTTTTGTCTTGCATCTAAAAATTCTATCATTTTCTGTATTTCAGTTTTTAAGAAAAATCAATTGCCTTATTCAATCCTTTCCCAAGCAGGTAGGCAAAGCAGTTCTAAGGCAGCCTGCCATACTATACTTGGGTCAACCCCAAGTATGGCTTAGTAATATGATCTCTGAGGCACAGCACCTGGTCTCGACCTTGGCACTAGAGTTGTAGCAGAGTTTGAAAATGCAGCAGAGTGCAGGATCAGTTATTCCATTATCTTTGGCATCATGTGCCACGTTCAATGTTTATTTCTTAGTATTACATCAATTTGTTTTTTTCTTAAAACAAGGCGATTTCATTAGAAGCACATCTGATAATAGAACACAATCGTCACATGAAAATTTCAGGGCTTTCTGCTTTGAAATCCACATTGTAAGGTTTTCTTTCGGAAAATAAATCAGTCCACCTGTTAAATTGAGCAAAACGCAGCCCACTCAGGTTGCTCTTTCATGATATTTCAATTGATGTCTGATTACTTCCACTTCAGGTGAATTACAACTGCCCATGTGGTCATATTGATATTATGGGCCAAACACTGAACATGCACTAACCTCCAGAAAAAAAAAATCTTTAATGCTGGTATTGTCAATGGTAAATAAGTTTTAAAAAGCTTGACATAAAAAGACGAAATGAAGGAAGCTTTGTACATATGCCTCATTCCCAAAACTGCTGGAAATGTTGTCCACATTATTACTTATAGACTCAATGGTCTGGTACAGGAGGCAGGTTCGGGTAGGTCTTCCATCTACTCCCATTATACCTTTAAAAAATGTTCATAAAAAACAATCATACAAAAGAATCAGAGTTACACAATAGATAAACACAAACAGAATAAACACAAAACAAGATTAACAAGAAAACACACCTATGAACCTAGTCCTTTAAATTGATGACCCTTAATGAAGTAGGTCTGATCTTCTGAGACCCCTCTGGGAGGCAGGGCTCCAACCGCAGCGCTAGCAAGTAGCTTAACATTTGCATTTAAAAGTGTATAGGTCGGTATGACCCACACTTGTCTTTGTCTTTCCTGAGGATCAAAGAGATAGAGGCCTTTGCAAGGGTAGAGGGCAACGAATTCCGGAATAATGAATCATTAATTAGAGGTACGAATTGCTCTGCAAACCTCATATAAAATTCAATGGGGGAGCCATCAGTGCCAGGAGCTTTACTAGTCTGCATCAACCCAATGCATTTCATAACTTATCTGGGTCCAACAAATTCCAACTCCTCACACCTCTCACCATCCCTCCACAGCTGGGATGGATAATGTTTCCAAAAAAAAAAAAAAATCAGTCATGACCGAACCCTCAGCCGGAGTCTCAGATCTATAGAGCCCCGATAGAAAGATTCAAAAGCCACATTGACCCGAGGGGAGGAAAACAGCAGGCTGCCACTCAAATCACATACCTGTACGATCTCCCAGGAAACTGCCTATTGCCTTAGCTGGTGAGCTAAGAGGCAACTGCACTTCTCCCCGTATTCATAAAACATACCCCTCAAGGGTGGCAACTGGCCCACCACCCTATCCGTTGACAATAGTTCAAATTGTGATTGCGGCGAGTACTGGTGGTCTACCTGAAGAATGCAGTCCGCCAGCCTCTGGTGCCCCACCCTCTGTGATTTTACCATGTGCTCTTTGTAGGTTTGCAGGAAATTATCTCCTCCCGATAACCATATTCAGGGATTCCCACAGTGTAGAAAATGAGATACTCAACTTAAATTTAATATATTCCCGAACGGCAGAGGACATGCGTTCACAAAATCTCGTCCGATAATCATGCCATTTCCACCTCCGTGGCAGACGCTGGGAAGGACCCAACTCTAGTACCAAATCAAAATGTAGGGAATGGTCTGAGATCACAATCGCCAAGTAATCCGCCGAAGGGAGGAGAAACCTACGCATCACAAAAAATACGCCAGTATGTCCGGTGTACATGGGTGAAAAATGCTAATCTTTATTACCTGGGTGCAAAAAGCGCCATGGATCTGACCACCACCCCTCCCCATCTATTCCATGAAAAACAACAAAGCTCTGCCCCCCCTCCCCCCCCCCCCCCCCCCCCCCCCCCCCCCTCGATGGAGTCAAGAGATTTGGGCTTAGACCATCCAGACTGCGATCCAGAACACAATTTAAGTCACCACCCAAAATAAGCAGATGCGAACCCAAATCAAGGATTAGGGTCAGCCAAGATCTTAGCGGCAAAAAATAGAACCCTTTTATTGATTAATATTGCCGCACCTTGAATGAAAAGATTGTCCCGCCCACCCCTTCGGCAATATTGTCTGGTCTCTGACCTGCAACTGAGTCTCTTGCAGAAACAACACGTCAGAATTTAATCTAAGATGAGCAAATTTTGACTTTATGAATTACACATCTTTATAATGAATGAAAATTGTACATGTTGAATTGCATTTCCAGTTGCATTTATCTAGCGTCTGTTGTAAGTATCCCAAAGCATTTTGCAGAGTAGATAGGTCAGATAATTTGAAGCTGGGCAATTCAACCCCCTGACATTCCAGGTGACCAAATAAATTGGGGGCCTTCCACCCTTTCTCAATCCAGAGTTAGCCACCAAGAGGGATTATCCAACAGGTACATAGAAGGTACAGCAACCAGGCCCATCCAGGATGCCTGCCAAACCTATTCAAGACAAAAAAAAATTAAAATCTGCAGTCAACATCAACAAACTAGCCCCACATCCTCCCCATGTCCTGACCATCAGACACCGCCACACCTAAATATACATACAGAAAACAGCAAGGCGAGTACAAACAACAAAACCCTACTTCTACTAAACCTAAATAAGATAAGAACACTAAACTCATTATCTAAAACAGCTAACTCTTCGCCAACAGGGCAGCTACCACCTAGAGTGAAGAAAAATTAAAAACAAAAATGAAACTTAACAGGGAGTTATATATTTTCAGAACAATTAGAACAGAACCCCACATGAAAGTAAACCCCAAACCCAAGCTCAAATACAAAAAAAAACTTTAACCCCAACAGGAACAGGAAAATGCAACCAACTCCTTCCATGACCTTGCCCCACTCTGACCCCCCAGCTCTTGCAGCCCTTCATTTATGGCCCCTTCCCCAACATTGCACCGGCTTCAAATTCTCTGACCTATCTACTCTGCAAAATGCTTTGGGATACTTACAACAGACGCTAGATAAATGCAACTGGAAATGCAATTCAACATGTACAATTTTCATTCATTATAAAGATGTGTAATTCATAAAGTCAAAACAAAGTACTGGCTTAACGTTGGAAATATAAATATGTTCAGCAGATTGTTTGAAGTATCCAGAATTCAGTTTCACATTCCCAAGTTAAAAAAATAGGACGCGTTTTAAAATGTTTCAATTTGACATCGCACATTAATTTTGAAGGTGCAAGCATTTCCAGCACCCCCGTACAGATTCACATCCTGCCCTAGCTTTTACAAGTTATTACTGAATGTTCAAATGCTTTAGACAATTCCCCCCCGCAGAGTGTAGCACAATTGAGGGGTGATTGGTGTTTGCTTGCAGTCACCCAAAATTAAAGATTATAGCTTTGTAATAGACTAGGCACCTATTATTTTGCACTGTCTAGTTTCTAGGAACATTGCACAATTTTAGATTTCAATTGTTAGTTTGCATACATATTCAATGCTCACATTTTATTGCTCCAATTTAAATTTGACCTGAAGGCCACGCTTAAGTGCCATCATGTCAATTATGCAACAGGGCGTTTCTCTCTGTCCTCACCAATCTCTATCAATACAGTTACTCAGCGTAGGAAATTCAATTTGACAAAAATGCTTCTCACATGATGGAAAGAGTCATTGTGAAGAAAAATTACATAAAAGTTGCAGGTGCATGAAGGATGCAACATTAAGCCATTTGTCATTCTGGTCAAATTATCACAGGTGAGAGAAATAAATTTTATATTCCACTACCAATTCTCAATGTACCACTTTGAATCATATTCAAACAAGACAATTCCAATTTATAAAAAAAAAGGAATTCTCTTCAGCTAAATGTTGTGAATGCTGGTCATCGGAAATAAGAGGGAGGAAAGGTTAAGACCATAAGACGTAGGAAGTAGACAACTTGGCCCATTGGGACTGCTCTGCCATTAAACAAGATCACGGCTGATCCCCATAATGCCAGCTTCCCTGAAATCAGTCTACCTCAGCCTTGAACATACTGAACGACCCAGCCTTTACAGCTCTTTGCAGTAAGTCCACAGATTCACTACCCTAGAGAAGAAATTCCTCATCTGCCTTAAATGGGAATCTCCCTTACTCCCGCTGGTTAAAACACTCAGACCAAACAGCATCTGTGAAGAGAAATTAAACAAATGCTTCAGGTTAATGACCCTTCTAGCTGACTACTACGTCAGACTCCTATTCCTTCAACACTATAACCCCAGGCAAGTTCTACAGCTCAGCTGCCTTCAACACCATAATCCCAGCAAAGTTCATATCAAAAAACTTCAAAAATTAGGGCTTGGCTCCTCCCTCGGCAACTCGACTTCCTGACCCATAGATCACAATCAGCAAGGATTAAACAACATCTCCCCCACGATAGTTCAGTACCCGGGCCCTGCGAGGCTGCATACTTAGTCCCCTACTATAATCCCTAGGTGAGTGAATTGATTTCACCTGGCAGTTTCAGTGCGTGGGAGGAGCTGAAAGGGAGCGGTAAGATTCTCTACTTTAAAAAAAACTTAACTTGCAGTTTTGCAGTGAGTGGGAGGAGCCGAATTGCACTCTATGAAGGTGAGTGAATTGATATATTTGGGCAGCGGCTAAACCCGAGACACTACATGTGTAGTGTCTCCCACCCGCCCTCCTCCTCTAACCAAAAAAAAGACTGTTGAAAAGGAGCAGCGGACATCAGATTCTCAGGGGGAGCAGTGGCGAGGGGTCTTTGCGAAGGTAAGTTTACCTCTTTAAAACCTTAAAAACTTACCTGGAAGAGCGACATCACAGCAAAGCAGAGATCTGATTGGCTGGTAAGGAAAGTACTCCAATTAGCAGCAGCGGGGAGTAATTTAACTCTTCGTGTGTTGGTAAGTATTGTGATTGGTAAGTAAAATCTTTGTTCCTTTCACTTATTAATTATTTGATAGTATAGTTTGTAGTCAGTTAAGGTAAAGGGTAAAGATGGCAGGAGAACCTAGACCCGTGTTATGCTCCTCGTGCTCAATGTGGGAGTTCAGGGACACGGCCGATGTCCCTGACTCCTTCATGTGCGGGAAGTGTGTCCAGCTGCGGCGCCTGTTAGGCCGCATGACGGCTCTGGAGCTGCGGGTGGACTCACTTTGGAGCATCCGTGATGCTGAGGAGGTAGTGGATAGCACGTTCAGTGAGTTGGTTACACCGCAGATTAGGATTGGTGAGGGAGACAGGGAATGGGTGACCAAAAGGCAGAGAAAGAGCAGGAAGGCAGTCCTACAATCAGAATTTAGGGAGTTAGGAGACAAGTTAAAAAGTAGGACCTCAAAGGTAGTAATCTCAGGATTGCTATCAGTGCCACGGGACAGTCAGAGTAGAAATTCAAGAATAGTCAGTATGAATACGTGGCTTGAGAGATGGTGCAGGAGGGAGGGGGTTCAGATTTTTGGGACATTGGAACCGGTTCTGGGGGCAGTGGGACCATTACAAATCGGATGGTCTACACCTGGGCAGGACTGGAACCAATGTCCTAGGGGGTGCTTTTGCTAACACTGTTGGGGAGGTTTTAAACTAATGTGGCAGCGGGATGGGAACCAGATTAGGAAGTTAGAGGTCAGTAAAGAAGCAGCAACTAAAGCCGGTAAAGTACGAGATAATAAACTCCATGTGACTAAGGGGAAGAGTCGACAGGGAAGAGATGATGAACGCAAAGGGACAGGTGGTCTGTCGTGCATTTGTTTTAATGCGAGAAGTGTAGCAGGTAAGGCAGATGAACTTAGGGCTTGGATCAGTACCTGGGAATATGATGATGTGGAGATGCCAGCATTGGACTGGGGTGAGCACAGTAAGAAGTCTTACAACACCAGGTTAAAGTCCAACAGGTTTGTTTCAAACACGAGCTTTCGGAGCGCAGCTCCTTCCTCAGGTGACCGAAAGCTCGTGTTTGAAACAAACCTGTTGGACTTTAACCTGGTGTTGCAAGACTTCTTACTGTACTCACCCCAGTCCAACGCCGGCATCTCCACATCATGACTACCATCGACACCGCAAACGGCCGGCTCAAAGTGGAGAGGGTCTCCAGGAAGATCGTGCATATAGACACTGACATTAAGTTTCTACAAAGATGCAAAAAAGCACCTGAGGAAGGAGCTGCGCTCCGAAAGCTCGTGTTTGAAACAAACCTGTTGGACTTTAACCTGGTGCTGTAAGACTTCTTACTGGGAATATGATGTTATTGGTATTACTGAGACTTGGTTGAGGGAAGGGCAGGACTGGCAACTGAATATCCCAGGGTATAGATGCTTCAGGAGGAATAGAGAGGGAGGTAGAAGAGGTGGAGGAGTTGCATTATTCATCAGAGATGAAATCACAGCTATGATTAAGGAGGGCACGATGGAGGATTCGAGCACTGAGGCAATATGGGTGGAGCTAAGAAATAGGAAGGGTGCAGTAACATTGTTGGGACTTTACTACAGGCCTCCCAAAAGTGAGCATGAAGTAGAGGTACAAATATGCAGACAGATTATAGAAAAATGTAGAAGCAATAGGGTGGTTGTGATGGGAGATTTTAACTTCCCCAACATTGAATGGGATTCGTGTAGTGTTGGAGGCGTAGATGGAGCAGAGTTTGTAATGAGCATCCAGGAGAGTTTTTTAGAGCAGTATGTAAATAGTCCAACTCGGGAAGGGGCCATACTGGACCTGGTATTGGGGAATGATCCTGGCCAGGTGGTTGATGTTTCAGTCGGTGATTACTTTGGGAACAGCGATCACAATTCCGTAAGTTTTAGAATACTCATGGACAAGGACAAGTGGGGTCCGAAAGGAAGAGTGCTAAATTGGGGAAAGGCAGAGTATAACAAAATTCGGCAGGAGCTAGGGAATGTGGATTGGGATCAGCTGTTTAAGGGTAAATCCACATTTGAAATGTGGGAGTCTTTTAAGAAAGGGTGATTAGAGTGCAGGACAGACATGTTCCTGTGAAAATGAGAGATAGAAATGGCAAGGTTAAGGAACCATGGATGATGGATGAAATTGTGAGACTAGCTAAGATGAAAAAGGAAGCATATGTAAGATTGAGGAGACTCAAAATTGATGAAGCTTTGGAGGAATATCAGGAAAGTAGGAAGAATCTCAAACGCGCAATAAAAAGGGCTAAAAGGGGTCATGAAATATCTTTGGCTAACAGGGTTAAGGAAAATCCCAAAGCCTTTTATTCGTATGCAAGGAGCAAGAGGGTAACTAGGGAAAGGATTGGACCACTCAAAGACAAGAGAGGGAATTTATGCGTGGACTCAGAGGAAGTGGGCGAGATTCTTAATGAGTACTTTGCATCGGTATTCACAAAGGATTGGGACAAGATGGATGTTGAGGCTAGGGATGGATGTTTAAATACTCTAGGTCAAGTTGTCATACGGAAAGGGGAAGTTTTGGGTATTCTAAAAACATTAAGGTGGACAAGTTCCCAGGACCGGATGGGATCTATCCCAGGTTACTGAGGGAAGCGAGGGTCGAAATAGCTGGGGCCTTAACAGATATCTTTGCAGCACCCTTGAGCACGGGTGAGGTCCCGGAGGACAGGAGAATTGCTAATGTTGTCCCTTTGTTTAAGAAGGGTAGCAGGGAAAATCCAGGGAATTACAGACCTGTGAGCTTGACGTCAGTGGTAGGCAAACTGTTGGAGAAGATACTGAGGGATAGGACCTATTCACATCTGGAAGAAAATAGACTTATCAGTGATAGGCAGCATGGTTTTGTGCAGGGAAGGTCATGTCTTACAAACCTAATAGAATTCTTTGAGGAAGTGACAAAGTTAATTGATGAGGGAAGGGCTGTAGATGTCATATACATGGATTTTAGTAAGGCGTTTGATAAGGTTTCCCATGGCAGGTTGATGGCAAAAGTGAAGTCGTATGGGGTTCAGGGTGTACTAGCTAGATGGATAAAGAACTGGCTGGGCAACAGGAGACAGAGAGTAGTGGTGGAAGGGAGTGTCTCAAAATGGAGAAGGGTGACTAGTGGTGTTCCACAGGGATCTGTGCTCGGACCACTGTTGTTTGTGATCTACATAAATGACCTGGAGGAAGGTATAAGTGGTCTGATTAGCAAGTTTGCAGATGATACTATGATTGGTGGAGTTGCAGATAGCGAGGAGGACTGTCAGAGAATACAACAAAATATAGATAGATTGGAGAGTTGGGCAGAGAAATGGCAGATGGAGTTCAATCCAGGCAAATGCGAGGTGATGCATTTTGGAAGATCAAATTCAAGAGTGGACTATATGGTCAATGGAAGGGTCCTGGGGAAAATTGATGTACAGAAAGATCTGGGAGTTCAGGTCCATTGTACCCTGAAGGTGGCAACGCAGGTTGATGGAGTGGTCAAGAAGGCACACAGCCTGCTTGCCTTCATCGGACGGGGTATTGAGTACAAGAGTCGGCAGGTCATGTTACAGTTGTATAGGACTTTGGTTAGGCCACATTTGGAATACTGCGTGCAGTTCTGGTCGCCACATTACCAGAAGGATGTGGATGCTTTGGAGAGGGTGCAGAGGAGGTTCACCAGGATGTTACCTGGTATGGAGGGTGCTAGCTATGAAGAAAGGTTGAGTAGATTAGTATTGTTTTCGTTGGAAAGATGGGAGGTTGAAGGGGGACCTGATTGAGGTATACAAAATTGAGGTATGGACAGGGTGGATAGCAACGAGCTTTTTCCAAGAGTGGGGGTGTCAGTTACGAGGGGTCACGATTCCAAAGTGAGAGGGGGAAAGTTTAAGGGAGATGTGCATGGAAAGTCTTTTTACGCAGAGGGTGGTGGGTGCCTGGAACGCTTTACCAGCGGAGTTAGTAGAGGCGGGCACGATAGCATCGTTTAAGAGGCATCTAGACAGGTATATGAACGGGCGGCAACAGAGGGAAGTAGACCTTGGAAAATAGGAGACAGGTTTAGATAAAGGATCTGGATCGGCGCAGGCTGGGAGGGCCGAAGGTGCTGTAATTTTCCTTGTTCTATACACACTCACACGACTGTGGCAGAATTTAGCTCTAACTATTTACAAGATTGCAAATGACACGACCATAGCGGGTCGCATCTCAAACAACAATGAGTCAGAGTACAGGAGAGAGATAGGGAACCTAGTGACATGGTGTAACAACAACAATCTCTCCCTCACCGTCAGCAAAACTAAGGAGCTGATCACTGACTTCAGGAAGTGAAGTATCATGCACACCCGTCTGTATCAATGGTGCCGAGGTGGAGATGGTTGACAGCTTCAAATTCCTAGGAGTGCACATCAACAGTCTGACCTGGTCCACTCACATCGACACTACAACAAAGAAACCACAACAGTGTCTATACTTCCTTAAGAAACATTGGCATGTCCACATTGACTCTTACTAATTTTTACACCACAGAAAGCATTCTATCTGGCTACATCACAGCCTGATGTGGCAACTACACAGCCCAAGACCGTAAGAAACTACAGAGTCGTAAACAGAGCCCAGTCCATCATTATTTTTTTTAAAATAAATTTAGAATACCCAATTCATTTTCTCCAATTAAGGGGCAATCCAGGGTGGCCAATCCATCTCTAGGTTGTGGGGGCGAAACCAAAGCAAACACGGGAGAACATGCAAACTCCACACGGACAGCAACCCAGAGCCGGGACCGAACCCAGGACCTCGGCGCCGCGAGGCAGCAGGGCTAACCCACTGCGCCACCGTGCTGCAGAGCAGTCCATCATGCAAAACCGCCTCCCATTCATTGACTCTGTCTGCGCCTCCTGCTGCCTTGGGAAAGCAGGCAGCATATCACAGACCCCTCCCACTTGGGTTATTCTCTCTTCCATCAGGCAGGAGATTCAAACATCTGAGAACACTCATCAAGTTCAAAAACAACTTCTTCCCCCCTCGTTATCAGACTCCTCAATGACCGTCTTACGGTCTGAACAGATCTCTCCATGCATCTTCTCTACCGAGTAGTACTACACTCTGTATGCTTCACCCGATGTCTGTGTCTATGTATTTACATTGTGTATTTATCAGATGTTTTATCATGTATAGAACAATCTGTCTGGACTGTAAGCAGCAACAATGTGTTTCACTGTACCTCGGTACACATGACAATAAATCAAATTCAAAATTTAAAGTTCGTGATTTAACAGTTTAGAAACAAGTAAAGACAGGGTAAAAGGGGGCTGGTTAGGAAAAAGAAGAACTGTAATAGGACGAAAGGCAGGACTGAATAAATAACATGTGATAATGATGCAAGGTAGAAAGGGAATTTAGAAACAAAAGATGGGCTCAGGGAAGGTGTAAATGGGTACAGAGAATGATTACCAACATCTACTGTTCAAGAAAATTGAGCTGTTAAACAATTATACTGTTTCACAAGATCAGTTGGCTATGTACCTTGCACAAGCAGAAAGTTCATCAATCCAATAGTTTATTAAAGTTTGTAAAACATGACTATGAAGCCAACAATTCCAGTGGGAGAGATGGGAGGGTCACAAAGCTACATGCATAGTGATCTTGACAACTTGCACTGCATCCCCAAAGTAAAAGGTCTCACCAGTACTTGACAGACTAAATGATCAGTGCCCAGGTTATTCCCAAATGTGTATGCTGGCAGGCACAGCAGCACTTCTTTAAAAAGTGACACAAGTAAAGCATATGCCTCTGTGCTACAAGCCAAGCATACTTAGCAATAAAAACTACGTTTAAATATATCAGCTGGCAGGCCATGTACTGAGCAGCTGGGCTTTGACAAGCTTCAATACCCTGCAGCTTAATCTGTTCACTGAACACAAAGTCATGCCACAAGGAAAAACCTGTCTTTTCTATTCATATATATCAATTTCAGACACTGAATATGGGACTGTGCGTCCCATCAGATTTAAATTGTACAAATTTTACGCGATTTACCATGATTGGGGCTGGAGTTAGAAATGGCCAATGCAAAATCTGTAATTTACTGGAATTAATACAATTCCAGCATCACAAGGATCCCCTACTTAGCTCAATCAGCTCCGCTGGGTGGGCCACATTGACCACATGGCTTATGAGACTTCTGAAACAAGTGCTCTACAGAGCTTTAACAGAACAAGCGAGCCCCAGGAGAGCAGAGAAAACACCGAGGACACCCTGAAAAGCCTCTTTGAAAAAAATGCAACATCCATGCCGACACCTGGGAATCCCTGGCCCAAGGGGAGGAAAAGCATCTGGGAAGGGGCTGAATAGTTCAGAGAACAAGCTGAAGCCAAGCATCGAAAGCAAAAAGGAGCTCATGGGAGCCAGGGCTGCCTACCCATGCTCTCCTCCAACCTGTAACAGAGACGATAAGTCACTCATTCAACTCATCAGTCCACTCGAGAACTCATTTTAGTGTCAAACTAAGTCATCCTCAACTTCGAGCACTGCTTGAGGGGAGGCACTACATGGCAATATATTCTGATCATTGCCCATAGTCAAAAGTTTCTTAGGTTTAGCACATAGAAGACAAACCACAGTAATCTGGAAGACATCCACAAACACTTCCAAGAGCTTAATCCAGTTCATATTTTACTGTTATTGTGCTACATGAAAGCTATATTTAATCCTCCATGAAATCCCTACAAGCTTTAAAAGTGATATATAACTTTGTGTGTTAAGTTAATCAAACAGTGAAAGTCATCAACATTTTCTCTAGTTGTAGTTTGGAAAAAATGGGCAAACCTACCTTCATTTGCAAGGGGCTGATTTAGCTCACTGGGCTAAATCACTGGCTTTTAAAGCTATCCAAGCAGGCCAGCAGCACGGTTAGATTCCCGTATCAGCCTCCCCGGACAGGCGCTGGAATGTGGCGACTAGGGGCTTTTCACAGTAACTTCATTGAAGCCTACTCGTGACAATAAGCGATTTTCATTTCATTTCATGTAAAGAGCAATAAAGGTCCAACATGGTTCAAATTTAAAACTTACACATGAATTCACAATGCTTACCAAATAAGGGAAATGGAATAAAATTACCGGTGCATTTTTCCCCCAGTAAAATGCAAAATTTTAAAGACAGATGGCAAAATTTGTACTTTAGATCATTCACCTTTGCAAATCACTGCAAATGGGGAGCGAGGGGAAAAGAGAGACTTGTTAACAAAGGTTGGGGGGGGGGGGGGGGGGGGAGGAGGAGGAGGAGGAGGAGGAGGAGGAGGAGGAGGAAATGATGGTTCACAATAGCACAGACAGGCAAAGAGGTGGATGAGGATGGTAACAATGGAAGGCAGAGGAGAGGGAAGTTGGACAGCAAAAGGCAAGAAAAGCTCACAATCAAGGCACTCAAAGGGATACCACAGAGCTTACTGGAGGGGGATGAAAGATGACTCCAAATGTGGTGGGTAGAGGTTTACGTGGGGCATGGGCACTTCCCAAGTGATGGGCTCAGTGATTGACTCACGGGATAGACTTCAAGGCTGCTGACCTTTTCTCTGTGGGTTGATATCTGACATGATCCGAAGACAGCTGGGCTGGAAAGAGCGCTGAAAATGTGTGGTATTTAAATATGGCGCAAGGACCTTCAAACCCACCAGCTGGCAGAGTGGAGGAACCAGCCGCTGGTCCGTCAGGTGACTAGAGGGGAAACGCACTTGTGCATAATTAATTATCCCACTAATCCAGTTGGTGGGACAGGCACTGCAAGAGCCACCTGTTACCGCACTTAGTCTCGAAATGAGAATTCTGCCCATAAGTCATTTACGACACAGGATGCTATTTGACCCATTTCGGTCATGCCAGTCCCGCGTGCAGCAATCCGGTCAGTCCCTATCCTCTGCTTGATCCCAGTCGTCATGAAAGTTTACTAGTTTCCAATAGAAATAATTGATTGCCACAAGCAAAGTTCCAGATCATTACCATTTGGCTGTGTTAAAACATTCTTCCTCACATTCCCCCTGCATCTCTTCTGCAACATCTTAAATCCATGTCCTGCAGGCCGTGTACCATCAGTTAATGGTAGTGTTCTTTTTTCTTGTCTATCTTACTTAAGCCTGTCAATCTTATACACATCTTTATCCAATTTCCCCTCGATATCCAGTGCTCCAAGACAAGCCCACCATTAGAACGTCACCAGGGGCCTCACGGTAGCATGGTGGTTAGCATCAATGCTTCACAGCTCCAGGGTCCCAGGTTCGATTCCCGGCTGGGTCACTGTCTGTGTGGAGTCTGCACGTCCTCCCTGTGTGTGCGTGGGTTTCCTCCGGGTGCTCCGGTTTCCTCCCACAGTCCAAAGATGTGCGGGTTAGGTGGATTGGCCATGCTAAATTGCCAGTAGTGTAAGGTTAATGGGGGGATTGTTGGGTTACGGGTATACGGGTTACGTGGGTTTAAGTAGGGTGATCATTGCTCGGCACAACATCGAGGGCCGAAGGGCCTGTTCTGTGCTGTACTGTTCTATGTAAATCAAATCCTATCCTTGGAACTATTCTGCACCCTGTTGTCAAAGTACATCACTTCACACCTCTCTGCATTAAATTCCACCTGCCACTTTCCGTTAGTCTATGTCCTGTTGCAGGCAATTCATATCATCCAAGTTTGGCACCATGGAATAGAAATTAAAATTTCAAAATTTGCCAAGATCCAAATTATTCATATATAGCAAAAACGATAGTGCCATCCCTGAACATTGGGAAGCACCATAGCCTAGCACAGTACAATTAACAACTATGCACCACAACTCACTTTGTCCTATGGGGCAACACGATAGCGCAGTGATTAGCACTGCTGCCTCACGGTGCTGAGGACCCAGGTTCGATTCCGGCCCCGGGTCACTGTCTGTGTGGAGTTTGCACATTCTCCAGGTGTCTATGGGGTCTCATCCCCACAACCTAAGATGTGTAGGATAGGCAAATTGGCCATACTAAATTGCCCCGAATTGGAAAAAAATAATTGGGTTCTCAGAATTATTTTTAAAAAGCTCACTTTGTCCTTAAGCCAATTTTTCCAATTGGATATTGATCGTATTGCACAAGCCTCGATTTTGGTAACAAGCCTGTATATGGTATTTGTCAAATGTCTTCTTAAGATCCATGTCGACACCATTCCCTTCATCAACATGGTTTCTTCAAAAAGTAAAACATAGATTCTTCTTAACTCAAACTTTTTAAGTGCCTTTTGATTTTCTCTCATTATAGCTTCCAAGACCATAGCCACCACTGATGTTAAATTAACTAGTTAGTTGCTAGGACTGTCCTTATAACCTACACATAATGTCACTCACCATATGGACGTATCTTAAACTCCTGTGCATCTTTGCACCATAGCCCATATCACTTGCTTGGTCCCTTGCACACAATTATAGATGAATCAGAAAGTAAAACATTCTTTTGTGGGATGAAAAACTGAGGCTGATTACTATGGTGTTGCGGCTGAAAATTGAGGCCCAAACAATGGGGATTGTCTTAAGTGCCTCAATCTACGGTATTCAACTTGTAGAAAAAAAATAGTGCTTAAATATTTCACTGCAGGTTACAGAAAAAACCCTCAATTTCATCTTTAGAACATTCTTTAGCAAAATAATTATAACTTATCCTAGTTTTATTTTCCAAAATTAATGGAAATATAACTTTCTAGAATATGCAAACCAATTCAGAATAGCATTGGCTTGTCCCAACATTGAAAAAGTCACAGAATTCCTACAGCGCAGGAGGCAATTCTGCCAATCGAGTCTGTACCGGCTCTGAGCGAGCACCCTCCTAGACCCACTCTCCCACCTTATCCCCGTAACCCCATCTTTGGACACTAAAGGGACAATTTAGCATGGCCGATCCACTAAACCTGCACATCAGAGCACCTGAAGGAAACCCATGTAGACACCGGGTGAACGTACAAACTCCAGTCACCTAAGGTGGGAATTGAACCCAGGTCCCTGGCGCTATGAAGCAGTAACACTCACCACTGTGCTCCTGCGCAGACCTAGGACTAAGCTCTCTTACAGAACACCAAAGAAGCAACAGCTTATTGTAACTTGTTAGTTTATCCTGTAAACCCTCATTCATTATTCTAAACATAAATACAATTAGAAAATGTAAAGTGCTGACTTTAGAAAGCAATCCAATATTAACCAAATGTCAAGTTAGCACATTATGTATTTTTACACAACACCTGCAAATAATTTTCCTTCTCTGGTGGTTGATCACAGTCCTCCATTTCTTTAGAAGTGAGAATTTGAAGGGCAGCACGGTGGCCTAGTGGTTAGCACAACCGCCTCACGGCGCTGAGGTCCCAGGTTCGATCCCGGCTCTGGGTCACTGTCTGTGTGCACATTCTCCCCGTGTCTGCGTGGGTTTCGCCCCCACAACCCAAAAATGTGCAGAGTAGGTGGATTGGCCACGCTAAATTGCCCCTTAATTGGAAAAAATAATTGGGGAATCTAAATTTATAAAAAAAAAGAAGAGAGAATTTGTGTTTGACAGTCAATCATGCAAAAAAGCTCCTCAGTTACAGCAAGTTCAACTTGTGTTGCATTTGCACAAGCATATCGCTACCACTTAAATTGTCTGAAACAGGCACAAGATAACATTGGAGTTTAATTATAGCCTGGGCAACTGTACCAATGTGTATGCAAAATTAATGTGGAGGAAGTGGCAATCTGTATACATTTTGTGCCAACATACTTCTATGGATTTTCCGACAGGACGCAAAACTGGAAATGTGTATATCTGATGTAGCAGCTCATATGAAGAAATGAAAGAGAACCGATGACTAAATGTCCTTTAGCCCACAACAGACGGGAGTGACTAAATGTCCTTTAGGGTTGGAAATCTGCGGCCCTTACCTGGTCTGGCCAACATGCGACTCCAGACCCACAGCTATACAGTTGATTAACTGTTCCTCAGTTCAAGGGCAATTAGGGATCAGCAACAAATAGTGGCTGAGCCAGCGACATCCACATCCCACAAATTAAAATTAAGATGCCTTCTTTCAGTGCCGCTGGTTCGGTTTAATTATGTTTCACCGTAACAGTAGTTAGGAGTGTTTAACAAAAAAAAACAATTAGATTTGTTTAAACTATTTTATTTGTGAAAAACTACAAGCAGAATTCATAAATAGACATTTCTATTTGAAGCAGTTAAGAAGGAAATAATAAAGTGGCTTCTAATAACATATTCGTGCACATGCCAGTAACAGGAATATATTAACATCTTTTATTTGCTAGACAAAAAGCAGTGTAGATTATAAAGTCCCCAAAACATTTAAGACCTGGAAATAATTTTACCAGCTCACAAAACCACCATGAACACATCAGCATGAAGATTAAAGAAAACAAATCCAGCACGCTGTCAGCCCTATTGAATTTACAGAGCAAAAAACTTCCAAAGCATTATACAGGACATCTTTCTGGGCAAATGAAAATATACCTTGTATAATACAATAACAAAATTCACAAGATTATGTTATGCCACTTTAAACAAGCATTCTATATGGATATCCAATGAACAAAGCTAAGAAATAACAATGTAACCATCTTTACACAGTAAATAAAGGTTACAAGTCATACACAAGAACAGAACTGCTTGCGCATTAAAAAAACTGTTCAGTTCGTTGTAATTTTCTAAAGGTTGGCTCTTGAACCCTTTCAAGTTACTTACAAGCATTTTTATATTTCCAGCAAACATTACATTTTTTCAATAATTTAAGTTACAATAGTTTATAAAAGTAGACTGAAATATTTTTGGTAAGGCAGATGAAGTGCCACTCATTCCAATAATATGAGTTTCCAGAAATAGAAATATTTTTACACAAGTTGTATTAACTTTGAAAGTGGCTCATTATGTTTAAACACTTTACCAATTTCAACTTGCAGAATTACTGTTGCTTTAAAGACTGTTAAAAAAAAGTCTGTGCACCAATTCAGTCTACAGAATAGAACATTAAAATAGCGACTTGCTTCCAAGTCATAAACAACATGCCGATTTGGCGGTGTAGTTTCAATTCAGGAGGCACTGCAGAAAAGCTGTCAGGTCCTAAATAAAGAAAAACTAGGCTAAGCAGCACAGAGGAAGCTGGCTATTACCCTAAAGGACAGCACCTAATCAAAATGAAAATAGTTCTTCAATAGACTGTGGGTTCATTACATTACATGAAAATTGCATTCAGTTTATGCTTGCTCCAGTATCAGTGTGGTATTTACTAACCTTTATGCTCCACTCTGATGTTAAATTATCTGTACAGCTAGTGTTCATATGCCTATGCAAGGCCATCATATTTTAAATAAATCGTTAAGTACAAGTTTACCGCCTTCCTAGATCACAATATTAAGTGAAGCATTAAACATTCTTAAACCAGTTTGAATAAACTTCATTTCAAGCAATTTAAGTGTTAACACTGCACAAAGAAGGATTAAATTCCAGAGGTACAATTTACAAGAAAGAAAAATATCAAAGTTTGCAAAATCTAAGTGCATCATTTCATACAAAGATAAATCACAGCCTGGACTTATGCAAGTCTTAATACAAGGGAATAATTTACTAATTGTTACCTGGAGCTTGCATTTTGAAATACACATATTGTTCCTCATCTTTCACCCAGAATCTGCCCACCCTGATACTTAAGATATTCAAGAACAATGGGATTTTCTTCCTGTTAGTGACAATATCAAATAAAATCTTAATATTTGATGATAAAATGTAGTTACAATTCAATACATTACACAATGTATGATTTACCAGTTACTCAATACCACCAAAGCAGAAGTGGTTCACATTTGTTAATTGAAATTTAGAATAAGTTCCTTCCAAGAAACTCAATTGGAATCAACTTATTTTGCCCCATGACCTTGTGGAAGCAATATTTCATAATACTTAGGAGGCAACCATTCAAATGTTATGCACTAATGGTAAGTAAGTGCCAAGTACAAGGCCTCCGAAGAAGCACGCTCTCTGGTATTTATCAACATAACTGGTCACTTAACAGTTCATTTCATAATCAGGAGGTGGGTCTTTCTTTCTCAGCAAGCATCTCAGCATATCAAGGGAACACTACTTCCATTACTAAAGCTAGTTGTTTTATAATAAAGAAACACGTACCTTTTACAAATGGGGATAGGGTGGAAAACAGAAACCAGGTGTTTCAAACCTAAATAGTTCAAGATTTCTTCAAAAACCAGATTTGAAAAGTGGAGCACCAAAAGCCAGACATAAAAAATGACAAACGGGAAGCATGCAAAAAAGACATTAAGACTGTAAAGTGCAGTCTGCTCAGTTAATTTTCATTTAAATTCTCCACAATTTATTGGCCTTATATAACCAGCATGACCAGGAATAGTGTAGATTCAAGAGGAACACCGAGCTGCAATTTGCTTACAAAAATGGCTAGAAATTTCCTGTTATTTACATCTGTAACAGAAGCACATTTTGTATTTTAAGGAATGGTAAGAGATTCAGCAGAAGCTCCTACATTTTCTCCCATTACTGTTTGAATTGAGAGAGATTTGGCTGCAACCATACAGATGTAGAACAAGTAGTTAAGTAACATACAAACATTGCCGGCAATTGCAAAAACTGAAGTTGGATACGAAAAGTGTCAAATCATGTTAATCATGTTTTTATTAGGGCAGCACGGTGGCGCAGTGGTAGCACTGCAGTCTCACGGCGTCGAGGTCCCAGGTTTGATCCTGGCTCTGGGTCACTGTCCATGTGGAGTTTCCACATTCCCCCAGTGTTTGTGTGGGTTTCGCCCCCACAACCCAAAGATGTGCAAGGCAGGTAGATTGTACACACTAAATTGCCCCTTAATTAGAAAAAAATGAATTGGGTACTCTAAAATTATTTTTAAAAATCATGTTTTTATTGTAGAAGTAGAACTAAAGCAGTTTATTTGAAGGTGAAAAATAGTTTCAAATGATCCCATCTTCAGAAACTAAATGCATGTTTCAGTAATCATCAGTGCTGCTTTTGAACATCTATTTACTGCTGATCTCTACTTCCTGGGTAAAAAATCAATTAGCAATAACAATGCAACATGCACATGAGCCAAGGGGGTCTTAATTTGAATGCCATTGAGCTAGGACTATTAAATGTTTTTCTTTCCCACATGTAAGCTGCTTTAGTTTATGCCAATATGAAACGAGTTAAATCATGCTGCCAGTTGAGGCACTGCATCTTTAGATTAGTTCGGTGGCTGGGAACTACAGCATTGAGAATAATTACATTTATAGCACACAATGACACAGCTTTCAGGTAAGTGTATGGAGGAACCCACATCTATTGCTTAATAGTCACTGAACTAATCCAGCTATTGTTCAGTTGCCTCAAGTGTACTTCTCCTCAGCCTTTTCTGCTTCTGAAGAGTTAACAATCCTGAGGACAAGACAGCTTTCATTACAATAGTTTGCAGAACTTGGATCATCTCTGCTGGAATGCACTGTCCTAATCTTATCGGTTGAATGCTGCATTTATTTCACAGTGTATTAAGCACCAGTGTTTTATGTGTTGGTTTCGAACAACCATTTATTCTGTTTAAACCAGTTAGACATTTAACATCTCTAAAATCGCTAATAATCAGCATAGTTGCTGGCAACAAAACTTACAAAAAAAGTATATGTTGAAAAGGGTGGAATTTGCAAATGTAATAAATAAAAGTCAAAAGGTAACAAAATACATAATGTACATGGAAATTGTGCACAGCAGATTTATAAAAAAGTAGATTCAGGAGCACATCCATTATAAATGATTGTTAGGAAAATATAAAACCAAGGGAATACATAAAAAATGTCAAAAGTATTAATTCATACTTTTCACATTGCATGTGCAGGTCTGGAGCCTGGCAAAGCTCAGAACGATTCATCATTTACTGCTGACATTTCACCTTTTGGCGTAGAGGAACGCGATGAACCCTTATCTGTGCTCTCTGATCCAGAGCTACTTTGGTTCTGTTGCTCAGATCCAGCACTGGATGTGACTGTTGATGATGATGTGGAAGAGGAACGTATTTTTTCTTTAAAGTCTGTAATAATTACTGTAACATTACCCACTGTCACTGCAAGCTGTTGTGCAGTACTTCTGTCCACGTTTTTCAGCTTGGGCCTACAACAGAAATATGTTAAATAAATATGGGACGGGATCATTTCAAACATTTACATATAACAAGCATATACATCAATAACTTCTTGCATCGTAACATTCAACATTCAGAAAGATGTAGCAGCTAGTTCACAAAAGGCATCTATCAATCTACACATGAAGTTATCTTTTTGTTAACACATGACTCAACGGTTATTTGTTGCAAAACTACTTCCATTACGACAAGAGTCAGCCTCCCATACAACGGTTCCATCTCACAGGCAGCAATGTATACTCAAGTTTGTGGATTTGACACACCTCATCCAAGCTTTAATTCATCCTTCATACTCACAAAGACAAGAAACCATCTCATAAGGAACCAGGAATATGGAACATACCGTGTGCTTCTGGACTCATCTACATTGGGGAAACCCTGCAGCCTGTATATTAGGCAAGAAACATTAAAATAACTTCAAAAACTAGTCAGCTATCTGCAAGCCAATTCAACTTAATAACCACCATGTCCAATGACCCTATTCTAGACTTTTCATCTATTACATACTGTTATACAAGACACACCAAGGAGGCTAGAGAACTACTGATGGCACACCGTCCCTCAAGATGGTTTTCTCATCTGATTACCCCAACTCAAGAAATACATTGGTCAACAGAATTAATAGCAATCAGCAGAAAAAATGTTAAGATGCATTGACCAATTAGAAATATAATAGCACAACCAATCAGCAATAAGATCCACTCATATTCCCTTCCGCCATCATATAAACGACCTTTCAATGTTTCTACTAAATCACTATTTTTGTACAAAATATGCACGAAATTAACACTAAGCATTTCAGAAGGACACAATTAAACCTCATTGCAAAAAGTTGGAAGACACGATGGTTGGCTGAAAGTGGATTATTGTTGAAAGAACAGAAAACTCGGGTGAATTCCTCATTAAAGGTAAGAATAGTGTATCTTTAATACTAATGGGCTATTTTATTAGTGTGAATGTGCAGGAAAGTTAGCATTACAGCTACAATGAAGATATTGATAAAACGTAAAACGCAGAGTTAGGAATGAACTTGATTTATTCCAAAGACATGCAGGTTAGGTGGATTGGTCATGCTAAATAGCCCTTAGTGTCCAAAAAGGTTAGGAGGCTTTATTGGGTTAGGGGAATAGGGTGGAAGGGTTTAAGTGGGTCGGTGCAGGCGCAATGGGCCAAATGGTCTCCTTCGGCACTGTATGTTGCATGTTCTATGGTTTATAGTGCCTTTATCATTCAGATGCCCCAAAGTGCTTCACAAAAGGAAATTTAAGGGCAATTGCTCCTTATTTTATCAGCAAATGAGGGAGACAACTTATGCACAGGACCTTCCAACAAACAATATCGAGGTCAAGGCCAGTTAATCTATTTTTGGCAATGTTGGTCGAGGTTAACCTGTTACCTTTCACCTGAGAAGGCAAACAGAGCAAAAGCAAAATATTTCAGATGCAAGAAATCTAAAGTTAAAGAATGCTGGAAATACTCAGCAGGTCAGACAGTACAGGTGGTGGTAAAAAACAAATGTTAACACTATCAGAAATGAAGTATAGCCTTAACAGTTAAGTGCAGAGCCAGGGAGAGAGAGAAATGCCTGGAGTTACAAGGCCATAACAAGTAAAAGAAAAAGTAAAAGTGGTCCAGGAAACCAGTAAATGGTCACAGCAGAAGCATGACCAATAACTATTTATGTAACTTTTTAAATGTAATAAAACATCCCACGTGCTTTACAAGATCGATCACAAGAAATGACACAACCGCACATGGAGATATTAGCACAGATGTCAAAAAAACTTGATCGGAGCCAAGTTTCAGAAAGTGTCTTGAACAAGGAGAGAGAGAGGATTAAAGAGATAGAGGCTGAAGGATGGCAATCCAGAGCTTAAGGGCGAAGCAGCTGAAAGTATGTCCACTAATCGTGGAGCGATTAAAATCAGGGATGTGTAAGAGGAACTGTCCAAAGAATGCAGAGATATTGGAAGCACTTACTCAGATAGAGAAGAGGGAGACCATGTGGGATTTGAAACATGGAAGAGATTAAAAGCAAAGCATTGCCAAATTGGTAATCAATGTAAATGAGAGCAGAATAATCAAGTCTGGAGGAAATAAAGGCTTTCAACAGCTGATAAACAATACTGTCCCTGCATCAGTTGATGTTAAAGCAGGCAGTTTTGGTGTTGGAATGACAGAGCAGAGAGTTGGATGAAAATGGCAGGTCCAACTATGTCGAGAAGGAATAGTTTTCTATGATTACAATCACATACAAGGTCACTTGTGACTTGAATGAGGGTTATTTCAGTATTGTGGAGGGGAAGAAATAGACTGAAGGGGGTTCAAACATGAAGTTCTGAGAAAGATGTGCGCTGATTTGAGAGGCACCATCTTCTGAAATCACATTGCCATTTGCATCGATCACCAGCTAGAGTTTCCCATTTGTCATAATGGATGTTGAGAACTTTCAAATTTCCCAAAGAGTCCCTGAAATGGAGCTTTGGATGCTCCGCTGGTCTCTTGGCATGGGTTACCTCCCTGTATAGCTTATTAGGGATGTAGCCATCTTCCATCCTGTGCATGTGCCTAAGCCAGTGAATTTTTCTTAGCATGATTAGCACGTTTGCTCCAGAAAAAATTCATTGGTAACGGTCTTTCCAGGGGATGTGGAGAATGCACACTGGACATATAAGATGATACTTTAAAAGTATTTTTTTCTTGTGGGAAAGTTGTCTTAGCTTTACTGCCAGGCAACAGTATGCTGCGAATGCAGGCCTTGTAGATGAGCACCTTGATCCAACAAACTTTCAGTCTCATGTGGCCCTTCCATAATAACATGCATGGTACCACCATTCAATTTGATGGTTTCACCTTTGACAGTTTTGAGGTCAAGAATGGTGAGAAATAGTGCAGTGTCTTAGCCCCTGCTGTTTTGCGTATTTTTCTGTCCTCCTGGTGTCCACTTTTGCTTTTCCTGACATGGACTGGAGGATAAAGAACAGTTAACATGGAGGCTGATGAGGGTTGTGGTCAGCAGTTGTGTGGAAATTCGGTACAAGGGAGCTTTGCCTTACAAACAAGTTTAGCTTAGCTCAAAGAGGACATGAACAGAGACGGGGAGAAAATTAAAGATGCCAGGTTAGCACTCGGACACAGGGCCCCCTTAGAGGAAGTCTGGTCTACTAGGCTAAGGAAGGGAAGAAGCAGATCTAGCTGAATGTATGGTCACACTCTTAGTGACAAAGAAGTCCACAAGCTCCTTGCACTAGCAGGCGAGGCTGGAGAAGGCAGAGAGGGGGTTTAAGATAATGATGTGGGGGAAAGGAAGCTCGGGGTGATCTGTACATCCTAAAAAAATCATCATGCAATAATGAGAAATTTTGGCAAAGACCAGGACCCAGCAGCGTTTTGTGGTCGAGCTATAGATGGTGACTAATGATTATACTTGCATTCACCATAAATATTCACATCTGCTTCTTCTGATTTAGGGAAGGGATGGGGCCATACCAGATGAATAACTTGATGAGCAAGAGTAAGATTTTAATGAGAACTAGGGGATTAAAAGTGGAGGTGAGGATGTGCAGACATATCATAGTGACTGGCTACATGGTTCAGAATTTGAAAGCTCAGCTCCAAGTAACTTAGGAGCAGAACTTTTCCTCCTGAATAGACAGGAAGTGGATTCAGGAGTGAGCTCTAAGTGGGGATCGATACAAGGAAGTAAAAGAGATGGCTTCATCGGTGTTTGGGATGATGGGAGTTGCAAAGTCACACTGAGATAAAAATGGTTAGGGGAGTTTATATGGAATGAGAGAATAGGGAAATTTAAAAGTGCATTGAACTCAGGAGAGGTGGAGGTTGAAATCACCAAGGAAGATATGTCGCTGAGTGCAGAGGGAAGAAAGCAGTGAAGTTTTCTTGGGGAGAAATGTTTTTAAAAAAAGCTTTGTATATAAGTGGGCAGCAGAGAACACAATTTTAAATGAAAGGAGGCAGAATTAAGCGAGAGGCTCAAAAGGAGAGCGGTGGGCAGACTAGATTTGCTACGGGTCACACCACCAGAGTTTGGGTGGGGTAGGTAGTTGAAGGTATAGCCTAGCTTTTGCAGATCAAGGGACTTACTCAGAAATGAGCAGACTTCCTGGAGGAGCAAGCAGAGGGGACGATAAAAACTGATCCAGTAGCAGCGCCCACAATTCCAGCATTGGGAGGAGAAAGTTGAATCGGAAGGAGGGAAAACAATGAGGTTACTGCTTATAAGCTAGTAGCGACAAATCCCTTGATGGGCCTTTTGGAGGAGGCCAAGAGGCACACAGAAGCAAGCTGCAACTTTTGAGGGCAATTAGAAATGTGAAAGCGCTGGCTTTGCCACTGACCTTCAACCCATTAAAAGAATAAAATAAACTAGGGTTAAGCCTAGGACAGCATAAGAGTAGGAAGGTCAAGGAGAAGGGTTGGGGGTAGGAATTTGGGATGGTAAAATAACAGAGGTGGGGGAGGGGGCGGAAATTAGAGGAGGGTAAAGAGAAAAGGAAAGCAAGGGGGGGGGGGAAAAGGAGTTACCTCAGCTTTGCAGAATAGGCACACAAATGGATATGGAAACTCAAATTACAGAGCTGGTTATATAGCAAGAATCAAATTGCTACCACCTGTTAAGCAGGAAAAAGAAAAACAATAAGGAGTTTAAAATTGGTCGTCTGGTGGGGAGTCAGTTTCGAACATTGACAAACTGATGACTAGGTTTGAAGACAAGCTTGGAGGGCTATTGAGTACAGATAAAGCTAAAGCTTTGGTGGACACATTGCTGGCTAGAAATGTATTTCTGTGGGGAGAAAGATCCAGGTAGTGGGCAGAATCAATGGTCATTAATTTTCAGCCTTGCAAAACAGTGGGCAGTCAAGGATCCAGAGGGAAGAGAGAAATTAACTTTAGTTTTTGTCAGAAATTTACTGCCTTGGTCTAAAAAAACTAAGGAACCAGTAGGATAGTCATAAACTCAGCGTAAAGCAGTGGCGGGGCTGGGCTGTAGATTAGACAAAGTTACGTTAAAATTAATGCATCTGAATAGTGGATCAGGGACCCTACACAGTCTTACAGCATAGACCAGTAGAGAACTGAGTCTTAATGTCCAGGAATTTGGAAGTCACATTTGAAAAATGATCTAGTGCGCAGAGGAAAACAAACCGCAAGGTTGGCTGCGGGATAAGCATTGGGTACTTGACTAGGGTAACCCCAAACTAACAGTTATATTGTTGTTCGGGTCAAATGCACCCACCATCAGAACCAGAGGAACTCACACAGTGAAAGAGAAGAGAAAGGGAACAGGTGACAATATATGTCAGAAGAGAGCATGCAGAAGAGCTCCTTATGGAGCTGCTAGCCCAATAACATTTGCTCCCAAGAAAATGGGAGCAATAGATATGACTTAGTTGAACTAAACGTTCAGGTCTGAAGGTTGTGAAGGTCCTAAAGAAAACATCAGGTATTACACAATGTGCTGTTTGAGCTCGTGTTGAGCTTCACTTAGTGTGGGAGGCCAAGAACAGTGAAATCAAAGTGGGAATGGCAGACATTTTAGCAGCTGGAAGCTGAGGTTTATTTTTCTGTACTGAGCAGAGGTGTTTTACAAAATGATTACTCAATCCATCTCTTCGTAGAAATTATCACAACGTGAACACTGAACAAAATATATTGAGCTCCAAGTACAAAGAAAACCCCATTTCACCTGGAAGGAATATTTGTGGCCCTAGAGTGTATGAAAGGAGGTAAAGGGCAGGTGTTGCATCTACGGCTTCAGCATAAATGTCTCAACCCAAAGACATCTGGAACCTCAATTTAAAGCCTCATCACAAAGACAGCATTCTCTTACTGAAGAATTATAACTAGATTAAACAGAGACACTAGTATTGGACTCAAACTTATAAAATTTTAACTCCGGGGTCTGGCCAACTAAACCACTAATATTAAAATGTTAATATATCCACCAGAGGAAAGATTTGTGATGTTTTCATACCTCCTGTATATACAGGCATTAGTGCAAACAAGGATGTTGTCCAAAGTATTGATCCATTGTGATACATTTTACACTTTAGTTGTTTGAAACTAATGTAATAACCTTGGACCTTTCCCCAAATTTCCAAGAAATAGCACTGCGGGTTTATCTGCACCACACAAGTGCAGAGGTTCAAGGTGGCAATTCACCACCACCTTAGAGCAATTAGGGATGTCCAATAAAGACAGGCCTAGCAACAACATTCACATCCGATAAATTAACGAATAAGGATGGCACTGTGGTTAGCACAGCTGCCTCACAGCATCAGGGACCCAGGTTCAATTCTGGCCTTAGGCGACGGCGGAATTTGGACGTTTTCCCAGTGTCTGCGTGGGTTTCCTTTGGTTTCTGCTCCGGCTTCCTTTCACATTCCAAAGATGTGCAGGTTAGGTGGGGTTACGGGTATAGGTGGGGGAGTGAGCCTAAGTAGGGTGCTCTTTCAGAGGGTTGGTGCAGATGCGTGGGCCGAATGGCCTCCTTCTGCACTGTAGGGGTTCTATGAAAACAAAAATTCAAAAAGGTTGGTCTGAAAATCCATTTAAGTTTGTTTGCATTATTTTTAATAAGTTGTCATCCTCCCAAAAAAGGAACTTGGTGATCAGCTCTTCAGAAGCCTATATTTTGTTCGCAAGGATTTTGTCTTTTATATAAAGTATAAATAGATGCAAAACAACAGTTCTATTAATGAACTGATGATAAAAAATAAAATGTACTCAAAAGTGACAGGACAGCACGGTGGCGCAGTGGTAGCACTGCAGTTTCACGGCACTGAGGTCCCAGGTTCGATCCCGGCTCTGGGTCACTGTCCGTGTGGAGTTTACACATTCTCCCAGTGTTTGCGTGGGTTTCACCCCCACAACCGAAAGATGTGCAAGTTAGGTAGATTGAACACACTAAATTGGAAAAAATGAATTAGGTACTCTAAATTTATTTTTAAAAAGTGACAAAAGAATCTCAACAACTGGAGATATCCCAGTCATCAGAGGGAGGTAACAAGTGGAACTTTGGTCATTTTGCGCAGTCAAGAAAAAAAATGGAAGGAAGTAACTCTGGACTGCTTGCAGCAGCAACTGACCACTAATTGTTTCTTCCCCTCCCCATTGTGTAAAACATGAGAAATTCCGTGAACAGTTTTTTCACCATAAAAGCGGAGGTTGTGAAATTAATTATTAATGAGGAGAAATTTCTTCAGCCAGAGGGTGGTGAATCCGTGGAACTCTTTGCCGGAGAAGGCTGTGGAGGTCAATTCACTGAGTATCTTTAAGACAGAGATAGATAACACACTCCCGCTCTCCCTCGCAGGGAGAGTCCAGACGATCAAAATGAACGTACTGCCCAGGTTCCTTTTCCTGTTTAGATCCATTCCGATCTACATCCCCAGGCCTTTTTCAAAGCGCTGGACAAACATATCATGGCGTTCGTATGGGGGGGGGGGTAAAAATGCTAGGATCCCAAAGGAGGTCATACAAAAAACAAAATCCAGGGGGGGGCTAGCCCTCCCGAATCTACAATTCTATCACTGGGCGGCAACAGCCGAGCGAGTAAGGGGATGGATCCAGGAGCCAGAAGCCGAGTGGGTGCGTGCGGAGGAGGCCTCCTGCATGGGAACCTCCCTCCGGGCCCTCGCCACGGCACCACTCCCATCCCCACCCAAAAAACACTCCACCAGCCCAGTGGTGACAGCCACCCTCCAATCCTGGAATCAACTGCGGCAGCAATTTGGCCTGTACAAAATGTCGGACAAGGCTCCCATCTGCAACAACCATAGGTTCAAACCAGCACTGACTGACGCCACCTTCAAAAGGTGGAGGCAGGACGGGGGGACACTGACAGTCAGGGACCTATACACGGACGACAGGATCGCAACACTGGACGAACTGACAGAGAAATTTCAGCTAGCTGGGGGGAACGAGCTACGGTACCTGCAGCTCAAAAACTTCCTACGAAAGGAGACAAGGACGTACCCACAACCGCGACGACAGACACTACTGGAAGACCTACTGGACGCAAGTATCCTAGAGAAAGGGAACTGTAGTGACATGTATGACCGACTGGTAGATAGGGACGACACCGTACTGGACGCAACAAGGAGGAAATGGGAGGACGACCTGGGGATGGAGATAGGGTGGGGACTCTGGAGCGAAGCACTGCATAGGGTCAACTCCACCTCCACGTGCGCAAGGCTCAGCCTGACGCAACTAAAAGTGGTACATAGAGCCCACTTAACGAGAAACCGTATGAGTAGGTTCTTCCCGGAGGTGGAGGACAAATGTGAGCGGTGCCAAAGAGGCCCAGCCAACCACGCCCACATGTTCTGGTCTTGCCCCAGACTTGTGGAGTACTGGACAGCCTTCTTCGAGGCTATGTCCAAAGTGGTGGGGGTGAGGGTGGAGCCATGCCCGATAGTGGCGGTCTTCGGGGTTTCAGACCAGTCAGATCTATTCCTGGGGAGGAGGGCGGACGCCCTTGCCTTTGCCTCCCTGATTGCCCGCCGTAGAATCCTGTTTGGCTGGCGGTCAGCAGCACCACCCAGAGCTGCAGACTGGCTGTCCGACCTCTCGGAATCTCTCCAAATGGAGAAAATCAAATTCGCCATCCGAGGGTCGGACGACGGCTTCCACAGAACGTGGGAGCCATTCATGCAACTGTTCCGGGACCTGTTTGTGGCCAACGTACATGAGGAAGAATAGTCGGGTGGCCAAGAACCAGGGGAAAATGGACGGGAATCGGGGGAAGGTAGCCGGGGGGAGGGGGGGGGGGGGGGGGGCTACGGGCTCGGTATGGGGGTTTGATGGCAAGCCAAGGCCCAAAACCAAACTATAAATAAATGCCTATAAACATGTGCCTCGGCCATATTGGGGAATGTAAAATATGTATGCTGGCTAAAGGGGGCGGCCACAATTATTGTTATGAAGATGCTTACCTGTAAATATTCATGTTAAATTTTTGTGTTTTCCTTTTTTTTTTCTCTCTCTCTAATAACTTGTAATTTGTCATATATAAAATATGAAAACTCAATAAAAAAACATTTATAAAAAAAAAAGACAGAGATAGATAGGTTCTTGATTAATAAGGGGATCAGGGGAGAAGGCAAGAGAATGGGGATGAGAAAATATCAGCCATGATTGAATGGCAGAGCAGACCCGATGGGCCAAGAGGCCTAATTCTGCTCCTATGTCTTATGGTCCGAATATCCTTGGGAGGTATTGCCACTAATTTAGCTTTTTAAAAACAAAATGCATGCAGTTTGTGAATTCAGCTAATGATATAAGGGAACACAGAAAGGTAACTTTAATTTATATAGCATCGTACAGATTCCTGGGCATTCCAAAATTCTTCATTACCAAAATTGTAGCCAATTTACACACATATCTCAAACAGTGATGGGCGACCAGTTGTTTAGTTAAAAGTTGTTCATAATCAAAGAGACCATCCTCAAAAGAAAAGTAGCACAGGATCCTTTGCACCTGAATCTGCACAGTTTAATTATTATGTGAAATTAAAGATTTATACATTTTTTGTAAAAAGAAATACTGGGGGGTGGAGGCGAGGAGAGAAAAGTGTTGCGTATGGGGCGGTACATCAAAATATAATGGAATGGACACCACAAACATAGAACATAGAGTGCAGGAGGCCATTTGGCCCATTGAGTCTACACCAACCCACTTAAGTCCTCTGTCACCCTATCCCCATAACTCCTCCTACCCTTTTTGACACTCAGGGCAATTTAGCATGGCCAATCCACCTGCACGTCTTTGGACTGTGGGAGGAAACCCACGCATACACGGGGAGAACATGTAGACTCCACATAGACAATGACTCAAGCTGGGACTCTGGAGCTGTGAAGCCACAATGCTAGCCACTTGTGCTACCCTTTCTTCTTTGGTAAAAATGAGAAATTAATCATTCGATCTATTTTGAAGAAACCATGAAAAGTTACATGCAACTAAACAAAATTCAGCAAATAATCACCAAACACAAAACAGCTATTTTTTTCTTCCCTATCTCTTCCATTACTGCAGTGAAGGACTCATTCTGGGGTACATTCCCATAGGTGCCAGCATCTCTCCAGTACATTGCCCAAATTGCCAAACTTCGTCTAGTACTGGATAGCAAGTAGCACTTATTTTGAGGCAAATCCAGTGTCTGCATTCTCACATATCCACATTGGGGATCATTTTAATTAAAAGTGATGATTATTAAATTAAAATATGGAATTTGCTGTCCATTTTCCTTTCCAAGTCCCATTGGCAGAATTCAGGAACACAAGCTGACTAAGACACGTTTTAGGCAATGGATGGAAGCCAATGCAGAACAAGAGTAAAAAAAAACTAGATTTCCCTTGTTGGTGACATATCACTTACTAAATATACCTATATATTCACTTCACAAAATTGCCTGTATTTCAACATTAGTAAGCTCATTCAGAAAAACTCAGTGGACACCACTGACTGTTTAAACACTGTTCAAAGTTGGTTTCATTTTTGTTCCTTCCCACCCAACTTTTAACCGTGCTAATGCAATGTTGACAACCAGGAATTTTAAAGTATCTTAATGCCACACCATTTCGAGCTTTATATCCTTGACCAGCAACTGGGAAGCAAAGTGCAAAATTCTGATTACTACTGATGATGGAAAGCAAGTCGTCACACATAACATGACAACTGAGATCACATATTTCAACATTCAGATTTGTAGTGAAGAACACACACCAGGTTCAACTTAGGAGGACACTTTCATAGAATGGTCATCTTCCACATAATGATCTATTTATAGGTCCTACATGGAGATCAAACAAGGATGCCAAAAACTTCACAAACCTACCTGTTCTGCTTTTCATACAGACACCACACTTAAAAAGGAACATTAATTCTGGAAAGGCAGTGGGAAAGGAGGGGAAAAAGATTTGCGCCCTGAAGTACATCTCCATATCAATATGAAGCAAGTTATCAAGAGGAAATTTAAAATGAAAACATAAACATTGGAAATACTCACCACGTCAGACACCTGTGCAGAGAAACAGCAAACACTTCAGGTAATTAGATCTGAAAGTTTACTGTTTTTGTCCACAAAATGCCACCTGACTTACTTAGTATTTTTTTTAGACTGTCTATTTTTAAGATAAAGATTGTTTAATTTAATGAGTCACCAGGCTTGTACTTTGTTAGTAATGCGCTTTTTTAGTTTCTGGTAGCTTTGTACCAGCTCCCAGATTAGAGAACAATTCAATACAGCTGCACCAGGGAAATTATGATTTCTTCCCATCGGCGAGCGTCCCTGGAGGAAAGATCCAAAATGGCAAAAGAGCCATGAAAATATTTGTTACTTTCTTCAATGCATGGGCAATATTTAAAAAATCTTTCCTCCTCATTCATGTCAGAAACATTGGATGTGCTGTGATGTTCACATTGCCAACTCGTGCATAATTAGGAAAAGAAGCATCTTAAGTGAACAGGATTGGCTATGTGCGTTTTTACTTTCCACTAATTTGAGGAATTCCAAAGACATGCTATTCATCAACATATCATGAAATAAGGTTCAATCCTTTGTAGATCCATCATGCAAACAGGTAACGAGGAAGTTAGACAAAGGAGAGCCAGAGGACATGATCTGTTTGGATTTCCAGAAAGCCCAAGGCCGTACAGGAGGCTGTTAAATAAGATAAGAGCTCATGGTGTTAGGGACAAGGTACTGTCCTGGATAGAGGATTGGCTGACTGACAGAAGACAGTGATGAGTGGTGGTCTGTAGGGGTCAGTGTTGGGACCACAACTATTCACTATATACATTAACAATTTGGAAGGAGAAACTGAGGGCATTGTTGCTACGTTTGCAGATGATGCAAAGATATGTAGAGGGACAGGTAGTGTTGAAGAAGTGGGAGGATCGAGCAGCATGGTGGCGCAGTGGGTTAGCCCTGTTGCCTCATGGCGCCGAGGTCCCAGGTTCAATCCCAGCTCTGGGTCACTGTCCGTGTGGAGTTTGCACATTCTTCTTGTGTTTGCATGTGTTTCGCCCCCAGAACCCAAAGATGTGCAGGCTAGGTGGATTGGCCACACTAAATTGCCCCGTAATTGGAAAAAATGAATTGGGTACTCTAAAATTTTAAAATAAATTTAGAGTACCCAATTATTTTTTTTTAAAAAGGAAGAAAAAAAAAAGAAGCGGGAGGTTGCAGAAGGACTTGGACAGGCTAGGAAAGTGAGAAACGAAATGGCAGACGGAATACTTTGTGAAAAAGTGTGAGGTCATGCACTTTGGTAGAATAGAGGCATAAACATATTTCTAAATGGGGAAGCAGAAAGGGACTTAGAAGTCTTAGTTCAAGATTCTCTTAAGGTTAACATGCAGGTTCGGTTGGCAGTTAGGAAGACAAATGCAATGTCAGCATTCACTTTGAATACAAGAGCAGGGTTGTACTGTGGGGACTGTATAATGCTCTGGGCAGACCCCATTCAAACTAATGAGAGTAGTTTTGGGCCCCGATTCTAAGGAAGGATGCACTAGCCTTGTACAGGGTCCAGAGGAGGTTCACAAGAATGATCCCAGGAATGAAAGATGTGTCATATGAGGAGTGGTTGAGAACTCTGGGTCTCTACTTGATTGAGTTTAGAAGGATGGGGGGGGGGGGGGGGGGGTCTAATTGAAACTTACAGAATACTGAGAGGCCTAGAGTGGATGTAGAGATGTTGTTTCCACGAGGAGAGACTAGAACCTGAGGGCACAACCTTGGACTGAAGGGACGATCCTTTAAAACTGAGATTAGTATTAATTTCTTCAGCAGAGGATGGTGAATCTGGGGAACTCATTGCTGCAGAAGGCTGTGGAGGCCAAGTCACGAAGTGTCTTTAGCACAGAGACAGGTTCTTGATTAATAAGGCAATCAGGGGTTACAGGGAGAAGGCAGAAGAATGGGGACGAGAAACATACATCAGCCATGATCGAATGGCAGAGCAGACTTGGATGAACCGAAATGGCCTAATTTTGCTCTATATTATGGTCTAAACGCCAAGCCACACAAAGCCACTATAAGGGGACAGCTAGCACTGCTGCCTCACAGTGCAAGGGATCCAGGTTCCATTCCAGCCTTAAGTGACTGTGTATAGTTCGCACGTTTTCTCAAGTGTCTGTGTGGGTTTCCCCCAGGTTCCTTCCCACAGTCCAAAGATGTGCAGGTTAGGTGGGGTTACAGAGATTGGGCCTAGGTGGAGTGCTCTTTCAGAGGGTTGGTGCACATGATTCTAAACACAAAAATTTTCAACTAGGTCAAAGAACAAGATATTTCATGCTGCAACTACATTTTAGCTAGCAATTAAAACAAGTTACCTTGAAGTGTGTAAGCTATCAGTTTTTGTTGCAGCTTTCCCAGACTGTATACTGTTAATTTCACTAGGAGGTCCTTTTTCAAGTTCCATCTTCGGCCTGAAAATAAAGCCACACTGCTGATTTTGTTGAATTCTACCATAAATTATATTACTCTACCACAAACGTTATAGTCGCCAGATTATCAAAAATGTAGAAACATTTTCAGACTTACTAAGCAAGAATAACATCACTTTTATTATTCAATGATTGGAATCCATAAGGAATAAACATATACCCTAAAAAAAGTAATCAGCCGAATCAAAAAACATTTATTAATCTCACTCTTTAAACAGTTTACCAAAAGATGATTATCAAAATTTTTTTAAGGTTTTATTTTCTAAAGCCCTTTCTGCTATTGTTGATGTAAAAAATTATTTCCAGTGGAATCCAGGATGAGATTTCTTCATTGAATTTGCCCAGTTTATGGTGAGCAGAATCAACATTACCAAAAGTTGCTCAGGGGAGTGTGCCTAAACCATGCTTATCGCATTATTGCCCATTTAAAGGCACACTATAAGCTCTGCACTAGCTGCAAAGGGATATAGCCAGGTTGTGAGTTGTCAAGAAGATGGCAGATAAAATATAATGTTGGGAAGTATAAAATTGTGGGAAGAATGAAAAAGTGGAATACTCTCTCCAAAAGGTACAGGACTTAAAAAGGTTGACGTTCAGATGTATTGGAGTGTGCCTGTACATGGATTAGAAGTTAACATGCAGATACATAAAGCAAGAGAAAGCCTTTATTTCAAGGGAGTCAGGAGTATAAGAGCAAGGAGGTTTTGCTGCAATTGTATAGCATTAGACCAAATTGGAGTACTGTGCATAGTTTAGGTCTCTTTACCCAAAGGAGGATATACCTGCCTTAGTGGGAGTGCAATAAATTTTGACCAAGTTGTTCTTGGGATGATGAGGGGGCTGTTTTACGAGGAAGGTACTGTAGACTGAGCCTATACTCTGTAATTACAAATAATTCCCTTGGTGCCATTCACCCACCTCCTTCCCACAACCCCTGCATTATTTTCAGCTAACACTCCAATTCCCTTTTGAATGCTTAGATTGAACCTTCCTCCACCATCCTTGGGAAGTTCATTCCAAATCTTAATCAATTTTGGCAAAAGAAACCAACATTATGAAGTGATTTGAGAAAATGCTTTTTTTTTTTTAAACGCATCATGTGGCGGAGGCAGGCTCATGAAGCATTCAGAAAGGAACTACATCACTACCTGAAAAGTATGAATGTGCAGGGTTACAGGGAGAAGGCGGAGAAAAGCAATAAGTGAATTGCTTATTCCTAGAGCCGGTGCAAACATGCTGGGCCAAATGACCTTCTGCACTGTACCAATTGTCTGGTTGGAGTCTGTAACTAAGCGGCAGTTTCAGAATATGAGGTGATCAGTCAGGACGAATTTTAAGTCCCTTCATTCAAGGGACGTAAAATCTTTGGAATTCTCTATCCCAGTGGGCTCTAGATGTTTAATGAGTCGATTGGCAGATTTTCAGGCGCTTAAGAGAATTGAGGGATATAGGGATGGAAGGACAAGGTGAGTCCCACCATAATCGTACTGAGTAGTAGAGTAGGCTCAAGGAACCATATGGCCGACTTGTTCCTACTTCACATGTCGTTATGTGTTTAAGCAGGTTCCAGTGGGTCTGCAGAACGCTGCACCACCACAATTTTTCTGAACTATAGGGGAGTATTTAAATCCTTACTGATAACATAACTCCTATCGAGGTTTGCTGATACTAACCAAAAAACTGAAAAAATGTTTAGTTTGCCTTTTACTCACAGGGAAGCTCATTAAGTTCAGAACTTTCACGTATAGTTTGAAAATTACACTTACTTTATCTTTTTGTTGCTGTTCTTTTTGCTTGCATTTGAGCTCAAGCTCATTTCTTTTTCTTTATCAGGCTTATCTTTTTCAACTTTTTCCTTCTTCTCTTTTTTTGGAGGTGGAGGTGTTGCATACTGCTGCGCTACTTGTTGTGCAACCAGCTGAGAGTTTATTCTTGGTTTTCTACAAGCAAAAATGTGATGCATTACCCTTACTGCGCGCACGTACATTCCCAAAGACACAATACACAATGCAGCCGCTGGAGTGCAAAACAGGAAATAATTAAACCTCTCCAAGTGAATTACAGGATATACAGCTAAAAGCCCAAATGCAGTCTCTGCTCTTAATTTTCAGTAAGAAGTCCTGCAGCACCAGGTTAAAGTCCACCATGTTTGTTTCAAACACTAGTTGGACTTTAACCTGATGATGTAAGACTTCTTACTGTGCTCACCTCAGTCCAACGCCGGCATCTACATCATGGCTTAATTTTCAGATAACGATCCAGTTACCAGTCAGCAAAAGTATGCAGATACAAAAAAAAACTTCCCAAGAGATGTTAGGAAGCTAAATTAATATGTAACTGATTAATATTCCACTTTAAATTGCTAAACAATAGTTAATATCTGAAATATCCATACTATCATGCAATTATGCAATAATCCAAGGGCTTCACAGAGCTCCAAGGAAAGATGTTGAATCACCCAAGTAAAAAATTAAGAGCAGTGACCAACAACTTGATCATAGAGTTAGGTTTTAAGGATGCTCCTAAATCTTTCCACTTCTTTCTTCCCTTGAAGAAATTCTGGAGCATTATGTTTGAAGGCACTGTTGCCATGAGAAGGAAAGAGGTCAATACAAAATAAATTTGAATTAAAAAGGAAAGAACGTGGTTGGGGCTCGGGAATATTGTTGTATGGCGAGAATTTAAAATTTGCACCACTTGCTCAAAAGGCCCCCTTCAGAACCAGGCCTTTGCAGGAGCCGAGATTCAAGGCAGCACAAGATGCCAAATGTAACAGTGCTGTCGCTGATATTTAGGTGGACATGTGGAAGCTTCATCTACAGCCCATGGAAATACAAAATATTACAATTACAGACCGGTAGGCCTGTGGAAAATTATTACAGAAAATTACAGTTGCGTACTGATTCACCACTGGTAGCAATAATGGAAGTAACATAGACAGTGTATACAATTGCCACGAGTCTGAAGAACAGAAAAACTCTTAACATTAGCTCAAGGTTCCAAACCATTTTACTTTAGTCAAAACTAAATTCAATGTTCAGGGGGTCAAATGAGCATCTTGCTTTTCAAGAACCTTTTCAATCATATGGGCAGCACACTGATGTTTTGCTGAAGGTTTGTTATAAATTAAAAGCAGCTACAATACAAACTTTTTGTGCACAAGGTGGAAGTCTGCCATCAAAAATACTTGAAGATGGAGGATAACTGCAATGCCACATCAACAGATTAGTTGTGACATCCAACACAAGTTAATTTCTTTGAGCTTTTAAAATGCATCATCCCTAGACATTAGGAATGAAAACAGGAACTCTGATTGGTCAAATTGGCTTTTCAAAAGCTACACTTTCAACTAATAACAGTAAGTAGCCCTCAAGTGTCATACAGGTCCTCATCCCAGTAAGACAGTGAACTAATTCCAAAGACAGCAGGGTTAGCCAAAATTAATGGCTGTAATGAAGCAATGATTTTAAGAGTCAGGGATGACAGCCAGCAAAATCAGTGGAGCAGAGAGGGGGTTAAATACACTGGACTAATTCATTTAGGATAAGTTCTTTGTTTTGTGATGACACAATTTTGAGAGCCTTTAAAACAGAAGCATCAAAAGAACCGGATCATCCAACCTTACAAATGAGTCAATCATCTTTTTGTGAATTTTTAAGGTTTTCTGCAGATTTGATAACTGAAGGCGTATTTGGATTTTGAAGCAAAGATGTATTTATGTAGTCTCAAAGTAATTGTTGTGTTCCGAGTTACCAGGTCTATAACAGGTCACATGTGGAGACGACTGGGACAAAGATGATAACGGTGGCCATCTTTGATGACCAACAAACAAAGGGAAACCCTGGCATGCAGAGGCACATCCATGTGGTAAATATTGCTGATTGCACCAGTGAATATATACGTCACTAACTGGGATGATGTAGACTTCATCAAAAAAAAAACACCATGGCAGAAATCCCCGACCTAGACGCCCGCCAACTCATCATGGTGGGGGAAGGCTTCAATTGTGTACAGGACTCGAGGAGTCAAATCCAGCCCCACATCAAGAAAGCAATTGGCCTTGGAAAAGGGGCTGAACACCTTTATGGAGCAGATGTTTGGGAGCGGACCCAAGAGAGGAGTTCTCCTTCTTCCCTCAAATTCAAAGTATACTCCTGTATCAACTACTTCGTTGTAAGTTGATGCTTCCGGGGTAGAAGAAGGGGAGGAATATTCTGCAATCTCAGACCACGCTCCACACGACGTGGGTGAGGTTGGAGACAGGCCGGGCCCAGCGCCCCCATGGAGACTAGACACAACATCCGACAGATACGTATCCTGTAAACAGAACGGCAAGGTCTCACCCACTATTTTAGAAGGTACTGAAGACAGGGATTTGGGGGGAAATAATAGCCTACAGGACACTCAGGGACAGGAAAGAGGGGTTGGCGAGGCAACTGTTGATCGACTCCATATTCAAAGTGGATCAGTGGTACTCCATGGCTCCGACCGTGGAACTGCTGGCATAGAAGAAAAAGCTACAATTGGAATTTGATTTTCTCTCTACCGGGAAAGCAGTACACCAACCCGACCAGATATGGGGGACCTTTTATGAATATAGAGTCAAGGCCAGGTGCCCACTGGCTCACCAGCTGAGAAAGCAGGCAGCAATAAGGGAGATAGCAGAAAAGGTAAGCTAGTGACAGCACCAGATAAGATCAATGAGGCTGTTGCAACCTTTTACCGGGAGCTGTACAACTCCAAGCCCCTGGAGGTAGACTCGAAGATGATGAGGCGGTTTCTCGATGGGCTGGACATGTCAGCTGTGGGGGGAGGAAAAAAGGCAGGAATTGGAGCCACCACTAGAACTGGGGGATGCTATGAACAGCATTAACTCTCTGCAGTCGGAGAAGGCACCGGGTCTGGATGGATTCCTGGTGGAAGTCGATAAAACGTTTGGGCCAGCATTGGCCCCGTACCTGTGGGAGATGTTTAATGACTTGCTACCGATGGGCCCTGCGCACACTGGCACAGGTCTCAATATCATTGATCTCTAAAAAGAGGTCAAAGACCTGATGGAGTACGGATCGTACAGACCTACCTCACTCCTGAAGCCCAAGTCCTGGCGAAGGACCTTGTGAGGTGACTGGAAAGTTGCATGCCAGAGGTAGTCACGGAGGATCAGACAGGCTCTTGTCAAGGGCAGACAACTAACCATGAACATCAGCCACCTGCTGAATGTGACTATGACCCCCACCCAGGGAGGAGACACCAGAAGTGATCATCTCCCTAGACACAGAAGGTCTGAAGTACCTCATGGATGTACTGGAACAGTTTGGGGTTGGGCCAGGGGTCACCTCATGGGTGAAACTACTGTACAGCACTGCCATGGCAGGCGAACAGATAAACACCACCAGCGCCAAATACTTTTGCTGGAGAGACAAAGCAGGGGTGCCAATTATTCCAGCTACTATTTGCTCTGGCAATCGAGCCAGTGGCTCTGGCTCTCAAGTTTAGTGATGGGGCAGAGAAGCATTCAGAGGGGAGACAGGGAGAATAGTCTCTCACTCTATGCGGATGCCCTGCTCCTCTATGTCACGAACCCCCAAGCCATAATGAAAGGAACAGTGGAACTCCTAAGGGAGTGCATTTACAAACTCAACCTGAGCAAGACCGAAAGTTTCCCTGTGAACCCACGGGGGCGGCGGAAATCAGAGCTGGGGAAGTTGTTGTTCAAGCTGGCCCAAACCAAATTCCGATACCTGGGGATCCAAATAGCCCACAACTGGATACGGATCCACAAGTGGAACCCATCACGTCTGATGGAGGTGGTAAAGAGGGACCTGCAGAGATGGGACTCGCTCCCGTTCCCCCTGGTGGGCAGAGTGCAGACAATAAAAATTAACATGCTGCCAAGGTTTGTCTTCCGGTGCAGATCCCTCCCAATCTTCATCCCCAGGGCCTTCGTCACCAAAGTAGATTGGGATGGGGGGTAGAAGAATGCTAGGATCTGCAAGAGCATCCAACAGAGGAGGAGGAGGAACGTAGGGGGCCTGGCCCTTCCGAACCAATTATTCTTCCACTGGGCAGCTAACACTGAGAACGGGGGTGGATCAAAGAGCCGGGAGTGGAATGGGTAAGAACGGAGGAGAACTCCTGCACAGCGATATCCTTCTGAGCATTGGCCAGGGCCCCACTCCCATTTCCCCCAGCCAAATACTCAAGAAGCCCAGTGATCGTGGCCACAGAATCAACTCAGGCACCACTTCAATCTGATGGCAATGTCTACCATGGCCCCCCATCTGCAAGAACCATAGATTCACCCCTGCGACACCCCTTTAAAAGGTGGTGACAGGACAAAGGGTCACTGACGGCGGGGGACATATGTAGACAGCAGAGTAGTGACCCTGGGGTAACCAACAGACAAGCTCCAACTGCCAAAAGGGAATGAGCTCCGGTATATGCAAATAAGGAACTTTCTTCTCAAGGACACCGCTAAGGTACCAGCTACAAGGACACACCACAACTGAACCAGGGGCAAACTGGGGGACAGTAACTACGTGGACATGAACGGACAACAATTGGGATGTGGTACAGTCACCTCAGGACAAGAAAAAGTAAGACAAAGAGCCAGGCATAGTGATAGGGGGAGGACACAGGATCGAAGCACTGCAGAGGTGAACGCCACCTCATGCGCAGGGGTGAGCCTAACACAGCAAAAGGTAGTGAACAGGGTGCACTTGACTAGAACACGCATGAGTGGGTTCTTCCCGGAGCTGGAGGACAAATGCAAATAGTGGCATGGAGCCCAGCCAACCACACCCACATGTTGTGGTCCTGTCCCAGACTTGTTGGGTACTGTGCCGCCTTTTACGAGGCTATGTCCAAGGTTGTTGGGGTGAGGATGAAGCCATGCGTACTAGTGGCAGTCTTAATGCTATGGGAACATCCAGAATTATTTACAGGGCGAGGGGGAGGTGCCCTTGCCTTTGCCTCACTGATCGCTCACCAGAAACCCCTGCTGGCTAGAGATCAGCAATGCCACCCAAGGCCTCAGACTCGCTGTCCGAGGAAGCAGACTTCCTAAAATTGTTTTTAAAAATAATAAAATTCACCATTCAAGGGTCAGAGGACGGCTTCTGCAACATATGGAAGCAATTCACCAGCTTGTTCTAGGACTGGTTTGTGGCCAGCACCAATTATTTTTTTTGGGAGGGGGCCGAGCGAGCGCGAGGGGCAAAGGTAACCTTTGTGTGCACACCTTAAGTATTCCCATTGCATAGATTCCCCGTTTGTGTGATGTTCCTAGCAATGTTATAAATAAATGCAAAACCAATAAAAATATACATTTTTTTTAAACAAGTGCATAAGGGACTCTAGGCTTTGTTATATGGAGTACACATGAAAGGATCGTATGATTAACCTTCAGAAATTACAGGTTAGAGCCCAACTGAAGTCCAATTCTGGGCACTAGGGAACAATATAGAAGGATTTACAAGAATAGTGCCAGATGCAGGACTTCAGTTATGTGAAAAGACTGGAAATGAAAAAGGGATGCATCATGGGTGCTAAAGTCTTGAAAGAGCTTGAGGATCGAGCAAAGGAGGAAACAACATTTCCAATGTCAAAAACTAGAGGACACAGATTTAAGTTAATTGGCAAATAAGGTGATAAATAATTATTTTTTGAAATAGTGATTTTTCTGCTCTGGAATGTAGTGCCTCAAAGGGTAGTGGGAGCAAATTGAGTGGTAGCATTCAAAAACTGATTGGTCAAATACTTCAAGGGAAAATAATTACAGAACGAATTGAATAGTTCAACCAACCAGCCAGCAGAAGTGCTGTGGGCTGAATGAATGGACACAGCATGGACTATAGCAAACTACAGTATTGTAAAGTAATCAACTAATGTTTGGGCTACATTGATTGGTAACTCTCAAAAGCATCTATCTTACATCTTTAATGGAATTACCAATATCCTCTTAATAAGATAATCTGTGAAGCACAGAATAAAATTAGCTGTCAATCGCTCCTCTTAATCTAATTGTGTGGTGCGTTCTAGATCCTTGCAGCTGGATGAACAGAACATGGGAGCAAAACAAAATTACATGAAGATCCCACTCCTGATGTGGGATATAAAGACATGTATCAGACCAAACATTGACGTGTGCTAAACTTGCAAATCAGTATCCACTTTATTTACAACTCGTTGATTCTGTTCCAATACAAATGCTTAAAACTTATTCTAATACACCTTCTAAAAAAAAGAACACAAGTATTTTTTTTTCCAAATTCACTGGTTTCACACCAAAAATGTGGTCACCTACACCAGCTTTTAAATTAAGAAATGGGTTCATACATTTTCTAATAACATTTGTTGAACAGTCGTTTAACGTTCAAAGTTTTCCTAATTAGTGGAAATATCACTCAAGCAGAGGAAGGTTCGGCCAACTTAAATTGCTAGAATAAAGTCCAAACTTAGTAAAAAAAAAAAATTCAAATTATACTAGATAAAATATATAACATTCTTAGAACTAGAAATTCATATCTAAAGACTTTCATAGTTATAATGAACAGCTTTCTCATGTAGGTTTATGTTTTGCAATTTATTTTTTTGCTGCTCCTCCTGCCATGCACTCAACTTTTTACCAATTTTAGAAAGTATCTCCAGTAATGAAATAATCTGAAAGAACTCCTCCACTGCAAACCATTAACAATATTGCAAAAGCCACCTCAAGCATACAAGAAATTATGCTTGTATGCCAGAGGCTCCATATAAATAGCAATGTTATCCTTCCCCAAAATTGTAAGTGTGTTACCAGGTACATTACATGAAATGATAACTAGTTTAATCTTAAATTTAAAAGGGTCCTTTTACTATTGGATTAAGTCCACTGGACGTGGCATTAACAGAAGCAAATGTGTCAAGCTCTTTTGCAACACTAGTTCTCTATTTCTAATCCTCTCAATCGCCATAACTTCCTTCAGCCTTTTGAGAAGTTTCTCCAACTCTGGTCTCTTGTGCACACACTTTTGCCCATCCATGCTGAGCTTTCAGTTGTTTCAGCCTTGAAGTCAAACTTCTTCCCTATTTAAATTTTTTTTAGAGTACCCAATTCTTCCCCCCCCCCCCCCCCAAATTAAGGAACAATTTAGCATGGTCAATTCATCTACCCTGCACATCATTTTGGATTGTGGGGATGAGACCCACACAGACACGGAGAATGTGCAAACTCCATACGGACAGTGAACCGGGGCCGGGATCGAACCCGGGTCTTCGACGCAGTGAGGCAGCAGTACTAACCACTGCTCCACCATGCTGCCGCAAACCTCTTTCCTATCTGTCTCAATTTAAAAATTTTAAATGCAAAGCCTATCTTTTTCACCAAGCTTCTGGTCACCATTCCAATGTTTCCTTTTTTGACTTATTAATTTTTGTTCGATTATACACATAAATGCAATGGGACGTTGCGAGAGATTAAATGGTATAAAAGTATATGGTTGTTACATTCATGGTTGTTAAACACATGGCTAGCGGCTTCCATTAGCAAAACGTCTCCTACAATCCGAAATCAGTGTTTTTATTTATGCTGTGAAATGGTTAGTGCCTCAGTTTGATAATTAACAAATACCACAAAGTAACAAATAATCACAATGATTTGGATTTTGCTGCAGTAATGAGCAACATCATTACTCCACTGAAACTGACAGGAAGAGCAGTCCATATCCAAATGCAGAAAGACCTGGCCAATATCCAGGCTTGGGCTGACAAATGGCAACAATATTTGCATCACACAAGTGCCAGGCAATGGCAATCAAGGCAGAATCTAACCATTGCCGCAGGAGATGCAATGGCTCGGAATCCTGTGGTGACTAACTCAACCTTTCCAAAGCCTGTCTACAAGGCAGAAGTCAGGAGTGCAATTAAACAATCTGCACTTTTCTGGATGAGTGCAGCTCCAACACCACAAGAAGCTCAACACCATCCAGATCAAAGCACCCACTTGATTGGCACCCCACCCACAAACTTTCACTCCCTCCACCACAGATGAACAGTGGCAGAAGTGTGTACCATCGCAAGGTGCAGGGACTTACCAAAAGTCTTTAGACATTATCTTCCAAGCCTATGACCACAACCATTTAGAAGGGCAAGGTTACAGATGCATGGGAACAATAAATGCTGGCCTAGCCAGCGATGCCCGCATCATAAATGAGTAAAAACAAATTTTATATTAATTTAAATGCAGAGGAAATGATCCATTAGAAAAACATGCAGCACCAAGCTCTCTGGGCTCAATTTAGAGTAAGTGTGGCTGTTTATACATCAGTTAATACATTTCTAAAAATATGGTAAAACAAAAGCAAAATGCGTATGCTGAATCTGAAATAAAGATAAATGTTGGAAACATGCAGCAGGTCTGGCAGTATTTGTGGAGAGAAAACAGTCAATGTTTCAAGTCAAGGATTTCAAGATCTTAAATATTGCTGAAAGGAGACAATGTCGTTGGAGCTTTTCATCCTGCACTCATCAGGATAAATGCAAGAATGCCAAATTTCAAAATCACAGTGACTCATACTACAGGAGAAAAAAGGTTGACTCTCAGGCGTTAACATGGAGAAAGCAATAGGGAACTAAAGGCTTGCTAAGCTCCCGAGTAATTCAAAGAGGCTGGAGGTTTGGATAAATTCCTTTTGTTGGCAGAGATCTGGACGCTGCACATAACATGTTACTTCCAGCAAGCATTAATGAACCACATTACAAGCTTAACTGATTATTCAAGTTGGTTATTCGTGCAGCTATTAGCACATTAGGGATTGTTCAGCAAGTGCTGCTCAACTATGGCATCACATCTAAATGGTAGACATTTTGTTTTGGATCTTACAAGCAAAGGCTGGTTAAGTATGGCTTGTACTCTTTATCATGAATAACCAAAAGCACATGTTTGATTTGATTGACCAGTCACTGGATATAGGTCGATGGACCTACATCATACCGGTATAGAAATGACTCAATTGTGTGATAGGAAAACCATATTTTCAGGCTGAAGTCAGCATCCTCTTCATGAAAAAAAATTCATGCAGCTACTGCACAGTAAGGGCACGAAAACAATTGCTTAACCCACCATTCACATTTGAGATACTTTACCTTTCCAGAATAATTGAGGTAGACCAGGCATTGAAAGGGATAGCCTATGGCCCATTTGCGAGTTTGTATGATAAACGGTAAACAATGATCTGATCGGAATAGCCAACGTCTCGTAGAGCAAATATCTAGGGCACCATTTAGGGCGGCCCATAGACCTATAGGAGTTGGTTTCAGTTGACATGCCAACCAATCAGCACCCTTCTCTCCTGTAGTGTAAATTATGATAGACTACTGCGTTTGTCCTGTTGGGTGCAAGATGAAAAGCTTTGAAACATGCCTCTTATTTTAACAATATTTAATTACTGTACTGGAAAGTGGCTATTTGTATACTGGAGCTCTGAAGAAAGGCCCTCCAGCTGAAACTAATTTAACTTTGTTGAAAATATTTCCGCTTTTTGTTTTCTTTTCTGCAGAAAATGGCTTCCTGCTATAAGTATGAAGGGCCTGTACTTCAATTCTTCAATCTCCAGTTATGCAAATCTCAAGTACAAGAAATGGGTTTTGCATTTTGGGCAACTGGATTTCTCGTGATTTAAAATGAACGCAATTATCATTTATACATCTGTCTATGGCAGCATGTGGCACAGGGGCTAGCACTGGGACTGCGGCACTGAGTTCGAATACTGACCCCGAGTCACTGTCTGTGTGGAGTTTGCACATTCTCCCCATGTCTGCGTGGGTTTCACCCCCACAACCCAAAGATGTGCTGGTTAGGTGGATTGGCCACACTAACTTGTCCCTTGATTGGAAAAAAGAAAAATAATTGGCTACTCTAAATTTATATAAATAAAGTTATTTTACATCTATCTGCAATTTTAAGGATCAAAGAGTCTGAAATAATTCACTTACTTGCAAAATTCCTTTGGTTGTTTTTGCTTTGTTTAAAATGGGTATTTGCTTTAATTACTTGTTTTGCAATACTTTATTGGTGATGTTTTGTTTAGGTTTTTACCCTTTACCAGAAATTTAATGCCTCATTCCTCGTGTAGAAAATTTTACCCCAAGAAAGCCAATTAAAATATGGCTCATATTAAATTAGGAGCACCATATACAGTTTTTCAATATAACCAAGACCTAGTGCCAATATAGGGAGATTCTTAATCATCATCTCTAAAGATATACCTTCCTTTGAAATGTCTGAGGAGCCTCAAAGGGGTTCCACTATATGTACCCCTGAGTATTCCAACATCATTGTTGAAACTTTGTAATGAAAGAAACATTTTCATAGCCATACTTAGATGTGTTCTCAGGAAAATAATTTCAAAACAACAAATTCTGTTACATTAATCATTTGACAGTGCTGAACCACTACTTACTGTTGTGCTAAATGGGAATAAATCTAGAACAAGCCAAATTTCAATCAATGCCAAACTAGATATTCCCATTTAATGATTCTACTGAAAACTGAGGAAGCAATTTCATTTGCTTTGCTTCAGGTCAGATAGCACAATCTAGGATTGCAGAGGGGTGCTATAGTGCAGCAATTTGGGGATTACAGATTCAGCAAGCTGCATAAAAATCGCTAAACTGCCTGTTAACAAGTCTCTGAACCATCAGATTTTCAGCAGTGCTGTCAATTTTCTTTATAATATGGACCTATGGGTTATGCTCCTTAAAGGACTAAAAATACACAGCGCTACCACATAACAAGAGAAGCCTTAACTGAACATTTTGCTGCAGGTTAGCTTAATTTCCAAAAATTGCATAATGCGGTTAAATAAATACACATGTGGGCATTATGCAGTTAGGTTGCTAATAAAATCCAATGGTGATTTTAAAACCAGATCGATATTTGTTGAGCTAAAAGCAGGTAAAACCAAACAAAAATCATTCATAGTAATGAGGTCTCACCTTCAGACATCTACATCGAGCTGAAAGTGAATTAGGAGATAAAACATCTTGGAATATTTTCAGTACCACAGCCTTAAACCAATTGTTAAATGAGTTAGGATGTTACCAAAAATATATTAAAAAAGGGATGAAATCCTAAAAACAGAATAGAGAGAGTTAGGAAGCAAGTTGAAAAGTAGGACCTCAAAGGTTAGTGATCTCAGGATTACTACCAATGCCACTTGCTAGTTAGAATAGAAATGGCAAAATATAATCGGATGAATGCATGGTGCGAGGGGGAGGGCTTCCTGGGACTTTGTGACCAATACAAACTGGACAGGTTATACATGGGCAGGACCAGGACTGACATCTTAGGGAGAGTATTTGCTGGAGTGGTAGGGGCAGGGTTTAAACTAAAATGGTAGGGGATAGGAATCTATGCAAGGAGTCAGAGGAAGGGGAATCAAGGATAACAAAAAAAGACAGAAAGGGGGATAAGAAAAAACAAAGTGATAGGCAGAGAAATCAAGGGCCAGAATCAAACAGGGCCACAGTGGAAAATAGTGGAAACAGGACAAGTGTTTTTTAAAAAGAAAAGCCTTCAGGCTCTGTGCCTTAATGTGTGGATCATTTGCAATAAGTGGATGAATTCATGGTGCAAATAGATGTTAAGGGCATGATATAGTTGGAATTTGGAAAACATGCTTGCATGGTGACCAGGGATCGGAATTGAACATCCAGGTGTAGTCAGTATTTAGAAAGGTCGGACAACAAGGAAAATTGGAGTTGCTGTGCTGGTTAAAGAGGAAATTAACAATAGTGAGGATAGATATTAGCTCTGACAATGTGGAATCTGCTTGGGTAGAGCTGAGAAACACCAAGTGGCAAAAAAACTAATGGGGGTTGTTTATAGACCCCATACTGTAGTGCTGATGTTGGGAAGGGCATTAAACAGGAATTTAGAGATGCATGTGATAAAGGAATATCTATAGTTATAGGAGACTTTTAATCTGCATATAGATTGGGAAATCACATCAGTCACAATCCCGTAGAGGAGGAATCCCTGGTGTATACAGGCTGGTTTTCTGGACCAATACATCGAAGAACCAACTGGGGAACAGCTAGACTGGGTATTATGCAAGGAGAAAGGAATAATTGGCAATCTAGTTGTGAGACACCCCTCAAGGATGAGCCACCATAATCTGATTGGAGTATTCACCAAGATGGAGAGTGAGTTGATTCTGAGACAGGTTCTAAGACTTTGCTGGTATGAGGCACGAGTTGGCTATGATGGATGGGAAACGTTACTTGAAGGAATGACAGTGGATAGGCAATGGCAAACATTCAAAGAGGGCATGGGTGGTCCCTAGTAGCCCGGCGGAGGATCTTGCTGCAGTGGAAGGATACGAGGCCCCCAAGTGTGGAGACCTGGGTCAATGACATGGCGGGATTTAGAAAGTTGGAAAGGGTCAAATTTGCCCTGAGAGGATCAGTACAAGGGTTCTATAAACGGTGGCAGCCTTTTCTGGACTTCCTGGCTCAACGATAGGTATCTTGGTCAATAGCAGCAGCAACCCGGGGGAGGGGGAGGAGAGAGCGAGAGCGAGGGGCGTTCCTTATTATAGTTTCTATATTTTTTCGCTACGGTTATGTAACTTAAATTTAAGTTGTTGTTAATATGTTGGGTTGTTCATTGAGGAGGGGCGAAGGTTCATGGTTGTTGTCATTACTGTTATAGTTCGTATTTTAGTATGGTTTGATGTTCATAGATCATAGAAGATCATTGATCATAGAATTTACAGTGCAGAAGGAGGCCATTCGGCCCATCGAGTCTGCACCGGCTCCTGGAAAGAGCACTCTACCCAAGGTTAACACCTCCACCCTATCCCCATAACCCAGTAACCCCACCCAACACTAAGGGCAATTTTGGACACTAAGGGCAATTTATCATGTCCAATCCACCTAACTTGCACATCTTTGGACTGTGGGAAGAAACCGGAGCACCCGGAGGAAACCCACGCACACACGGGGAGGAAGTGCAGACTCCGCACAGACAGTGACCCAAGCTGGAATCGAACCTGGGACCGTAAAGCTGTGAAGCGATTGTGCTATCCACAATGCTACCGTGCTTCCCGTTGTTGTATAAATTCAAAAGTTTTCAATAAAAATCATTTTTTTTTTTTAAAAAGAGGGCATGGGTGAGCTGTAACAATTGTCTATTCCTGTCTGGTGTAAAAGTAAAATAGGAAAGGTGGCCAAACCATGGCTTAAAAGGGAAATTAGATATAGTATTAGATCTAAGGAAGAGGCATATAAATTGGCCAGGAAAAATAACAGGATTGAGAATAGTTTAAAATTCAAAGGAGGATCAAGGGATTGATTAAGAGGAAAATAGAATTCAAGAGTAAGCTTGCAGGGAACATAAAAACTGACTGTAAAAGTTTCTCCAGCTATGTAAAAGGAAAAGGATTGGTATAGGTCCCTTGAAGTCAAACATGGGAATTTATAATTGGGAATAAAGAAATGGCTCACCAACTAAATACATACTTTGGCTCAATCTTCACAAAAGGAGGATACAAATAACCTACCAGGAATGTTGGGGAACACAACCTTAACCCTATTGTTTCTTAACCCTACCCTATTGTTACAGGGTTGGGACGTTACCTAGAACATAATTTATTGGTACAAATGACTAAGTGAAGATTTTCATAATCGGAACAGTATCATACCAGTTTCCATCTATTTGCGTGATTAATTCATCCACTTTTTGCAAATGCTCTACAAATTAAGGCACAAAGCTTTATGGCTTGTTTTTTTAACATCACTTAGTTTCCATTATTTTTCCCTATGGTGCAGTTTGATTCTGGGCCTTGATTTCTCTGCCTGATGCTTTTTTCTTATCCCCTTTCTGTCGTTTATTCTTATTCTTGATCTCCCCCCTCCTCTGCCTTGAAGAGGAAGTGAGGTGGTAACCAGTATTAATAGAGAAATGATGTTGGGGAAATGGGTGGGATTGAAGACCGATAAATCCCCAGGGCCTGATAAGTACTCTGGGCTATAGGTTAAGTGGCTCTAGAAATAGTGGATGCATTGGTGGCCATCTTCCAACATGCTATAGACTAATGCAACCCCACTATTTAAAAAAGGATAGTAAACAAAAAACAGAATTATAGACCAATCAGCATGATCGGTAGTGGGGGAAATTCCAGAGACCATTATCAAATATTTTACAGCAGAGCACTTGGAAAACAGGATAAAAATCACAGCTCAACATAGATTTATTGAAGTGAAATGTTTGACAACTGTACTGGGATTCTTCGAGGATGTAACTAGTAAAGCGGATAAGGGGGAGACAGTGGATGCAGTTTATTTGGACTTTCAGACGGCTTTCGGCCAAGTCCCACATAAGAGATTAGCATGCAAAATTAAAGTGCATTGGATTGGAGGCGTAGTGTATTAAGATGGATAGAAAACTGGTTAGCAGACAGGAAACAAAAGAGCAGGAATAAATGGGCCTTTTTCCGAATGGCAGGGAGAGAGTCCTGGGGTACCGCAGGGATCAGTGCTAGGATCCCAGTTATTCACAAGATATATTATTAATTTAGATGAGGGAATTAAATGTAATATCTCCAACTTTGCAAATGAGACAAAGTTGGCTGGGAGGGTGAGCTGTGAGGAGGAACATGGAACATTACGCAGTACAGGCCTTTCGGCCCTCGATGTTGCGCCGACCTGTGAAACCAATCTATAGCCCATCTACACTATTCCATTATCATCCATGTTTATCCAATGACCATTTAAATGCCCTTAATGTTGGCGCGTCCACTGCTGTTGCAGGCAGGGCATTCCACGCCCTTACTACTCTGAGTAAAAATCCTACCTCTGACATCTGTCCTATATCTATCGCCCCTCAATTTAAAGCTATGTTGAGGGCGGTACAGTGGCGCAGTGGGTTAGCCCTGCTGCCTCACAGCACCAAGGTGCCAGGTTCAATCCCAGTTCTGGGTCACTGTGTGTGGAGTTTGCACATTCGCCCCGTGTCAGCGTGGGTTTCGCCCCCACAACCCAAAGATGTGCAGTGTAGGTGGATTGGCCACGCTAAATTGCCCCTTAATTGAAAAAAATGAATTGGGTACTCAAAATTTAAAAAAAATAATTTAAAGCTATGTCCCCTCATGCTAGCCATCACCGTCTGAGGAAAAAGGCTCTCACTGTCTTCCCTATCTAATCCTCTGATCATCTTGTATGCCTCTATTAAGTCACCTCTTAACCTTCTTCTCTCTAATGAAAACAACCTCAAGTCCCTCAGCCTTTCCTCAAAAGATCTACTCTCCATACCAGGCTAAAACCTGGTAAATCTCCTCTTCACCCTTCCTATAATGCGGCGACCAAAACTGCACGCAATACTCCAAATGCGGCCACACCAAGAGTTTTGTACAGCTGCAACACGACCTCATGGCTCCGAAACTCAATCCGTCAACCAATAAAAGCTAACACACCGTACACCTTCTTAAGAGATGCTTCAGTGTGATTTGGATGGTGCTGAGCAAGTGGGAAACTGCATGGCAGGTGCAGTATATGTAGATAAATGCGTGGTTATCCACTTCTGGTAGCAAAAAGGCAGTGGCAGATTATCTGAATGGCTATAAATTGAGAGTGGAATGTGCAAAGAGTCCTGGGTATCCGTGTACACCGGCCACAGAAGGCAAGCATGTAGGTGGTAAAGACAACAAATGGTATGCTGGCCTTCATAGCGGGAGAATTAGGGTCCAAAAGCTGGAATGTCATGCTGCAATTACAAAGGGCTTTAGGGAGACCACGCCTGAAATAGTGCGTGCAGTTTTGGTCTCCTTGTCTGAAGGAGGATATTCTTGCTCTAGATGGGAGTGCAGTGAAGGTTTACCAGACGAATTCCTGGGATGGTGGGACTAATATACAAGGAGAGAGAGATTGAGCCGGTTAGGTATCTGCTGGAGTTCAGAAGTTTTTTTGGGGGGGGGGGGGGGGAAAGAGAGGGGTAAGCCTGTGGAATTTGTTACCGCAGAAGCCGTTTAGGCCAAAACATTGTATGTTTGCAAGGAGGAGCTAGATATGGCTCTTGGGGCTAAAGGAATCAAAGGATATGGGGAGAAAGCAGGAACAGATGACCAGCCATAACCATATTTAATGGTGGAGCAGGTTCGAAGGGCCAAACGGCCAACTCCTGCTCCTAAAGAAATAGGAGTAGATCACGTGATCCAGTGGTTAGCACTGTTGCTTCACAGCGCCAAAGCCCCAGGTTCGATTCCCGGCTTGGGTAACCGTGTGTGCGGACTCTGCACATTCTCCGCATGCCTGCATGGGTTACCTCCGAATGTTCCGGTTTCCTCCCACAAGTCCTGAAAGTAGTGCTGTTAGGTAATTTGGACATTCCGAATTCTCCCGCAGTGTACCCGAACAGGCACAGGAATGTGGCGACTAGGGGCTTTTCACAGTAACTTCATTAGTGTAAGCCTATTTGTGACATTATGTTTTTTTATGTTCCATTGAGTCTGCTCCGCCATTCAATATCATGGTTGACCTTGGGTTTCAATTCATTTTCCCACCCGCTCCCCATATCCCTCAATTCCGAGACAACAAAAACTTATATATCCCTATATTCAACAATGGAGCATCCACAATCCTCAGGGGTAGAAAATTCCAAAGAATCACAACACTTTGCATAAAGCAACTTCTCATCTCAGTTCTAAGTGATCGACTCCTTATCCGAAGACTCCCAACTTGTGTTTTAGATTATCCAACCAATAGCAACAATCATGAAGTGCCCACCATGTTAAGCCCTTCAGAATCTTGTAAATTGCAATGAGGTTTTTCTCATTCTTCTAAATTCAAGAGAATAAAAGCCAAATTCACTCAGCCTATCCTTAGGACAATCCCCTCACCGCAGGGTCTAATCTAGTGAATCTCTGCTGTACCACTTCCAATGCAAGATATCCTTTCTTAATGCCGAGACAATAGTTGTACACAGTACTCCAGATGCAATCTTACAACGTGTACAACCAAAACCCCAAAACCATTTGCAGGATGCCACACCATGATCTAATCCAGTGCTTCTCAAACTATCTGATGTGGCGGACCGGCAGTTTTTTTCCCCAATGTGCCAGGGACCAGTGAGCGAAACAAGCCAATCCAGGATTACTGTCTCTTTCTTTTCTGGAAACACTCCACGTACCGGCAGACGATGGTTCACGTACCGGCACCGGTACGCGTACCACACTTTGAGAAGCACTGATCTAATCAACAATGGGAATCCAAACTGGAAACTTCGCAAATGTAATCAGTCAGGTGTCAAGAAGAGAGTATTTGCAGAAATCCTCAACACTCCTGCAGGCAATTTCAAACTTCTTCATATGGATTGGACAAATCAAAAAGGTAAAACTGGCTTGGAGGAGGAGTGTACAGAGGGTATTCTGAACCATTCCTTAGAGCAATACGTCCTGGAATCTATCAGCAACCAGGCAATTAGTATTGAGGCAGGGTTTTGCATTCAGTTTGAGGCTGGTGATGACGGCTGCGAGCAGCCGGGTCAATGCTAGTGGAATGACATTGAATGAGGCAACCAAAAATCGGGACATACTGCTATGAAAGATCTTACAATGGCTATTGGGAAATTTTTGGAATCAGAAGCACTAAAAATGACTGTTAAATCCCTTTTGTGGAAGAGGCGACACCGTCACGTTGATATGTCAAAAATGAAACTCAAGACATATTCAAAAGTGTGCGCATTGAGCTGCAGAAAAAGCGCATTCAAGTTTAGAGGGTACAGTAAGATCTTCCAAAGTGCTGCCTGTTGATGAAATATAAATACTCAAAAAAACTTTGAAAAATGCAGAATGCAGGGCAATATAATGGTGGTGAAAATTATGAAAAGGGACAAGTAAATAGAGATAGCGCTTTCGTTCAGTGGTCAGGTCAAGGCACCATAGATACAAAATTACCAGATAAGCTATGTCTTTGGGTGATGGGTAACAATATCTGAACTTATGTCAGTTACCAGTGCCAAGATTTTCAGTGGTCAGAGTTGCCAATGCTTAGCATAGAGGGATATAAAAAACTATCCATATGAACACATGAATTAGAAGAAAGCCACTCGACCTCTTGAGTTTGATTTTTTTTTCACGCCGATTTGATTTTAACCTCCGCTTCACATTCCTGCCTACCCCCAGATAACTTCTGGATAAGTAAGGAGAGATATCTACTTCTGCCTTAAGATTTCCCAAATCTCTCAACCTTCGGAGAGAAAGGTTTTTGCCCATCTCTATCCTGAACCAACAACCCCTCATTTTGAAACAATGGCCCCACATTCCAGATTCTCCTGTTAAGTCCCCTCAGGATCTTGTATGTTTCAATCAAGTCACCTCCTACTCGTATGCAAAGCCACCCCTATCCAGCCTTTCCTCAAGAGAACTATGATAATTCCAAGTTCCAAGCATTACTCTAGTAAACCAAAGTAGGAAGGTATGCACAACATAATTTTTGAACAGATTCCAAGGTACAGTCAGCGATATTCAACATAGTTGTGATTGCATATCCTGGGCTTCTAATATTTATCATTTGGTTCTGGAACAAAGTAAAATAAGTTGTGTTATTTCTTAAACTGCTTCTGTAAACTGAAGGCCAATTTGGCAGCTTGCAGTATGGCAGCATGTTTCAGTGACAAGCATTTTCTGCAATGATGAACATCAATAAATGGAATACTGCCGTGTACACAGTAAAGTCTTGGCAGATGGTTTTGCAGACATGTTGACCCAAATTATAAAAATATGGAGATGCTGATGCATTACATGGAATTTATATTGCCCAGTTGGGAAAAAATACTCAGCACCAAGTGCAATTATACTTTTACTTTAGTCCATTTGCATTGCAAGTTTGATTTCGCTTTCTACAAACAAAAAAAAAATATCACAGTTGATAATTGCAGATGATTTGGCACATTTACATCACACGCTTAAAAGAAGTCCCTATTTCATTGGAGACCTTAACCTGTTAATTATAAATGGAGCTAAAACTTCTCTTAGGACAGCAGGCATAAACTAAGGCAGGACAAATTTTAAGCTCAAGTCCACTAATTAATATAAAGGCACAGTTCTCAATATGAAGCAGAATCAGATCAGATGAAGCACCATATATCGTCAATGACATGACAACATGAAGAATGTTCAATAAAATGTTTCCCTCGAGTCCCTCAAGTTTCATAATACTGTGTGGATAATGCATAAAACAAAATCCTGAGATGCATCTCTTTCTCTCCCCCCCCCCCCCATTGCATACAAGATAAAGACACCGACTCCAGATACACTGCTTACACATTCCAACTTCAACAGCAAGTTTTCAGAACGCTAACATCTGCAAATAATGCTGTAAACTAGTCTTCACTTGATGCCTCAAATGTTCCTGCTAAATGAAACCAAAGTACTCCAGACACAATATTGTGCAGCAATTAGGGGCAATACTTGATTAATATAATTAAGATAGGTTAATACTTTGAGGGTTTCTTTAGAAAAGTGCTTCCAAGCTGATCAAAACTTCAAATTGTCCATTAACTAAAACAGTGCATTTACTCACAGAAACAGTACAGCTTCAAATGTGCCTGTACATAAAATTGGCAGCATAACTTCAAGACAACTTCCCAAAGGCGGCACAGTGGCTAGCACTGCTGCCTCACAGCACCAAGGACCTGGGTTCGATCCCAGGTCACTGACCATGTGGAGTTTGCACATACTCCCAGCGTTTGCATGGGTCTCATCCCACAACCCAAAGATGATCAGGGCAAGTGGGTGGGCCATGCTAAATTGCCCCTTCGTTAGAATTTTTTGAAAAACAACAATTTTCAGAGAGGATCATGCAGCAGTATATCGGTACTCTGGCAGACCTCCCAAGACTGACCTCAATCAATACTTGCCAGGCCTTCTTAGAAACTGACCTTAATCAACCAGTGGCAATACAGTTCTCAGTATGTGCAGCCAACAGCAGAGTCTAGGAGGTGCAACAGAATACAGCCTAAATGATAGTGATGGGTCATGTAAATAGATCTTGAACCATATGGTAAATTAATCAAATTTTGTTTGGAATGTTGAGAAATCTCTAGGCAGAAGACTATTTTATCCATTCAGAACTGCACCCAAGAAATAATTCATCACCACATATCTTTTTGAAGCCAATGTCTAAATTTGGACATTACTGAAAAAAGAAAATGAAAATGAATTTTCCTGGGCAGAACCAGGGAAAAAGCTTACTCGAAAAAATATATATCAATTGCAAATTCAGTCCTTGCTTCTAGGTTCATTCTGGAACACAAGGTAAAGAAGATCAGCAAAGAAAATGTCTTGGGAATCTGGAGGACTAAAATCTGACAATTTCCCCCTGGCAGCCTATATCCTAGTGTTCTAAAATAAGTAGAATCATCATAGAATACAGTGCAGAAGGAGTACACTGGGCCCAGAGTCTGCACCGGGCCCAGAGTCTCCACTGGGCCCAGGAAAGAACATCCCACCTCAGCCCATGCCTCCGCCATATCCCCGTAACCCCACCTAACCTTTTGGACACCAAGGGGCAATTTAGCATGGCCAATCACCTAACCTGCACATCTTTGCACTGCGGGAGGAAACCAGAGCACCCAGAGGAAACCCACGCAGACAAGGGGAGAAAGTACAAACACCACACAGGAACCAGAGGCCGGAATTGAACCTGGGACCCTGGAGCTGTGAGATAGCAATGCTAACCACTGTGCCACCATGCCGTAGCTGCAGATATACACGATGCACTGGTTAGGATTTTTCACAATTCCCTAGATTCTACAACAGTCCCAGTGGATTGGAAGAAGATAGCAAACAGAACACTTAGTCAAGGAGGAGGGAGAGAGAGAACAGGGAACACGTTAGCCTGACATCAGTCATTGCTGGTAAATGTTGGAATCTCTTAAGGCACTATTAACAAGAATCAAATGATTGATCCAAGTCACATGGCTTTATAAATAAGAGATTGCATTGGACAAATTTTTGAGAGTTTTGAGGATGCAACTAGTAGGGTAGATAAAAGGGGGCCAACAGATGTCGCACACTTGGAAATCCAAAGGCATTTGATAAGTTGTGTTTGGTTAATACACAAGGGCTCATGGAGTTGTGTGATATATTAGTATGGATAGACGATTATTAACAAACTGGATAGAGATGAGGATAAACATGATATTTTCAAATTAGTCTATGACTAGTGGAAGAGTCTTCAGGATCAGTGTTAGGGTTATAGCTATTTACAATCTATTTAAATTACTTAGAAGAGGAGACAGAGCTATGTATTGAAGTTAGTTGACTATATTAAACAAGGTGAAATTGTAAGCAGTGATGAAAACACAGGTTGGAAAGAGATAGTTAATAGATAAGATGGCAGATGAGGCAGTGTGGGAAATGAGAGACAAGGAAAGCTGAAAATATTTTAAAAGACAACTTGCAAGTGACTATGTTCAGAGGGACCTGGGTGCATAGGCAAAAAGAACACAGAAAATTAGCATGCAAGCAAAGTAAAGTGTCAGGAAGGCAAATTGCTCATTGGCCTTTCTTACAAGGAAATTGGAGTACACAAATAAAGTATTGCTACAATTGTACAGGGCTTTGGTGAGCCCACACCTTGACTGCTATGTGCAAATTTGATCTCCATATTTAAGGATGGTTATATTTGCATTGGAGGCGTTGCAGCAAAGGTTAATCAGATTGGCTCCCGAGATGACAGGGTTGTCTACTGAGAGGCTAAGTAAATTGGCCCTATGTTCTCTGGTGTTTATAAGAATAAGAGGTAATCAAATTGAAATGTGCCGGGTTTGGTAGGGGAGACAGAGGGGGTTTTCCCTGGCTGGGGAATCTAGAACACAGGTAACAAGTTTCAAGATAAGTGGGCTGATCATTTAGGACAGAGACAAGGAGACATTTCTTCACTCAAAGGGTTGTGAATCTTTGGATTACTTTACCCCAGAGTAAATGCCCCATTATATTTAAAGTCGGGTTTGGTCTCTCGGCGAGGTGTAAAAGCAAAAATGTGTTGAGTTCATATGACTATTCTTCAAACTGAAACAGCTTTGAAAAGTCATACGGACTTGAAACGTTAACTGCTTCTTTTTCTCCACAGAAGCTGCCAAATCTGCTGAGCTTTTCCAACATTTTCTGTTTTTGTCCCAAAGAGATGTTATAGGTATCAAGTTGTAAACAGTGGGTGCTATAAACTGTATTTGCTTGTAAGATGAATGAAAGTTAGAGTCAAAGCTAACTAATTGGTATTTCTACTTAAATACAAAGCTCATATGTTTCCCCATTTCCACAAGTGAAGAGGATGGAGGAAGCCATTTTAAAATAAGGTTTTAGGCTTCTGTAGAAACCCATGCATATCAGAGAGCAGTTTTGTTTTGTGTGGTCTGCAGCCAGCTAAGAGGTAGAAATAGCAAAAACAACAATTCGCCAGGTCTACACCTTCAATTGTTACTCTATTGTTCACCACTGGGTAGAAGCTAGTGCTCAGATTGAAGAGTGAGCCTGTGAGTTAAAGGAGGCTAGAAGATTTACCTTGCTTGTCACTAGAGAAAGAAATCTACAGTACAATCCTCAAGAGGAAGAATAGTTCGGAGATTAGAGGTTACTCACATTGGTAAAGTAAAAAAGCAACCCATTGGAAGCTGATAGAACTACAAGTTGTTGATTGATATTTCTAAATTTGAAACCCTAATTAGTTTAACAAAATACAATGGAGGTGATTAGGCAGGTGGAAATGTTGCAGCTGTAGCTTGTTGGGAGTTGGTACAAAGTGTGATCTAAAGCAACTATATTTATATTGTCTACATCTTGGGACCTTGACTCCAAAGAGTTGATGAGTTTTGGACATGGTAATGCATCAAGTAAAGAAAAGTTATCTGGACACTTTGTTCCAGCAGCCAGTCACACTCCTTATGCTGGGTATATCAGATTTGGTCTAGGGTCAGGGACAAAAGGGTGAGACAACAAGTGAAGCTGGTATGGAGATGCAAAAGGTCGCACTGAGGAAACGGCTGTAGCCCTTGCTAATTTCTGAATGAACCAAGCTTTGTTGTACATATCAGACTATGGTTTCTATCTGCTGCAAAGTTCCAGTAATTAGGCCTAAAAATAAAATCAAAGACCATCAACAATTACTGATCCTTAATCATTTGCGTACACTACACCAACCCATTTTAATTTGGTATGTGCAAAACCAAACTCAGTTGACCTAGCTTTTGCGAAAAGATCACATGGTCAGATATTGAATTTGGGCATTTTAAAGCAACTGATCGTAATCTGTGCTTTATGCCAAATGTAATTTCTCCAGAATAGAAAATGCTGGAAATACTCAGGTTGGCCAGCTTCTGATAGAAAAAAAAAGGTTTCAAGTTGATGACCTTTCATCAGAACTGCAAGCTGTGCTTCAAACCAAATTGTAACTTCATAAACATACTATTTGACAGTGTACCATTATGAGGGTCAAACAGAATTGGGTAGCATTAGCTCAAATTAATTGAAATTAGCCTTCATGTTTTCACTTTTTGGTAGCAAAAGAATAAACACCAAACCAGGGAAGATTGGCCAGAAACAGCAATTCAACATTACATTGCCTAGCTCATTTACTCCAGCAACATATCTTGGCCTTGATTGAGTCTTCCTAGTCAGGTTGTGTGTCTGACATGAAGGCTCATATGAGTCACAACTTCCTCCAGCTCAGCACAAGAGAAACAAAACACACAAGTCAACAGCCATTAGTGTCTTCATCACGGATGGCCCATTCAGGCTGAAACAGACCATTGGTATCATCTCTAACTGAGACCAGCTCAAATCCTACATTCCGTCCATTAGAAAAACTGATCCATCAATCTCGGAAACATTACTCGTCTCCACCCCTAGCTAAATACCTCAGTTACTGAACCCCTATCACATGCCTGTGCTGCCTCCAGATTAAAATGTTTTCTTCACTAATCTCTATTTTGTATAAACTCCAACTTGTCCAATTCTTTGTATCAAACCCTGGCCCACTTGTATTAAATTAGAAATTCTGGTCCTCAAAAAGAAAATACAGTATTTCCTCTCAACTTCCACAAATCTTCAACGTTTTGATCCTATGGATGGCACCGAAGCTAGTACTGATGCCTCACAGCACCAGGGACCTGGGTTCAAATTCGACCTCGGGCGATTGCGTGGAATTTGCATTCTCCCAGTGTCTGCATGGGTTTCCTCTGGGTTTTCCAATTTCCTCCCACAGTCAAAAAATGTGCAGGTGAGTTGGGATTGGTCATGTTAAATTGCACCTCTGTGTCCAACAGTTAGGTGGGATAACAGGGATAGGGCCCCGAGTAGAGTCCTCTTTTAGAGAGTCGGGGCAGACTCGATGGGCTGAATGGCCACTTTCTGCACTATAGGTGATATGATGCATGGCATCTTTTTTTCTTTTGTCCTGTTAATGGCAAAGGTTTGTTGCTCTGGTCCTGCTCTTTGGAACTCCCTCTGTAAAACTGCTCACCTCTCCACGTTTAAAACCCTCCAGGAAATCTCTTCATCTCTGACCCCGCATCACGATGTTGGTTTTCCTTACCCTCATTTATGAAGTGGCATGATTGGCATATTTTATACTTTAAAGATGCATCAAAAATACATGTTTTTCAGTACAGAATAACCACTGATTGCCCAATGTACATAAAAGATGTAGCATTTCTATAACTATTCATAGCATTAAAGAGTGACATCTATATCTTTAATAAGGTATGTCAATTGGTCTCAATGCCTTCGGAAGAACTGCACGAGAACCCTCAGATGATACAAGCACAACTATAGGATTCAAAGACACATGGGTGGGTCTCCCAGGATTAATTTCAAGTCAAACAATGTGACAAGCTGCCAGATTCAACAAACTGCTAGTTATCACAGCTTCCATCTCAGCACAAGTATGTCAAATAGTTCACCAAGTTAGTATTTACTTTGGCCAAATAGTCTCACTGCAATCTACAACAATGAAGTCATCTGTGAAATGTATTTTCTCTGTAGAGTAAGAGGCATCCTGCTGTAAAACAGTGATCTGCAACAGGTAATAAAACAATTAAAAACAGAAGCTTTGATTTCAAGTATTTTAAGCAGTACTTAAAGCTTAACTACACCTATTTTGTATTCAGGGCTTGACTAATGACGGGGGTTATCTCTGACCATTGGTCTTTTTACTGCCACACCACACCTAGTTTGTATTCAGGGATTGACTAAATGACAGGTGTTATCTCTGACCATTGGTCTTTTTACTGCCACACCATGTTTAAATCTGGACTTTTTCCATATTCATTGCACGCTAATTTATATATATGACCATTTTAACTTTTACTTTACTACAGCTGGGGCAAGTAAAAAAATCTGTAGATCTACAATGACTCCGCAGAGGACTGTAGGTGCCCAGCTGTTGAATATATTTGGGCAACAGGATGGCACAGTGGTTAGCACTTCTGCCGCACAGTACCAGGGACCCGGTTCAATTCCAGCCTAGAGTAACTGCCGTTGTGGAGTTTGCGCTTTCCCCCTGTGCCTGCATGGGTTTCCTTGGGTGCTCCGATTTTCTCCCACAGTCCAAATGATGTGGTTATATGGATTGACAATGCTGTAATTTGCCCCTCAAGTGGCCTACAATTGGGTGCTCTTTCAGAGAGTAGGTGTATACTCGATGGGCCGAATGGCCTCCTTCTGCATGTAGGATTCTATGATTCGATGAATTCTATATTCAAGGCTGAGATTAATGATTCTCTTGGTACCCGAGAATCAAGACATGGGGAGACGAAGGGACAGTGGAATTGTAGAGTTTCAACTATGATCTTCCTGAATGGTCAAGCAGGTTCAAGGGATCATGTTGGCCATACCTGCTCCTATTTATATTCTTATGGTTCAAACAACAGAACCAGGCTGGAGATGAACGTAATACAGTGCTATCACACATGAATCCCCTACAATTTCTGCGGATGTCAGCCTGTTAGTCTTCAACTCGGGTCTTCATGTGTTGGGATTCTGTGCAGGCAGAAATTGATTTTTTTTGTTGCAAACCCCAAGTCACTGTGCTACTCAGTTACAAACATGGGGCTGGATTCTCTGCCGGTGGGATGCTCAGTTTTGCCAGCAGCTTGGGGGTTTCCCGTTGGTATGGGACTGCCCAACATTGGAAAACCTCATTGGCTGGCTGGCGTAATGGAGCAGCCCACCGGCGGGTGAAACGGAAATGTAGCGCAGCGGGACAGAGAATCCAGCCCACGATATTGTGAAGACTCTTCAATTCTCAAGTGGGAAACATGTGAACACTTGGGGTTCATCAAAAGAGCAGGACCAGAGGAAGTGAAAGCTCTGTCATTAATAAAGCAAAAGCATAATGTACAGAAAACCAAAATCAGAGGAATGTAATCTTTGGGTGGAAAAGAATAGTTTGCAAAGATATTTAAGATAATGCTGTAAATGTTTTTTTGAGGACAAGGATTGAGAATGAGGAATTGACCTGGGGGTTGGTGCATGGTGTGGCACTGTTCCAGCTGTACTGAGACTAGCTAAGGGCACAACAGGTCTTCAGCAAAAATAGCTAGAATGCTGTGGAGCCCTTAACAATTGTGTATTCAATGCACTTAACCATTTCTTGATATAACATGTTCGCTGTTTTGTCTGCAGTGATATAATCACAATTGCATGACCTAAAAAGCCAAGGAAACCGTGCAAACCCCAAATCAGGCCTGGCCCTCAACATTTACAATCAGTCAAGATGTTCAGGCCTTGCAACAAATAGATCTTCTTATGCTTCTTTACGCATCAAATTCACTATAATTTGCATTCTTCTTTCTTTCAGCAGACAAGACAGCTCTGTAACCGAGCACAGCTCCACTTCAGATAGGGACTAAAGAACTAACTCTACAGTTAAAAGTTAAAAAGGAATAACATATCTACTTCCAAGTATCCAGCATTCTTATTCTGGCTAGTCTTTACATAAAAACCACGCTTGGCTATTGTGGTTCAAAAATATTAGTCAACGAGTACTGGACCTGACTTTGCAATGGTAATTATGGTGAAACGGTCAGAATTCACCATATTAACTTTACCGAAATTGTACACGTGAAACATCAAACGTTTGTCAGTGATTCTGTGCTTTTCCTAGACGTACTCCATAGAAAATCTTTGAACTAATGACAATTTCCATTCAAACTTAAAACAGTGTACTAATTTCAGAATCACTTCTGAACACCTTCACGGGCCTAAAAACTAATTTTGTATTTGTGGAATATCAAATTTCTCCATCATACATTCCACATTTTAAAAAACCGATCAAACCACAACAATTTATTTCACTATCTGGAATTTACAGTAAAGCAATTCAGTGCCTGGTTTGCTGAGAGAATAATTCAGTGTGAAGAATTCTGAACACAAGGTGCAGTGTACAAAGTCAAACCCTTCCCATCTATTGGAGTCCCACATTTTTTGGAGTTAATGCTTGGTTTAGGATATTATGAATATGTAATTTCATGATTCATATGCTTTAGAATAATAACATTTTAGTTTTGGGAATTGAATTTTTAAATGCAAAATAAATGAATAAAACCCCGGATCCGAGAAGCTGGTAAAATAAAGCCTTGAGTAATTGCAATTCAAAGGAATTAGAGGTTTGAAAACAGTAAACAATAAATGGTTCCTTTCCAAGTCTTGGTATAGGCAAGATGTCTTCAGTTGTCTTTCTTCACAAGGGGGTTAAATGATTTGGGTTCCAGATCAAGAAAGGTTTGAAATCAAAAAGGTAAACAAGGGGAGCTCTTCAAGGATCCATCTTTTCAATCCCAAGGGGAAGTTCAGGAATGGAAGTTAATTACATTAAGTCCTCGCATTGTGCTTTCCTGAAAAGTGCAACTTTCAGTCAAACAACTTTAAATTAATCAGATTCTTTCAAGTGTAAAAACAGCAGTTACTTCCTGTAGGACCTTTCTCATGAGAAAGAATAACATTGTTATGACACCCTGGCAAATGCGTGGTCAAATCCAGCCCCACAGACCCAAGTGAATTAACCAATAATTCATATTTTCCGAAGATCTTCAAACCTTGACTGCTCCACTGAGTTACAGACACCAGATTTGTAAGTAAAACATTAACAAAGTGTTTATTAATAAAAAGAAAAGATGAACATGAGGAAATAAAAAGATAATGGTCTACCAGACTACCACTAATACCAATACTCCGGCCCACCCTCCACCTGGACACACAAGGGTTGGTGAGGAATAAAAAAAAGGGGGGGAATAGGGTAGGTCTGAAAAGTGTCACTATTGCTATTGCAGCCTCTGGGAAATAGATTAGAGGTTCAGGTTGGTGTAATTCTGCCCTTTGGCCAACAGATGGCGTTTCACCCAAGAACTGCAGGTTGGGGCAATTCCGCTGTTCAGTCGCCAGAAGGAGCTAGGTCCGAGGGTGTTCAGATCAGTGCAGTTCTTGACGGCGGCCACCAAATGGTGCTGTACACAGGATGCTCAGGTTGGTGCACTTCTGCCTTTCAACCACCAGACAGAGCTCTCACCTACTTTTGGGAAAACAACTTGCATGTTAACATTCAGTATCTCCTTCCCAGTTCGGATGGCTGTGCTCCTTTACACAAAAAGGTCTTCAGAGATTTGGTTGAATGTCTCTTGAAATCATCCAGAGAGAAAGGAGAGAGAGAGACTTCAGGGTCCTTGCTCACTGGCTGCTTAACAAAACTGAACAAAAGATGGCACTCTCCAGAATACCCACCTTCACCAACCACAGGCAACGATAGGAGAAGGCTAAAAATTCCTCATACACCGATTGGCTGCTTCAACAGGTTCTGCCACAGAACCTAAAGTGGGTGGTTTTGGACCAGCCCATCAAAATAGAGGGGTTTTCCGGTGTCCAAAAACTACAATTTAAACCAAAATTCCAAAGGGTGCAGTAATCTTGTAGCCTCGAAAGAGAAGAATGTAGATCGGATCGGAACAGGCAGCAAGACGGGCATTAAAAGCGAATCCAGGACAGAAAATATCCTCCAACATATATACCGTGCAAGGTTAAATACTGTACATTCCTAAATTCATAAATGAAATAATGTTAAAATAAAAGTTTGTAACTATAAAAGAAATGCACCAATTCTTACCTCCCACTGGCCGACTCTTTCCTGCTCGCTGCTTCCTCTCCTGGACTCTGCTGCACGGCAGGTCTAGGTAATTGACAGGTCAGAGAAGTGGCAAGCAGGTGGTTCGGAGGGAGGTAACAAGTGGGAGATGCAGATCCAAAATGCCAATTGGGTCACACACACACAGTCAGCCTCAGCACAAAACTATAATACCAATGCTAAGCGTGCATCGAGGCTCTATTACACTCATAACATCAAGGGAAATTACGCTAAATTAGGCAACTTTAGCAGCACTGGTTAGCACTGCTGTCTCATGGCACCGAGGACCTGGGTTCAAACCCGGCCTTGGGTCACTGTCCATGAGGAGAATGCACATCTCCAAGTGTCTGCGTGGATCTTACCCCCACAACCCAAAAGGTGTACAGGTAGGATAGGCCACACTAAATTGTCCCTTAATTGGGTACTCTAAATTTAAAAAAGTGAGGCAACTTAAAATTAGGAACTTGCTGATGTTGAAATCTCTATCAGGGAAGATGAGCACATTCCTCCCTTTGACCAAAAGGCAGAGAAAGAGCAGGAAGGCAGTGCAGGTGTCCCCTGCGGTCATCTCCCTCCAAAACAGGTATACCGTTTTGGATACTGTTGGGGGAGATCACTCACCAGGGGAAGGCAGTAGTAGCCAGGCTCATGGCACTGTGGCTGGCTCTGCGGCACAGAAGGGCGGGAAAAAGACTGGCAGGGCAATAGTCATAGGGGATTCAATTGTAAAGGGAGTAGACAGGCGTTTCTGTGGTCGAAAACGAGACTCCCGAATAGTATGTTGCCTCCCGGGTGCTCGGGTCAGGGATGTCTCCGATCGGCTGTAGGACATACTGAAGGGGGAGGGTGAACAGCCAGTTGTCGTGGTGCATATAGGCACCAACGATATAGGTAAAAAAAATGATGAGGTCCTACAATCAGAATTTAGGGAGTTAGGAGATAAGTTAAAAAGCAGGACCTCAAAGGTAGTAATCTCAGGATTGCTACCAGTGCCACGGGACAGTCAGAGTAGAAATTCAAGAATAGTCAGTATGAATACGTGGCTTGAGAGATGGTGCAGGAGGGAGGGGGTTCAGATTTTTGGGACATTGGAACCGGTTCTGGGGGCAGTGGGACCATTACAAACCGGATGGTCTACACCTGGGCAGGACTGGAACCAACGTCCTAGGGGGTGCTTTTGCTAACACTGTTGGGGAGGTTTTAAACTAATGTGGCAGGGGGATGGGAACCAGATTAGGAAGTTAGAGGTCAGTAAAGAAGCAGCAACTAAAGCCAGTAAGGTACGAGACAATAAACTCAAATGTGACTAAGGGGAAGAGTAGACAGGGAAGAGATGATGAACACAAAGGTGGCCTGAGGTGCATTTGTTTTAATGCAAGAAGTGTAGCAGGTAAGGCAGATGAACTTAGCGCTTGTATCCGTACCTGGGAATATGATGCTATTGGTATTACTGAGACTTGGTTGAGGGAAGGGCAGGACTGGCAACTGAATATCCCAGGGTATAGATGCTTCAGATGGGATAGAGAGGAAGGTAGAAGGGGTGGAGGAGTTGCATTACTCGTCAGAGATGATATCACAGCTGTGATTAAGGAGGGCATGATGGAGGATTCGAGCACTGAGGCAATATGGGTGGAGCTGAGAAATAGGGGGTGCAGTAACATTGTTGGGACTTTAATACAGGCCTCCCAAAAGCGAGCATGAAGTAGAGGTACAAATATGCAGACAGATTATAGAAAAATGTAGGAGCAATGGGGTGGTTGTGATGAGAGATTTTAACTTCCCCAACATTGAATGGGATTCGTGTAGTGTTGGAGGCGTAGATGGAGCAGAGTTTGTAAGGAACATCCAGGAGTTTTTTAGAGCAGTATGTAAATAGTCCAACTCTGGAAGGGGCCATACTGGACCTGGTATTGGGGAATGATCCTGGCCAGGTGGTTGATGTTTCAGTCGATGATTACTTTGGGAATAGCGATCACACTCCGTAAATTTTAGAATACTCATGGACAAGGACAAGTGGGGTCCGAAAGGAAGAGTACTAAATTGGGGAAAGGCAGAGTATAACAAAATTCGGCAGGAGCTAGGGAATGTGGATTGGGAGCAGCTGTTTAAGGGTAAATCCACATTTGAAATGTGGAAGTCTTTTAAGGAAAGGTTGATTAGACTGCAGGACAGACATGTTCCTGTGAAAATGAAAGATAGAAATGGCAAGATTAGGGAACCATGGATGACGGGTGAAATTGTGAGACTAGCTAAGATGAAAAAGGAAGCATACATAGGATCAAGGCAACTCAAAACTGATGAAGCTTTGGAGGAATATCGGGAAAGTAGGACGAATCTCAAACGCGCAATAAAGAGGGCTAAAAGGGGTCATGAAATATCTTTGGCCAACAGAGTTAAGGAAAATCCCAAAGCATTTTATTCGTATGTAAGGAGCAAGAGGGTAACTAGAGAAAGGATTGGCCCACTTAAAGACAAAAGAGGGAATTTATGCGTGGACTGAGAGGAAATGGGTGAGATTCTTTTTTTTATAAATTTAGATTACCCAATTATTTTTTCCAATTAAGGGGCAATTTAGCGTGGCCAATCCACCTAACCTGCACATTTTTGGGTTGTGGGGGCGAAACCCACGCAGACACGGGGAGAATGTGCAAACTCCACACGGACAGTGACCCAGAGCCGGGATCGAACCTGGGACCTCAGCGCCGTGAGGCGGTTGTGCTAACCACTAGGCCACCGTGCTGCCCTATGGATGAGATTCTTAATGAGTACTTTACATCGGTATTCACAAAGGAGAGGGACAAGACGGATGTTGAGGCTAGGGATGGATGTTTAAATACTCTCGGTCAAGTTGTCATACGGAAGGGGGAAGTTTTGGGTATTCTAAAAGACATTAAGGTGGACAAGTCCCCAGGACCGGATGGGATCTATCCCAGGTTACTGAGGGAAGCGAGGGTAGAAATAACTGGGGCCTTAACAAATATCTTTGCAGCATCCTTGAGCACGGGTGAGGTCCCGGAGGACTGGAGAATTGCTAATGTTGTCCCTTTGTTTAAGAAGGGTAGCAGGGATAATCCAGGGAATTATAGACCTGTGAGCTTGACGTCAGTGGTAGGCAAACTGTTGGAGAAGATACTGAGGGATAGGATCTATTCACATCTGGAAGAAAATAGACTCATCAGTGATAGGCAGCATGGTTTTCTGCAGGGAAGGTCATGTCTTACAAACCTAATAGAATTCTTTGAGGAAGTGACAAAGTTAATTGATGAGGGAAGGGCTGTAGATGTCGTATACATGGACTTTAGTAAGGCGTTTGATAAGGTTTCCCATGGCAGGTTGATGGACAAAGTGAAGTCGTATGGGGTTCAGGGTGTACTAGCTAGATGGATAAAGAACTGGCTGGGCAACAGGAGACAGAGAGTAGTGGTGGAAGGGAGTGTCTCAAAATGGAGGTGACTAGTGGTGTTCCACAGGGATCCGTGCTCGGACCACTGTTGTTTGTGATCTACATAAATGACCTGGAGGAAGGTATAGGTGGTCTGATTAGCAAGTTTGCAGATGATACTAAATTGGTGGAGTTGCAGATAGCGAGGAGGACTGTCAGAGAATACAACAAAATATAGATAGATTGGAGAGTTGGGCAGAGAAATGGCAGATGGAGTTCAATCCAGGCAAATGCGAGGTGATGCATTTTGGAAGATCAAATTCAAGAGCGGACTATATGGTCAATGAAGGGTATTGGGGAAAATTGATGTGCAGAGAGATCTGGGAGTTCAGTCCATTGTACCCTGAAGGTGGCAACGCAGGTTGCTAGTGGTCAAGAAGGCATACAGCATGCTTGCCTTCATCGGACGGGGTATTTTTTTTTTTATAAATGTTTTTATTCAGTTTTAATATTTTATATTGAACAAATTACAAATTGTTAGGAGAGAAAAAGAACAAAAAAAACAAACAAACACGCAAAAATTAACATACATATTTACAGGTAAGCATCTTCGTAGTAGTAACTGCGCCCGCCCCCCCCCCCCCCCCCCCTCAACATGTTTATTTAGTTTGGTTTTGGGCCTTAGCTAGCCATCGAACCCCCGTACCGAACCTGTAGCCCCCCCCCCCCCCCCCCCCCGCTACCTTCCCCCGACTATTCTTCCTCTTGTACATTGGCCACAAATAGGTCCCGGAACAGTTGCATGAATGGCTCCCACGTTCTGTGGAAGCCGTCGTCCGACCCTCGGATGGCAAATTTGATTTTCTCCATTTGGAGAGATTCCGAGAGGTCGGACAGCCAGTCCGCAGCTCTGGGCGGTGCTGCTGACCGCCAGCCAAACAGGATTCTACGGCGGGCGATCAGGGAGGCAAAGGCAAGGGCGTCCGCCCTCCTCCCCAGGAATAGATCTGGCTGTTCTGAAACCCCGAAGACCGCCACTATCGGGCATGGCTCCACCCTCACTCCCACCACTTTGGACATAACCTCGAAGAAGGCTGTCCAGTACTCCACGAGTCTGGGGCAAGACCAGAACATGTGGGCGCGGTTGGCCGGGCCTCTTTGGCACCGTTCACATCTGTCTTCCACCTCCGGGAAGAACCTACTCATACGGGTTCTTGTTAAGTGGGCTCTATGTACCACTTTTAGTTGCGTCAGGCTGAGCCTTGCGCACGTGGAGGTGGAGTTGACCCTATGCAGTGCTTCGCTCCAGAGTCCCCACCCTATCTCCATCCCCAGGTCGTCCTCCCATTTCCTTCTTGTTGCATCGGACGGGGTATTGAGTACAAGAGTTGGCAGGTCATGTTATAGTTGTATAGGACTTTGGTTCGGCCACATTTGGAATACTGCGTGCAGTTCTGGTCGCCACATTACCAGAAGGATGTGGATGCCTTGGAGAGGGTGCAGAGGAGGTTCACCAGGATGTTGCCTGGTATGGAGGGTGCTAGCTATGAAGAAAGGTCGAGTAGATTGGGATTGTTTTCGTTGGAAAGACGGAGGTTGAGGGGGGACCTGATTGAGGTCTACAAAATTATGAGGTATGGACAGGGTGGACAGCAACAAGCTTTTCCCAAGAGTGGGGGTGTCAGTTACGAGGGGTCACTATTTCAAAGTGAGAGGGGGAAAGTTTAAGGGAGATGTGCGTGGAAAGTTTTTTACGCAGAGGGTGGTGGGTGCCTGGAACGCTTTACCAGCGGAGGTGGTAGAGGCGGGCACGATAGCATCATTTAAGAAGCATCTAGACAGGTATATGAATGGGCGGGAACAGAGGGAAGTAGACCTTGGAAAATAGGAGACCGGTTTAGATAAAGGATCTGGATCGGCGCAGGCTGGGAGGGCCGAAGGGCCTGTTGCTGTGCTGTAATTTTCTTTGTTCTTTGTTCTTTAGAAGAAACATTTAGGCACAAGTACAAGTCAGATTACAGTTATTTGTTATATATTTATAATTTTCTGATGAAAGGTCATCAACTAGAAAACATTTTTTGTTTCTGCCCCAGAGGTTACCAGACCTGATGAGTATTCCCACCATGTTCTGGTTTTAGTCCAGATTTGGAGAAACTGCAGTATTTTGCATTTGATCAAGAATTCGTTTTGCAAAAGTATTCGGCAAATTTATCAGTTATAAGTTGCAATCTTCTAACAGCTACATTCACCAGTGAAAGAAATCAGAATTCATTGTATCTAATGAAATGAGTACAGTAATCACCATTTAGTAGGGTCGTAGGGACCAATGTGCAAATGTCAAAATTCTGCTTCACAATGCTCCATGAACTGCCTTGTGATGTTTTACCATTTTAAAAGGGAGCTATAGAAATACAAGTAGTTGTTGTTTTAACAAGAACTCCACATGTTGCCTAACCAAAGCTTTACAGAACTCCAGCATGAATTGCACTCCTTTGTATTCCAACCTTTGAGATGTCTCCATCCAGCATACCTCTATTATGGTGGGTCTAGCACAGTGGGCTAAACAGCTGGCTTGTAATGCAGAAGGTAGCAGCGCGGGTTCAATCCCCGTACCGGCCTCCCCGAACAGGCGTTGGAATGTGGCGACTAAGGGCTTTTCACAGTAACTTCATTGAAGCCTACTTGTGACAATAAATGATTATTATAATCAGTTAGGCACAATCAGTTCTGTGATTAGAGTTATATACCAGCAACACCAATTAGATTTATTGGTAGGTTACATTTGGGGGAAAGCTGGATGTCAACTCATCCATCCACCCACCCCCAACAATATATATATATATATTTGGGCAATATTTTTAAAAATGCCATAAACACAAGACATAGAATCACTAAACAGCTCTCAAAATAGGAAACCATTACCAGAATTAAATATTGGGGAATATTAGCACATGATGAGCAGCTTAAACTAAGGCGATGCAATGTTATTGTGGTAAATTATTAAATTTCCATCAGCATCACGATAATCAACTAGGATGATCTAATTATAGTCATGTGATATCTAACGAGTCTACAATTTTAATACAATCAATGCACTCCTCTAGTAATTCTAATCAGATGGAAATAGCATGAAAAATTAACTCAAGTTCAGAACATAAGAAAGAATGGTTAATTGCGTATTAGCCACCTTAAATGATAATAAAATGCAGCAAAATGTCTCAAGGTATTTCACAGGACCGATCATACTACAAATATTTCTGAAGGCAAGGATTCTTTCGTACCTTCATTTTAGGGTGCTATAATACAGTGGCTCTCAAAGATGTGCTGATTCGGGGGATTGGCCATGATCAATGCACGAACTATGGGTTTATGCAGAATGCTCTTTCGAAGGATTGATGCAGACTTGATGGGCCGAATGGCCTCCTCCTGCACTATTGGGCTTCTATGCATCAACATTTTGGGTTGATGGGCTATTTTTCAAATGGATTAGTAATCACAGGCACAAATAGGTTATAACACATGATATGAAAGTGTTGCATTAAGAGTAATAAACAGGTATTTAGTTGGTTAACACTGAGTAGTGCTTCTCCCAGCAGCATCTGTCTACCCTTGCTGACTCCTTTCCCAGGTGATAAAGCTAGCCCACTCTTTGCTGTACATGTGGTTACAGCATTCCATTCCCACCCCCATCCCCCACCAGCTCACATTACACCTCATTTTACAGACACCTGGAAAGTCTCAACCGACCCTAGTTTCAGAGCCATTGTTGTATTATTTTCTATTTTTAGGTCTATGTCCATAAATGCTTGAGGTTTGCCGATTTGATTTAGAACATATCATTGCAATTTTAGGTAGTATCATGGAGGGAATACCCCAAATTGCATATGGGCAGACTGAACTTTAAACAGGCCATGTCTGGATATGTAAATTCATTCACTAGTTTAAATGCTGGTGGGTGATACTGTCATGCGAGTGTCCCTTGTTTTTGTCTTATCATGTCTTCAGTGATGTCATTGTGTGGGTGGAGCTGGGCTGTGGTTGTGTGAGGTTTTTGGTTTTGCTTTCAGTTTGACTGCTGTGGACTACAGACAGGACAAAGTGTTTTGGCTTGTCTCTCTCTATTTTCATTTTAAAATATCCGTTGCAGTTAAAATCACCTTGGTGGTGGCTTTTGAGATACAATTGCTTTCCGGAAGGAATTTGAATCTGGTTGGAAACCGGATCAGAATCATAGGGACCGATACTAATCTTAGTCAAGTGAGAATACAATGTGCTGAGCCACGCCTTTGAATAGGGGTTTTTGGTTTAGTGGATTTTGTTTCTGAATTGGAAGTTAAGGGGAATTCATTACGTGTTACACAAAGATTACTGTAGCTGGGTGGTGTCGTTATGATAAAAGTTCTTGCTGTGTTTTTATATTTATATTAACAAAGTTCTCAGAATAAAGCTTGTTTTGATTAAAGTGTCACACCTGAAGGGAAGGCTCTTGTGCTCATCCTAGCCAAATTCAGCATAAAGGTTGTAGGTCAGGTAGATTTCATAACATACTTTGGAGTTTCTAAGCCCTGGCCCTTAACAATATAAGACAATCAAAGGAACTGCATCTCGTTTCCAGGCAAGGATGTATCAAAAGCACAAAAGCCACACAGAAACTATCACCTTCTTTGGAGATAATCGGAGCTGATCACCACCTCAGCAGGAATGATATCCTGTGAGCAACGTTCCAGAGCAGTTTGTGGATTTTCACCTTTCAGGAATATACAAAGACTGGGATAAAATCCATCTGTAAAATGTGATGACTGTCAATTAGTTTGAGGCGTGTCCACGTCCGCGTGTGACAAGAGGAAAACACAGCTGACCTCTGAAAATGTTTTTGCAGGTAGCTCTCTTTCATGCTGAATCAGCCAGCCAAATCAGCAAGGCCACAGCTGAAAAAGTAACCAGACAGTTGCTCAGCCAAACCATAGAATACTGGAATTTCAGAACTATTCACCTTAAGTCAGCGCTAAAGGAATCACAAATCACAACGGTCGCAATGCTCCACCATCTACTCTTTACCAACAAGTCACTTACTTTTGGACTCTATTCTCATTTGTAACCTGTGTGAATGTATATCCATGTGCTATATCATTTTTCTTACAATGAGGCACTAATAAACTCACTAACTCAAGAAAGCCTGGTTAAAGTGGCTTTTTAAAAAATCAATAGCGTTCCAAAAAGGGAAGAGGTGCTTTTAAAATTAATCTTCCCAACCGAAGGGGTTGAATAAAGAATGCTAGTCAGTTCTTTCCTCCTCGCCCAGGATAGCAAATTTGGGGAACCTTGCCTGGGGACTGATCATAACAACATTTTAATCAGCAAACTAGTAAATGTGTCCAAAAATTTGATTTTTCTAAAAAACAAATGCAATTTATAATGTGCAATGAGACAGATGATGGAGTAATTGGACATGTCCGAATGCTAAAAGTTCAGCATGGATTGCACTTCAAATCCAACAGAACACAATATAAACTAACATTTAGTTGCACATGTTTAACTTTTTAAATCTATAATGCATCTACAGCAGGGAAAGTTAAATATAAAAATGGTACACCTTGCTGCCAACGGCATGGAAAACACATGTAGGGCACCAATGCCAGCTTTGCCAGCTCCTATTTCCTGTAATTAATAGAATACACCTGGCACTGCAGTGCAGTATTTTCCAGATTTAAAAAAGCTATCCTTAGTCACCAGTCAAGATATACTCAAAATATGTAGTTGTCCAAAACACAATCGCAGGACAAACACATCCAATTAATTCAATGGCACTGGCCGCATTTGCAAAATATGGTTCAGTATTGCTGAAGGGGATATTTTGCAGAAGCTTTTCATTTTGCACTCCCAAGAATACCAATGTCAGGGAAAACAACAACTTTATACCGTAGGAGAAGAGAGTGCTGATTGGTTGGCAAGTGGACTGATTGGGAGAGGCATTGCCATAGAGAATACACCAGTTGATGGCAACTAACAATTAACGGCCAGGCATTGCTTAAAAGCAAACAATTTAGCAGCGTTGACTCAGCCAAGGACCCGGGTTCAAATCCCGGCCCCGGGTCACTGTCCGTGTGGGGTTTGCACATTCTCCGTGTCTGCATGGGTTTCACCCCCACAACCCAAAGATGTGCAGGTTAGGTGGACTGGCCATGCTAAATTGCCCCTTAATTGGGAAAAAAAATAGTAATTGGGTACTCTAAATTTATTTTAAAAATAGGGTCCTGGTATTAATGTGTGTCGCTACCAGTACATGCAGTGCACTATAAGCCCGACTGACATCTTAAATTGTCAGCATAAATTAACACTGAGGATTATTTAGCAAATGTTGTCCAGTCACGGAATCGCATCTAATATTGGACATCGTTTTGCAAGCATGGGCTGGTTGGGTACACAGTCTGTACTTTGCCCATTGCGAACAGCGGATATGCTGTTTGATATGATCCACCACCAGCGTAAATACCCAGCATCACACTGGCACCAAAATTCACACATCCCATTACTTATTTGTGCAATAGGCAGAATATCTTTTCAATTTAGGCAGCATTCTGTTAGCAGCGAAGGCTACTCGTGTTGTTATTCCATAGCATCAGCGTAAAACAATAATCTTCAGTTGCCTTTGGCCTGTTCTTGAGTTGCCCGATCAGGGCAGCCATTATCCTGCAGGATGTGCTTCATTTGAAACTCTTCCCTAAAAGCCTTTATCTTTCTACTCCACGCACCGCAGCCTAGTGGCACCATATCTGAACACAGGTAAAACATATATTCCATCCACCTTCCCATAGGCAAGACATATATTCCATCCACCTTCCCATCAGTATAGTATTCAAAGTGCCTCAGTGTGTACAGGTTAAGAAACAAAAGTATCCAGCATTTCCTGATTTTATTTAAAGTTTCCAGCATTTGCAGAATTTTTTTGTTTTTTGTTGACTAGTTTTGGGGATGATCGACTCACACCACTGGCCTCCAATAGCACTGCACCCAACTCAATTTTGTCACTTCCTTAGTATGGGCGGCACACTAGCATAGTGGTTAGCACTGTTGCTTCACAGCGCCAGGACCGGGGTTAGATTCCCAGCTTGGGTCACTGTGCAGAGTCTGTACTTTCTCCAGTGTCTGCGCAGGTTTTCTCTGGGTGTCCGGTGTCCTCCCAGTAGTCCTGAGATGCACTTGTTAGACGTATTGGACATATGAATTCTCCGTGTGTGCCCGAACAGGCACCGGAGTGTGGCGACTAGGGGATTTTCATAGTAACTTCATTGCAGTGGAATGCAAGCCTACTGTTGACACTAAAGATTATATTATTATTTTAGCCTGCACACTGCATCCATCTCTTATTTCAGAAACCAACCCTGTGCCACCTTGTAAAATGGTCTGCTTCCCGTGGCCACCAGCCCCTGCTCAGCTTTAATTTTACTCTGCAGTCACCCAATTAGCCGCATGCCCTCCTAGTAACATACAGGGCCCTAAAATAATGATTTATTTATTTCCTACAGAGCCATTACTTGATCTACTTGACTCATGTACATCGTAAAAGAAAACTGGTGTAGGTCATTTCTGAACAAATACACCAGCTAGTAAAATGCATTCTTATTGGCAAACTGCTGTTTCACCAACATGTTGAATACAAACAAAAACTTGAAGATGTGAAATAAAAAGTGCTAGAAAAACTCAGGTCTGGCAGCATTCAGAGAGAGAATCAAGAGTTAACATTTTGACTCCAATGAGAAGTGCTTTTTCTGCTGCATTCAAATCATTTAAGTCTCATGGTAGGCAATTTCAATGAGAAGACGAATACTTACCAATAAAACATGGAGATACTGACAATAAAACTACAATTTTAAAAAAGGTATGTTCAAAAACAACCTGGCTCAAAACCACTGCTTAAAATTAAAAAAAAAACTAGAGTACCCAATTATTTTTTCCAATTAAGGGGCAATTTAGCATGACCAATCCACCTAGCATGCACATCTTTTGGGTTGCGGGGGAAGAGACCACATAGATATGGGGAGAATGTGCAAACTCCACATGGACAGTGACTCGGGGCTGGGATTGAACCCGGATCTTCAGTACCATTGGCAGCAATGCTAACCACTACTCCACTGTGCCACCCTACCACTGCTTCAAAGTAACCAAATCTCTTTATTACATTGGATTTCAGACTGTTTCAGTGTCACATCATGCATTTCAGTTTTGCATGGCTTCACTATATACAGAAAACTTACAATTAGATTGCAATTGAACATTATTTTGAGGGGACTTGGGGTGCAGCCACAACAATATTCCATTACTTGTACATTCTATTGTATTTAGAGTACCCAATCCGTTTTTCCAATTAAGGGGCAATTTAGCATGTTCAATCCACCTACCTTGCACATCTTTGGGTTGTGGGGGCGAGAAACACACGAACATGGCAAACTCCACACGGACAGTGACCCAGAGCTGGGATCGAACTTGGGACCTCAGCGCCGTGAGACTGCAGTGCTACCACTGCGCCGCCCCGTTCATCTGCTTTTAATGGCATTTACAGAAGGAGGAATGAGTTAGAACAAGTTAAAAGGGGCTGCTAACTCCAGATACAAAGCAGAAAGGATTGATTTTGATTCCAGCTTATCAGTTTGTCTTTATTTCTCACTTCCTAGTTTTTACCTGGAGGCTAGTTAGGTTGAACTGGCTATACAGCTAGCGTGTGGTCATTTCTACAATTGTGCTATTAAGTGAATTTAAGCACAATATTAATATCCCCTCAACATTCAATGGCATTACCATTACTGAATCCCCCACCATCAACATCCTTGGTGGGGGGGGCAGAATCTGAGCTGGACTAGCCATAGAAATGCTGTGGCGACAAGAGGTCAGCAGCTAAGAATTCTGCAGAGAATAACTCACCTCCTGGCACCCCAAAGCCTGCCCACCATTTCCAAGGCACAACAGTACATTGTAATACTCTCCACTTGCCTGGATGTGTGCAGTTCCAACACTTGGATAAGTTCAGCACTATCCATGATAAAGCAGCCTAGTTTAATAGTGCCCATTCATCACTTTAAATATTCAATCCACTGATGCCCAGTGGCTGCAATGTGTACGATCTACAAGATGCACTACAGCAATATATCAGAGTTCCTTCAAAAGCACATTCCAAATCCATAACCTTCATTACCTAGAAGGCCAAGGGCTGCAGATGCATGGGAGCACCACAACCTGCAAGTTCTCCAGGCTGCATACCATCCGGACTTGGAACTATATCACCATTCCTTCAATGTCCCTGAAAATCCTGAAACTCCCTAACAGCATCACCGATGCACCTACACCGTGTCGACAACAGTGCTGATAGCAAGTGACAGACACATCATTGCCTTCTCAAGGAAAATTAGGAATGAGCAATAAATGCTGGCTTAGTAAGTGGCACCCATCTCATTAATTTTTTTTTCAAAAGCATGAAACTGCCGACAATCTAGTTTGGTGGCATGGGTCAGAAGAAATGAAATGACATCAAACGCTGCAGAGCCTCTTCAACACATTGTTGATAGAAATGCTACTGAATGTATTCTGACCACTTCAACATCCATGTGGTCTATAGCTCAAAAATTTTATAAACACTTGAACCCCTCCCCTCAAAAAACTATTGCTTACAAAGGGTAGAAAATTAGCAGTAACTTGTTTGCAAAGAAATCTGAAGTTCAACCAAGCAACAAAGTATTTAGGTCCCAAAATGAACAAGAATATAGTTTGGACTGTTGATCATGGACCAGTGATTCACTTCACTATGGTAGACTGCAAAATAAGTGCTCTATGCATATCCAGGGGTCACCTAATGACATGCAACATCCAGTCCAGACTAAAAGGATGAAAGGACTTCGCTGACCTGAAACGTCAGCACAGTTGAAAAGTATCCAAAGACAGCACAGACACCCATCACACATTTAATAATTTGTTGGAAAATGTGTAGTATCAGATGATTGACGGGTAGCTAACAAGATAGCTATATTTTTAAAAAGGAGCTAGTTTAACATAGATAATAGGAATAATCCCTACTAAAACAAGAAAGAGAGAAGCTAAAAATATAAATGAAAATCAAAGATTTCAAAAGGGAAACTCCTGCTCGACCAACCTCAAGTGGTAAGAGACACAATTCAGCAGTCTTCAACTTCAATGAAAAGTATCTTGATCAAATTCCAGTTCCTTTTGTCTCTAAGACTTCAATTTTCCTGGAACTTCTCTGGTTTCTAGAACTAGCAGTTCTTTAGTTTCTGGGACTTGCTTTATTTCCACTACATCATGGTTCTGATACGAGCCAAGAATCCTCTCTAGCTGCTAAGTGCCAACTACCTTTGGTCCAGTTAAAACTAAACTCAAAACGGTCTTTCTAACTTAAAGGTGGCCTCTGGTTGCTAAGTAACAGTGCAGTCTTTCTCCAAGCTGTTTGCTTTTCATGTTCAGTTAGAATTGAAACCAAAACCGCCACAATTAAACAAATGGTGGTTAGACTTCTGGGGAATGGGAAACTAAAGACCATCAGGAGAGCTCATCAGCTTAAGTTGTCTAGTCAACTCGCACGTGCTTCAGAACAGCAGCACAGGATTTGATCCTGGTTCCAGCTAGGACTTGGAGCCTCCTCTTCGTTCCGCCCCTTAGTAAAGTCACAGCAAACACCATGGATCAGCAATCCACAAAATAATCAAGGATGCTACCAAAGAACAAACCATCAATACAAGACGGTCACCAAGATAATAAGGTGAGAGTGGAAAGTTATTGAGCTATGATGGTAGCCAGGCAATAGGTAACATTTAAAAGAACTAATACTAGTTAACAAAAACCAAAAAATCCTTTCAAGCATAAAAATCTAGCAAGTGATCTAACCATAGCTAACAAAATAAATCAAGAATTCTTTAGAGCAAAGGAGGCATTGCCAAAGTAAAAAAAAGTCAGAGGACTGGAGCATTTTAGAATTCTGCAAAAGAGGACCAAGAAAAAGGTGAATAAATCTTTAGAATAGAACAAAGAACAAAGAAAAGGACAGCACAGGAACAGGCCCTTCGGCCCTCCAAGCCCGTGCCGACCATGCTGCCCGTCTAAACTAAACTCTTCTACACTTCCTGGGTCCATATCCCTCTATCCCCATCCTATTCATGCATGTCAAGATGCCCCCTTAATGTCACTATCGTCCCTGCTTCCACAACCTCCTTCAGCAGCGAGTTCCAGGCACCCACTACACTCTTTAAAAAAAAAAAAAAAAAATTGCCTCGTACATCTACTCTAAACCTTGCGGCTCGCACCTTAAACCTATGCCCCCTAGTAATTGACCCTCAAAGCCTCTGACTATCCACTGTCTATGCCCCTTATAATTTTGTAGACCTCTATCAGGTCGCCCCTCAACCTCCGTCGTTCCAATGAGAACAAACTGAGTTTATTCAACCGCTCCTCATAGCTAATGCCCTCCATACCAGGCAACATCCTGGTAAATCTCTTCTGCACCCTCTCTAAAGCCTCCACATCCTTCTGGTAGTGTGGCGACCAGAATTAAACACTATACTCAAGCGTGGCCTAACTAAGGTTCTATACAGCTGCAACATGTGTCATGTGAGAATACCTTTAAGAAATGGATGTTTAAGCAATGTACCTTTAAGAAATAGAGCTCATATTACTGAAGTGATGTCAGAGGATGGGGGGAGCTGAGCTCACTTCTGCTTTTAGTTTCAGTTTGAGAGAGCAGCTGAAAAGTGCCTGGCTGGTTTGCTGAGAGCTGCATGAAGAGAAAGAGCTTGGGTGTGTGTGTGTGTATGCAGTGAGCTGGATCTGCTGTGATCGCTGCCATAAAAGACATCTCTGAATCATTTGGGTGATTTAAACTCATAATAGTAATGTCTTTAACCTGATGTGTTTCTGTTTAAAGGTGTTACGTCTTTTGGAGGTTTCAAGGAACATTTTGAAGGATTATTTAGTGTTGTATTATTTTCAGGGTTATCTTTGAAGTAAGGGGTGTTAAGTGATCCAATGTTTATTTTAAACGGTTAAGTTGAGTTCATGGAATAAACATTATTTTATGTTTAAAAACCCACGTGTCCATAATTGTAATACCACACCTGGAGAACAAGCAGTGTGCTTCAAAAGCAACAATACATTAAACAGGGAAGTTGGTTGAACTCCGTGATACATTTTGGGGTTTTGCAAACGCCTCCCATAACACATGACTTGCCAATTCTTATACTCAATGCCCCAGCCAATGAAGGCAAGCATGCCATATGCCTTCTTGACTACCTTCTCTGATGTGTTGGGCAAGCTGGGTCTGCGAGGACTGTGTTTACTGCAGCAGTGAGAGAGACAGGTTTCCAACACTTGAAGAAATGCAACTATTTTATTGAACAGTTAACTATCATACATACTTTATCTGTGGGTTGACACCATGCTGACTTGAATGGAGATCAGAGGCTAACCTGACCAGACTATCTTACTAACTACCACATGGTGTATGTTCAAGTTGTTGCTCACGGGCTCCGACTGTCTCAGAGGCTGGATCCCAAGACAGCGGGAAAACTAGTGCCCTTTGGCTTTATAGTGGTCGTGTCCTGTCTGGTGATTGGCTGCTGTGTTCTGTGTTCATTGGTCATCCTGTGCGTCAATCACTGCCTGTCTGTGCATCATATACTTGTGTGCATATTATGACATTCTGCAACTGTATTGCCCCTTTCAGTGACCTGTGGACCTGTACACCTAGATCTCTCTGACTTTCAATACACTGGAGGGTTCTACCATTCACTATGAGACAGTGAACCATCTTGAAACCTAGAAATGGACTGAAAACTTGTACATGTATGTAAAAAAGGCAACCATTACAAAAAATGAATGTGGGCCCATTACAAGCGGAGTCAGGAGAATGTATAATTGGAATAAAGGAAATGGCAGTGTCTGTCTTCAGAGGAAAATACAAAAAATCTCCCAGAAATAAAAGGAAAATCAAGGGACTGGTCTAAACAAGAAATTTCAAGATGCTAGTAAAACAAAATATAGTTGAGAACTTGGGAATTTAGATAAATCCCCTGGTCTTGATGATCTTTATCTCAATATTGAAAAAGGTGGCTGCAAAGGTTATAGTTGGTGGTCACTTTCAAATACCTAGACAATCTGGAATGGTTCCTGCAGGTTGCAAGGTGGCAGACCTGAAAGGAAGAGTGATGGTGGTTAAAGGACAATTAGAAAATAATGGTAGGATTGGGCAGGGTCAACACAGATTCAGGAAAGGGAAATCATGTTTAACAAACCTGTTGGAATTTGAGAGGATGTAACTCTCAGAACAGATAATGGGGAGCAAGTGGATATAGCATATTTAGATTTTTAGAAAGTTTTTGATTTGGTCCCATACAAGAGGTTAGTGAACAAAATTAGAGCACATCAGATTTAGAAGAATATACTGGTATGAATTAAGAAATGGTTAATGACCAGAAAGCAGACAGTACGAATAAGTGGGACATCTTCAGCATGAGCGCACCGCAAAGATCACTGCTTGAACTCCCAACTATATTTTAATGTGGGGATCAAATGTAATATTTCCATTTTGCTGATAACACAAAACTAGGTGCAAATAAGAGTTGAAGATGCAAAGATGTTTCAAGGGGATTTGGAGAGACCGAGTGGGTAAAAATCTGGAACACGGAATACATGTGGGAAAATGTGCGATCATTCACATTGGTAGGAAAAACTAAATGGCAAGAGGCTGGCAAGTGTTGAGCTTCAAAGGGACTTAGTCACTTGTTCACGAGTCACTGAATGCTAACATGCAGGTATAGCAAGGAATGATGAAGGCAATGTATGTTGGCCTTTATTACGAGAGGATTTGAGTATAGGAGTAAAACATATCATACTGCAATTATTTATAGAGCTTTGGTGATATGCACCTGGAGTAGTGCATGCAGTTATGGGCGGCAGGGTAGCACAGTGGTTCGCATTGTGCTTCATAGCATGAGGGACCCGGGTTTGATTCCCAGCTTGGGTCAATGTCTGAGCAGAGTGTGCACACTCTCGCCGTGTCGGCATGAGTTTGCTCTGGGTGCTCCAGTTTCCTCCCACAAGTCCCAAAAGACTTTAGGCGAATTGGACATTCTGAATTCTCCCTCAAGTGTACCCAAACAGAGGGACAGCACGGTGGCACAGTGGTTAGCATTGCTGCCTACGGCGCTGAGGACCCGGGTTCGAATTCCGGCCCTGGGTCACTGTCCGCGTGGAGTTTGCACATTCTCCCCGTGTCTGCGTGGGTTTCACCCCCACAACCCAAAGATGTGCAGGATAGGTAGATTGGCCACTCTAAATTGCCCCTTAATTGGAAAAAATAATTGGGTATTCTAAATTTATTTTAAAAAAGAAAAAAAAGTGTACCCAAACAGGCGTCGGAGTGTGGCGACTAGGGGATTTTCACAGTAACTTCACTGCAGTGTTAATGTAAGCCTACTTATGACACAAATAAATATTATATATTTTGGTCTTCTTACTTAAGGAAATATATATTTGTCATAGAGGGTCTGCAACAAAGGTCACCAAATAAATTCCTGGGATGAGGGATTGTCCTAAGAGATAGGCTTAAATAGACTAGATAGAGAGCCTAGAATCAGGAGGAGACAGTCCCACAATAAGGGACATGCCATTTAGGATAATGGAGGAGGAGGAATTTCTTTTCTCAGGTGGAGAATCTTGGAATTCTCTCCCTCAGAGGGCTATGGAGGCTCAGTCATCGAGTATGTTCAAGACTGTGATTCTAAGATGTCTACATATTAAAAACAGAGATATGGGAGAGTGCAGGAAAATGGTCTTGAAGATCGGCCACAATCTCATTTAATGACAGACCAAGTTTGAAGGACTGAATGGCCTACTCCTATTCATGGTACATAAATTAATTACAGAATTCAGACTAAGCCAGTGGTGGGAAGAGTAGTGGAATGGTAGAGGCGAATAGTATAGGTGCATTTAAGGGGAATCTGGGTGCATTTAAGGGGAATCTAGATAGGTATAGGAAGAGAAAGGGTTATGGTGATAAAGTTGGCTGGGAAAAGCATGAATTTGTTCAAACGAATGACCTGTTTCGGGGCTGTCTATTCTATGGATGTTTAGTGTAACATATCTTAGCAATTAAAACATTAGCTATCTTAACTATGCTTATGGTGAGCAGGTTCTTCTCGGAGGTGGAGGACAAGTGTGAATGGTGTCAGCAAGGTCCAGTCAACCACACCCACATGTTCTGGGCATGCCCCAGATTGATCGGGTTCTGGATAGCCTTCTTTGAGGCAATGTCCAAGGTTGTGGGGATGAGGATGGAGCCACACCCGAACATGGCAGTCTTCAGGGTATCTAATCAGCCAGAACTCTTCATGGGGAGGGGGTTGACACCCTTGTCTTTGGCTCCCTGATTGCACGAAGAGTCCTGATCGGCTGGCGATCAGCAGCACCACCGAAGCTGCAGACTGGCTGTCCAACCTGTCGGAATTTCTCCAATCTGGAGAAAATCAAATTCGCCATCTGGGAATCATTAGAGGGCTTCCAAATCTCACCAACCTGTTCCAGGACCTATTTGTTGCCGACAGCCAATTTGGGGGTGGGGTGGTAGGGGTGAAGAGAAGAGGAGGGGGGGCAAAGATGAGCCACAGATAGCAAAGGAAGGAGGGGGGGTAAAAACCCACAAGTTGACCGCAAAACACAAAGGGCATGGCTGCAGGGGGGTACAATGAACCAAAGGGCAAAAGGAGGGCCAGCAGGAGTAGCAATAAATGGAGAAGCACAAGCCAGGGCCAACAACAGGCAAGGCAGCAGAGATAGACCAGCCAGATAAATGGACCGAAGGGAGACAAAGCAGGCATTTGTAAATATGTATAACCAGCCTCGTCTGTTCACACTTTGGTGGACTTGTTAATTTTCTCTCTTGTATAAACCAGAACCGCACCCCGACTGCCTTTGTAAAATACTATTCGTGGGTATCGACCCCAATTGCCAGCCTAAAATACTACTCGCAGGTACGATACCGGTATCTCACTCAAACGTATTGCCAGCCTATCTCTCACAAACTAAAAATATATTATATTTTTGCTTACGGGTACAAAAAGACTTTCCTGACTCACAAATGTTATGATCCCCATGGAAATCAGTAGGTAAGAAATTCAAACTTCCAGTGACTAGCTGAAAGGATGACAAAATTTCAAGTTTTAAAAAGACTGAAAGCAATGTTGACCAAATAGTTTTTGTAAGCAACACTTTAAACTATTAGGGCTGAATTTTCGCCTTTTACTTTTTAAAAACTAACTGAAAAGCCCACTGCACAAGTATACTTTACACTGTCCCTCAAATAGTCATTCAATTCCTGGCATCAGTCCCCAAGTGATTCTTAGCTCGAGAGAGTTTACTTCTGTTATTTTTCTTTCCCGGCCTATTGTTGGGTACCTCCTACTTCCTCCCAAGCAGGAAAACAGCAGTATATACAGGAGCTTGGAAAGAGCCCATCCACAGACCCATTCAACAACAGCAAAACATGATCCAGAGTTTCCTGCAGGAGAGTAAAGTGGGGGAATGCAAGTTTGTGTCCTAAAAGGTAAACATTATCCAGGGAAAACATTGCAGAGAAGCACAGCAAAGTGTAAGCACCTACCAGGTGATAATGGAAAATACAAGTTTCTCCATGTTGATGCAAAACCTCAAGGAGGTCAATCAGGCGGAGTCAGTGAATTCACAAAGGTAGTCTTGAGAAAGTGACAGTCTAGAGAAATTGAAGGATCACTGAAGCTCAGATTGAAAGTGATTTCATTGCTGAATGAGCACTAGCCAAGCCACCAGGACCAGCACTCCAAAGGTAGAGACTATATTGTGCTATTATATTAGATGCTAAAAACACCTTAGCAACCCTATGTGTCAGAGGCTCAGATGCTGCTATCTGGATACAAAAAATCCACTGCAGCAGTTACTAACAAAGAAGCTCATTATTTTGGTATGAAAGTGAAGGGAGCCATTTATGTACTCCCGCTAGATTAATCTATTTATGAGATTGTGAATCTTGAGACGCTGGCATTTATAAAGTGCCAGGAGGTAGGGCTATCAACTTTGGGAAATTTGCTTCCATATGAAGGAAAACATTGAGCATGCATCAGGTGTCTGAGGCAACCAATCACAGAAAGGCTACCAACTACAATAGGATATCACCAACCTTTCACATGAATGAGAGTGCATGCTCGTGTTACACACCCATTATAGGCTCGTCTCTGCAGCAGTTTTCTACATTAACCACAAATAAAATTTGACAACAATGCTATCTCCCCAAATGGGCCCCCACTTCGATAGCCTTCCTAATAGCACACACAATTTAATCTTTGCCCAATTAAAGATTGCTACTGCCATCTCCTCCCAAACAATGTCCAAAGATGCAAAACAAATGGATCAAGTCAAAGCACCATCAGTCAACATATTCCATGATAAAGGTGAAAATCATGGATGTTGTCAATTTAATCCCAGATTAACTAGTGCTCAGCAAGGGGTTGGAAAAGGAGACAAAGATACCAAAAAGGTACGAGTTAATTGTAACTGGGCAATTTGTTTGTCCTTTCTACGCCTTGTTACAATCTAGAGCAAATATGTGCACTGTAGGTGGGGATTCAGTGAAAGCAGTATTCTATGCTGCAGAATGTGACTTGCTCCACTGAACACTCAGCAATAGTCCTAGTGTGATCACTTATGCCACAAATATTTAATTTTTAAACAATGTTTTTATTATAGTCCAGATTCTTGTAAAGTTGTTTCTCCAGAACATGCGTTGTTTGCAAACAAAGAGCTACAGCATCTTTACAAATACTGTACAATCAGCTTACAACAGAAATGCTGAGGAAAATTGCTAGTCTCCCAGAGTGGAGAACAGTTTTCCAATCAGCTGGCCGTAACAATTCTGGCAGTTTACTTTGTTGAGAGCAAAAGAGAGAATGCTGCATACATAGTAGGTCATAGAGAAGATGTTTCAACTGTATCAGATTTTCAACATTTGCAGTTTTAGCTACACTTAAATACTCACGTGTATTTTGGTGCTGCCACCGAAGATCAAATATCACACATGCAAGACTGCTTCCCCAAGAATTTGAGATTATGTGAGGGGCACTAAACCATAGTTTATGCCATGATTTTACTACCGAGCAGGGTGAGGAGCAGGGTGAGAAGCAGGTCCCAAATCTACCTTAGCCAGAATTTCCAGTTAGTTTTACTGCACTATATCTGCATGACGGTCACAGCAATTCAAATAAATCATTGTGAAAATAACCTGGAGATATTTGGATATGAAAGCTGATCTTTTATGGCATCTGGCTACCATTCAACTTCCCGATTATGCATTTGGAATTAATTTTGCACTCAACTTGCAATACCCATGTATCATTCCACACATTTATGTTGCTAGAGTCAACTCCCTAATCGGAACTGCAAAACTATATTCATAAAAATGTAAAATTGCTTTAAATTAAGTGACCAAATCATACAAACAAGAATCCACATCTTCAGGAGTTTTGTACCAAAAATCTCAAGAGAATTAACACTGTTGAAGGTCTTTAGACCTATTTTTAATTTTTAAATCCTGTCTAAGCATATAGATGAAACCTTAAAATAGTTAAGAGGCCTAATACATTCCCATCATAGGCAAATCCTATTTGCTCGACAGGTAAATTAGACTTTAGGGTCAAATGAAGGTCAAACCCCAGTTTACTACGTTAATCGCCAATTTATCATTGATAATAATTCAGGGTAACCAGACAGTTACATTATGTGTAGTGAACCTTATTAGTACATATACCTGCTACATTACAAGAATAATCCAACATTGCACACAAGTTAAAACCCTAAAACAGTGGTCAAATAATCTGCCAGCATTCAAAATCTAAACTCAAGTATTGGTTGCTTGCAGGCAAGAGGGGGTCATCTCTTCAATTTTGTACCACTGGCATTCCCAAGAAATGGTGTTGACAGGTTCTAAATCTCAGATTCTACAGTACAAGTAAAAATCCCAGTCTCTCTTATCTAGAGAAGGAAGTGGTATGAACACATCCTAGAATACAAAATGGAATATGGAGTGAAACAAGAATATTTTATTTGGAATTGAAAAGTCTCTCAAAGACTTCCGGTTCGGCCGCTCCCGCTTTAATAGGACTTGTGGGCTCTTTTAAGGGCCCCAAACGGCGCTGATTTGACGATTCCTGGTGGATAAAAGGGTCTGGAGCAAAACCCCCCGGGATTTATGGTGCGGACTCGGAGTGGGGCGAGGAGAAAAACGGCAGCAGCTCCCCTGGAAAAGCGGGGGAAGGTGGACAAAATGGCAGCCGGTGGAGCCCCCGAGGAGTGGAGGCAGTGGGCGGAGGAGCAGCAGGCGGCCCTTCTGCGCTATTTTACGGAGCTAAAAGGGGAGTTGTTGGAATCCCTGAAGGTAACGACTAGTAAGCTGCTGGAGACCCAGACAATTCAGGGTGCAGCGATACTCCAGGCCTCTGAGCGCGAGGATGAAGTTTCGGCCCTCGTGGGGAAGGTGGAGATGCACGAGGCGCTTCACAAAAAGTGGCAAGATCGGTTCGAGGAGATGGAGTTTCGATCACGGAGGAAGAACTTGCGGATCCTGGGCTAGAGGGGTCGGACCTGCCGGCCTATGTGGTCGTGATGCTGAACTCGCTGGTGGGGGCAGGATCCTTCCATCTGCCCCTGGAGCTGGAGGGGTCCCACAGAGTACTGGCCAGGCGGCCTAAGGCGAATGAACCCCCGCGGGCGGTGCTGGTGCGGTTCCATCGGTTCAGTGACATGGGGTGTGTGCTGTGATGGGCCAAGAAGGTGAGGAGCAGCAAGTGGGAGAATTCGGTAGTGCGTATCTACCAGGACTGGAGTGCGGAGGTGGCTAAGCGGAGGGCCGGGTTCAACCGGACGAAGGCAGTGCTCCACGGAATGCAGGTGAAGTTCGGCATGCTGCCGCCTGCGCACCTGTGGGTCATCTACAAGGACCGGCATTACTATTTTGAGTCCCCGGAGGAGGCGTGGGCCTTTGTGCAGGCTGAAATGTTGGACTCGAACTAGAGATTGGGGGCTGTGGGAGTTTTTTTATTTCTGTATCACTGTTTATGCTGTTGATGGTTAGTGTGTTTTTTTCTCTCGCTTTCGGATGATGTTGGTTATGGTTTTGTGTTTTAAGGGGGGTATTGGGGTTTGTGGTTGATCTGTGTTTTTGGTTGCACAGAGCTGGTGGATGGGTTGGGACTGCTGTTTGGGAGCTGCGTTGGGGGGGGTGGGGTGGGGCAGTGTGAAAGCGCGGGCTTTTCTCCGGTTTCCCGTGCTGCTGGACGAGGGGGGTGGAGCTGGTGACAAGGGCGTGGATATCAGATCCGTTTTCCCGCGCTGAAGCGGTGCCAAGGAGCTGATGCAGGGGTGACCTCGTATCGGGAGGGGTCGGAGTTAGGGCAGGAGCTGCCGGGTCAGCAGGCTCACGGGAGTACTATGGAGGGAGCGTCGCGGCTAGGTGTCCTAGCCTTTTGGGGGGGGGGGGGGGGGGGGGGGGGATACCGGGTTGCTGCTGGATTGGCCAGGGAGGAGCTGGTGTGGGTCGGGGTGAGGTTCTATCGCTGTGGGAAACGGGCCGAATGGGTGCTGGCCAGGGGCGAGCAGTCGATGGGCTATGGCTAGTCGACGGGGGAGGGGGGCAGGGTGCCCCCTGATCCGGCTGATCACGTGGAACATGAGGGCGTTGAATGGGCCGGTTAAGCGGGCCCAGATGTTTTTGCATCTGAAGGGGCTGAAGGCGGACGTGGCCATGCTCCAGGAGACCCACCTGAAGGTGGCGGACCAGGTCCGTCTGAGGAAGGGGTGGGTGGGGCAGGTTTTCCATTCAGGGCTCGACTCGAAGAACCGGGGGGTGGCGATCCTGGTGGGGGAAGAGGGTGGCGTTTGAGGCGTCTAAGGTGGTGGCCGATAGTGGCGGCAGATATGTGATGGTGAGCGGTAAGCTGCAGGGGGAGAGGGTGGTGTTGGCAAATGTGTACGCCCCAAATTGGGATGATGCTGGTTTCATGAGGCGTATGTTGGGCCGCATTCCTGACCTGGAGATGGGGGGCTTGATCATGGAGGACAGGTAGGAGGCCTGCGGCGGCCAAGGGTGTTGAGGGGGTTTATGGACCAGATGGGAGGAGTGAATCCCTGGAGGTTTGGGAGGCCGAGGGCTCGGGAGTACTCTTTTTTTCTCCCATGTGCACAGGGTTTATTCCCGTATTGATTTCTTTGTTCCGAGTAGGGGACTGGTCCCGAGGGTGGAGAAGGCCGAGTATTCGGCTATTGCGATTTCGGACCATGCTCCGCATTGGGTGGATCGGAAGATGGGGAGGTGCGGGACCAGCGCCCGCTTTGGCGTCTGGACATGGGGTTGTTGGCTGTTGAGGTGGTGTGTAGGAGGGTCCGGGGATGTATCGAGAGGTACCTCGAGGTCAATGATACTGGGGAGGTCCAGGTGGGGATGGTGTGGGAGGCTCTGAAGGCAGTGATTAGGGGGGAGTTGATCTCCATCGAGCCCATAGGGAGAGGGAGAGACTGGTGGGGGAGCTGTTGAGTGTAGATAGGAGGTACGCGGAGGCCCCGGAGGGGGGATTGCTGGGGGAGCGGCATAGCCTGCAGCCAAGTTTGATTTATTGACCACCAGAAAGGCAGAGACTCAGTGGAGGAAGGCTCAGGGAGCGGTCTACGAGTATGGCGAGAAGGCGAGCAGGATGTTGGCGCATCAGCTTCGCAAGCGGGACGCGGCTAGGGAGATTGGTGGAGTGAAGGATAGGGGTGGGAATGTGGTGCGGCAGGGGGCAGAGGTCAATGAGGTCTTTAGGGACTTCTACAGGGAACTGTACGTCGGAGCCGCCGGTGGTGGGAGGGGGAATGGAGAGCTTTTTGGACAGGCTGCGATTTCCAAGGGTGCAGGAGGAGCAGGTGGAGGGACTGGGGGCGCCGATCGAGTTGGAGGAACTAGTCAGAGGGATTGGCCAAATGCAGTCGGGGAAGGCGCCGGGACCGGATGGGTTCCCAGTTGAATTTTATAAGAAATACGCGGACCTGTTGGGCCCCCTGTTGGTTAGGACCTTTAACAAGGCATGGGAGGGGGGTGTTTTGCCCCCAACGATGTCTCGGGCGCTGATTTCCCTGATCCTGAAGCGTGATAAGGACCCCTTGCAGTGCAGATCATACATGCCAATTTCACTGCTGAATGTGGACACCAAGTTGCTGGCGAAGATCTTGGTCACTAGAATAGAGGACTGGGTGCCGGGGGTGATACATGAAGATCAGACGGGTTTTGTGAAGGGGAGGCAGCTGAACACTAACGTGCGAAGGCTGCTAAATGTGATAATGATGCCGGCGGCAGAAGGAGAGGCGGAGATTGTGGTGGCATTGGATGCGGAGAAGGCCTTTGACAGGGTTGAGTGGGGGTACTTGTGGGAGAGGTTCGGGTTTGGGGTTGGGTTTATTAAATGGGCACGGTTGCTGTACGAGGCCCCGATGGAGAGTGTAGCGACAAATGGGAGGAGGTCAGAGTACTTCAGGCTCCACCGTGGGACTAGGCAGGGGTGCCCCCTGTCCCCGTTGCTTTTTGCGTTGGCAATTGAGCCTCTTGCCATGGCTCTCGGAGTCGGGGAGGTGGAGGGGTCTGGTGCGGGGTGGGGAGGAGCACAGAGTGTCGCTGTATGCAGACGACTTGCTGCTGTATGTAGCAGACCCAGTGGGGGGAATGCCGGAGGTGATGGAGATTCTTGCTGAGTTTCTCGGGCTATAAATTGAACCTGGGCAAGAGTGAGCTGTTTGTTGTACACCCGGGAGATCAGGAGGAGGGGATTGGTAGGCTCCCGCTAAAGAGTGCAGTGAGGAGTTTGAGGTACCTGGGGGTTCAGGTGGCTAGGAGCTGGGGGTCTCTGCACAAGCTCAATTTTACTAGGTTGGTGGAGCAGATGGAGGAGGAATTTAAAAGGTGGGACATGCTGCCATTGTCGTTGGCGGGTAGAGTACAGTCCGTTAAAATGACGGTGCTCCCGAGGTTTTGGTTTTTGTTTCAGTGCCTCCCCATTTTCATTCCGAGGGCCTTTTTTAGGAGGGTGAATAGCAGCATCACGGGATTTGTTTGGGCGCACGGGACTCCGAGGGTGAGGAGGGTCTTTTTGGAGCGAGCGGGATGGAGGGGGGCTGGCGCTGCCCAACCTCTCTGGGTACTATTGGGCGGCTAACGTCTTGATGGTACGTAAGTGGGTAATGGATGGGGAGGGGGCAGCATGGAAACGAATGGAGATGGCGTCCTGTGGAGGCACGAGCCTGAAGGCACTGGTAACAGTGTCGTTGCCGCTCCCTCCAACGAGGTACACTACGAGCCCGGTGGTGGCGGCTGCCCTCAAAATTTAGGGGCAGTGGAGGCAACACAGGGGGGGGGGGGGGGGGGGGGGGGGGGGGCCTGGGTGAACTGGAGGAGAAGTTTGAGCTCACCACGGGGAATATGTTCAGGTACCTTCAGGTCAAGGCGTTTGCTCGGTGGCAGGTGGAGGGGATCCCTTCACTTCCCCCGCGGGGGGCAAGGGATAGGGTGCTTTCGGGGGTGTGGGTCGGGGATGGGAAGGTGTCTGACATCTACTAAGTGATGCAGGAGGTGGAGGAGGCGTCGGTAGAGGAGCTGAAGGCTGCGTGGAAGGTGGAGCTGGGGGAGCAGATTGAGGAGGGGACATGGGCGGACGCCCTGGAGAGGGTGAACTCCTCCTCTTCATGTGCAAGGCTTAGCTTCATCCAGTTCAAGGTACTGCATAAGGCTCATATGTCCGGGACGAGGATGAGCAAGTTTTTTGGGGGTGAGGACAGGTGTATCAGGTGTTCGGGGAGCCCAGCGAACCATGCCCATATGTTTTGGGCATGCCCGGCACTGGGGGAATTCTGGCAGGGGGTGGCGAGGACGGTGTAGAGGGTGGTAGGGTCCAGGGTCAAGCCAGGCTGGGGACTCGCGATATTTGGGGTTGGGGTGGAGCCGGGAGTGCAGGAGGCGAAAGAGGCCGATGTTTTCGGGGCAGCAGGGTAGCATGGTGGTTAGCATAAATGCTTCACAGCTCCAGGGTCCCAGGTTCGATTCCCGGCTGGGTCACTGTCTGTGTGGAGTCTGCACGTCCTCCCCCTGTGTGCGTGGGTTTCCTCCGGGTGCTCCGGTTTCCTCCCACAGTCCAAAGATGTGCGGGTTAGGTGGATTGGCCATGCTAAATTGCCCGTAGTGTCCTAATAAATGTAAGGTTAAGGGGGGGGTTGGGTTACGGGTATAGGGTGGATATGTGGGTTTGAGTAGGGTGATCATGGCTCGGCACAACATTGAGGGCCGATGGGCCTGTTCTGTGCTGTACTGTTCTATGTTTTGGCCTTGCGTCCCTAGTAGCCCAGCGGAGGATATTGCTGCATTGGAAAGATGAGACACCTCCGAGCGTGGAGACCTGGATCAATGACATGGCGGGATTGATTAAACTGGAGGGGGTCAAATTCACCCTGAGGGGGTCGGTACAAGGGTTCTTTAGGAGGTGGCAGCCTTTCCTCGACTTTCTGGCTTAACGATAAGGAACTAGGTCAGCAGCAGCAGCAACCGGGGGGGGGGGGGGGGGGGGGGGGGTAAGTTAATTTGCTTATTGTTAATTTATTTTGTTGTTCATTGGGTTTGGGGGGGGGGGGTTTGTTACATGCGTTGTTACGGTGCCGGGGGGGGGGGGGGGGGGGGGGGGGGTTTATTATTGTTATTATTATTACTGTTCTGTTGATATATATTTAGTTTTCATAAGACATCATAAACGCACATCTGCTTCACTAACGTCCTTTAGGGAAGGAAACCCGTCACCCTCACCTGGTCTGGTCAACATGCGACTCCAGACCCACAGCAATGTGGTTTGACTCTTAAATTTCCTTAGGGTGGGCAATAAATGCTGGCCCACATCCCATAACAAAAAAAAATTCTGATGAAACCTGCAATCTACACATTACCTTGGTTAGCACTGTTGCTTTACAGTGCCAGGGTCCCAGGTTTGATTCCCAGCTTTGGTCAATGACCGTGCGGAGTCTGCACTTTTTCCCCATGTCTGGTTTCCTCTGGTGCCCTCCCAGAAGTCCCGAAAGACGTGCTGCTAGGTAATTTGGACATTATGAATTCTCCCTCAGTGTACCCGAACAGACGCCGAAAAGTGGTGACTCAGGGCTTTTCACAGTAACTTCATTGCAGTGTTAATGTAAGCATACTTGTGACATTGTTATTTAGTTACTTCTGCAGCTCAAAACAAAGGATATTTGAAAGTCACAAATCTGCAGTTTCTATACAAGAGGGGAAGGATCTGGCTACATTAATTTTAAGTGGAAGACATACCACACCAAAATCCAGGACAATTGGTTGTCTCATGTCAATTTCTCAAAGGATCACTTCTGGCACAAGCTAAATGGGTCAAATGACCCCCCCTTCTGTGCTGTAAATATCCATGTTTTTTATGATACACATTAGAATGTCTTTAATGTATCAAACTATGAAAGCTTTTGAGGAGCAGAAAAGGTTGAACAAACAATAATGCTATTCATTATTAATGGTTCTAGAGATACAAATATTTTGGTGTGTTTGGCAGCGGCATGATAGTCTCTGCTTCCCACCAAGAGGTTTGCAAGAAATTTGTAGGAACCACAAAAAACGCACATCAAGCTGTTCACTCAGCTGTACCGATATTGAAAATATTTTTCAGTCGGCATGGTAGCAGTAGTCAGCACTGCTGCCTCATTGCTCTGCAGACCCAGGTGCAATCTCAGCCCCGGGTTACTGTTCATGTGGAGTTTGCACATTCCCAGTGTCTGTGTGGGTCTCACCCCCACAACCCAAAGATGTGCAGGGTAGGTGGTTCCACAAATGTTTATCCACACGTTTAGTAATACTGTATCAGTTTCCTTCTGGGGCCGGGGGGGGGGGAAGGAGGAGAGAGAGAGAGAGGACCACAGTGCTCCAAAGAACACATTCATTGTGATACAGATCAAAAACACAGGGCTGTGAAGCGACTTTTCAAAAAATCTGCATTACAAACGTCATGACAAAGTTCTTCCCAATATCTCATTTATACCACCTTTTCCTTGTCAAATCTTAACATTTGAATTTATGCTGCAGATTCTAAGCTATAATGTTACTTTGCGCATAACTCTGCTTGGTATTTTGAGTGGCAAGAATACAAAATAAACAAAAGCCAATTTGATCAATGTTTTTCAAACTGTTCTGTATAAGTACTCCTCCAAATATTCATGTAATCCCAAAAATAAGGTTGAGAGAGATCCGCCACCCCCACCCCCACCGGGCTTCCGTGTCTTACTGTTTGCGTTATACATTAACAATTTGGATGTGAACGTAGGGGGCATGATTGGGAAATTTGCAGACGATAATGATTGGTCGAAGGGGCTGGTTTAGCAGTGTGCTAAACAGCTGGCTTGTAAAGCAGAACAATGCCAGCAGCGCAGGTTAAATTCCCATATCGGCCTATCCAAACAGGCACCGGAATGTGGCTTTTCACAGTAACCTCATTGAAGCCTACTTGTGACAATAAGCGATTATCATTATAAAGTGGCAGATGGATTTTAACACAAGTGCGAGGTCATGCATTTAGCGAGGTCAGTTAGAGGAAGTACACAAGAAATCGGAATATACTAAGAGGGGTAAATGAAAGGAGAGATCTTGGTGTACAAGTACACAGGGCTCTAAAGACAGCAGTTTAAGTAGACAAGATTGTAAAGAAGTATATGGAATGCTCTCCTTCATTGGCAGAGGTATAGAATATAAAAGGATATAATGTTGGAATTGTATAAAACACGAGTGAGGCCACAATTGGAGTAGTGTGTGCAATTCAGGTCACCACATAACAGGAACGACGCAATGGCTCAGGAGAGAGTGCAGAAGAGGTTTACAAGAATTCGGCAAGGGCTAGAAAAGTGTAGCTACAAGGAGATTGGATGGAGTGGAGTTCTTTTCCTTGTAAGAAAGAAGGCCGAGAGGTGACTTAATTGAGGTGTACAAAATTATGAGGGAAGAGATGGAGTGGACAGGATAAAATTGTTTAAGGGCAGCACAGTAGCATGGTGGTTAGCATAAATGCTTCACAGCTCCAGGATCCCAGGTTCGGTTCCCAGCTGGGTCACTGTCTGTGCGGAGTCTGCACGTCCTCCCCGTGTGTGCGTGGGTTTCCTCCGGGTGCTCCGGTTTCCTCCCACAGTCCAAAGATGTGCGGGTTAGGTGGATTGGCCATGCTAAATTGCCCGTAGTGTCCTAAAAAGTAAGGTTAGGGGGGGAGGGGGGGGGTTGTTGGGTTACGGGTATAGGGTGTATATGTGGGTTTGAGTAGGGTGATCATTGCTCGGCACAACATCGAGGGCCGAAGGGCCTGTTCTGTGCTGTACTGTTCTATGTTTCCACTGGGTGGAGAATTCTAGAATCAGGTGACATGGATTCAAGATAAGTGGCAATGGTGTAGAGGGACACGAGGAAAAACTTATTTTTTGGAAATAGCAGAGGGTAGTGGGAGTCTGGAATTCGCTGCTCGAGTTGGTGGTGGAGGCAGAGACCCCAACCTATTTTTAAAAGTACCTGGATCTGCACTTTAAGTGCTGTGAGCTACAGGGCTGTGGACCAGGTGTAGGAAGATGGGTTTAGAAAAGGAATCTTGGTGTCCATGGGCTGGTATGCACAAGATGGGCCAAATGGCCATCTGTGCTGTAACATTTCTATGGTTCTATGTCACCACAGTGCACAACACCACAACTAGCAACTCAAATATAAAAGTTTAGAAATTTTTAATGGCCTCATCAACCCCATCAGAGAACCCAGTTTTGAAATATTACACCAGCCCATGCTTTCCCAACCTTTTCCAGTTAAAATGTAGACGCATTTTCCATAAACACAACTTTTGCAACTTCGCCACACTGCAGGCAATGTGTAGTTTGCCAGGGAAGAAATGAAGAAAAAAATAGTAATAATCTCTATTGTCACAAGTAGGCTTACATTAACACTGCAATGAAGTTACTGCAAAAGCCCCCAGTCGCCACATTCTGGTACCGGTTCGGGTACACTGAGGGAGAATTCATAATGTCCAATTCACCCAACAGCACGTATTTCGGGACTTGTGGGAGGAAACCGGAGCACCCGGAGAAAACCCACGCAGACACAGGGAGAACATGCAGACTCCGCACAGACAGTGACCCAAGCTGGGAATCGAACCTGGGACCCTGGCGCTATGAAGCAACAGTGCTAACCACTGTGCTCCGTGCCGCCCTAATGCTCTACAAAGTTTAAATCAGGATATAACACTATGAAATTAGGTTCCTTTATCATAGCTACTAAAAGGAACTTATTTACATGATGCATTTAACAAGAGCAATATCAAACAATGTGGAAATTTAGGAAATATAACCAGAAGTTTGATCAAAGAGCATCTTAAAAAAAGGAGGGATAATATTGCAGAAAGGTTTAAAAAGGAAATTCTAAAGCTTACGTTAAGGGCAACTGAAAACATGGCGAACAATGATCATGTAATCAAAATCAGAGATGCACAAGAGGCCAAAACTGAACAAAACTGAATTAGTGCAGAGATCTTGAATGCCTATCGGGCTTAAGGAGACTAAACAGATAGGGAGACTAAACAGAGGGAGAGGCAAGACCGCCAAAAGGCTTTGAAAACAAGGACAAGGAGTTTAAAACTTGGGTGTTGTACAAAGGTAAGCCAGTTACGGTCACAGGAGTGATGGAGTGAGAGCATTTTGGAGTAAGATATGAGCAACGAAAGTTTGAATGAGTACAGGTTTTAATAGGGTGGGAGATGGGAGGCCGGTCAGAAGAGCATCAAATAGCGAAACATCTGCTGCCTCACAGCACCCAGGACCCAGGACCCAGGTTCAATCTCAGCCCCGGGTCACTGTGTGTGGGGAGTTTGCATATTCTCCCAGCATCTGCATGGGTCTTGTGGTGATATGCATCACTGTAAATACACAAGGGGTTAATATAAATACAAGCAGACTAGATAGACACTAGAGGGAGCACCAGAGACATGACAGACATTCAACCAATAGGCCAGTAAGATAGGACAGGACCAATGGGAATTCAAGACACACACACACACACGTGACGCAACCACAGAGGGCATTACACCAACCCATATACAAGGACACAGCACACATGATCTTCCTTGTTCCAGTGGAGACACTTAGTGAGTACACAGGATTGATTGAAACACATCACACCCACCACGTGGATTGTAGCAGACTGGTTAGTTCGTCTGAGTAGAATCCAAGTAGGAGAATTGTTAACAGTTTAATAAATGTGTTAAAGCTATCTCCAAGTCTGAACCTTCCTTTGTCAGAGTGCACATCAAGGAAGCAGTTTATGCCACGTCAAGAGCATAACAAAACAGGTCTCGCCCCCACAACCCAAAGATGTGCAAGGTAGTTGGATTGGCCACACTAAATTTCCCCTTATTGGGAAAAAAAATGAATTGGGTCCTTTAAATTTATTCTTAAAAAATAAATCAACCTCTGCAATCAAAGGCACAGATAAGGGTTTCAGCGGCAACAAGTTGAAGAAGGTCAAGGAACATTGGAGGTGGAAAATCAAATACCTGGTCATAACAGGGTGCAATTGGGAATATGCGGGATACAGCTCTCATTAACTTCAGACTTCTCCCATCAGTCTTCAGGAAAAGATTACCCAGGGGTGATTGAGGCTGGGGCAGGGTGCTTATACATTTAAGAATCAATAAAGAGGGGGTGTGTTATTTATGAAACATTGCAGACAACCTACTTCCAAAAACGTGGTTTGTATTTTTGAGGGTACAAAACTGCTGCACGCTTTAAGAATTATTTAATGTACTCTCAATTTGAAGTTTATCAAAAATATCCCAGTCATTCAAGCTATTTTTGCAGTGTGGAATGCTGTCAATTCCGCACTTGTCTTCTTTCATTAATAGTTTACTGCAAAAGATTAGTTTGTAGAATGAAGCATTCTAATTTAGACTTATATACAGGTTGAGTGATTAAAACTGGGAAAGGTACAAAGATCATAATGTTGTTTCTTTTTGGACCGACAGCCAAGAATAAACTCGGCATGCATTTATTAGAATTCAACTGCACCTCATCTTATACAATACAATTTGTAAATGGGAAACTAGTACACTAATTTTCCTTACGTTTGCTCGAGCACAAAATTAATTCATATTAGTTTTGAGATTAGGCTATCAAATGTGTGTGGGACCAATACTAAATTCTTGGATGCAGTTACTGATTTATTTAAACCACAAAGGCACCGTCAGTGAAGAAACAAAATGTCCAAGAGTAGGAGAAATCAGGTATATCAAAATTCCCATCACCGAATCATAGAAATGCCATACTTGCCAGTTCTTGGTTGGCAACCTTTTACGGTACAAATGCATATCCAAGTATGAGGGATTCTGCCTCTACCAGCTTTTCAGACAGCGAGTTCCAGATCCCCATCACCCTCAGGGTGAAAAGATTGCCCCTCAAATCCTCTAAGCCTACTTCTTACCCAAATCCATGCCTCTTAGTTATGGACCCTTCAACCAAGGTGAATAGGGCCTTTCTACCCTACTCTATCCAGACATTCACAATTTCATACACTCAGCCTTCTCCAATCCAATGTAAACTACCTGAGCCTATCCAATCTTTTCTCAATTAAAATTCTCAGTCAGGCAATATACTCATAAATCTCCTGTGTACCTTCTCCTGTGCAATTACATCTTTTCTATCATCTATCACCAGACTACATGCAATACTCCACTGTGGCTTTTTCGTTGGAAGCGTTTTTATTCAACAAATTTTCAACATTTTTACAGTTCACAACAACCCCACAAAACCCCCCACCTCCCTCAACAGTAACCAATTCAAAAGTGCATGATAAACAAACTCCAACAATTGTAGAACCCATCACTCGCAGCCCCCCTTAAAGCAAATTTCACCTTTTCCAGGGTTAGAAACTCCAGTAGGTCGCCCCGCCAAGCTGAAACACAGGGTGGAAAAGCTGATCTCCACCCAACAAGACCGCCTATGAGCATTCAGTGAGGCGAGGGCTAAAATATCTGCCCACACCTGCCTGCAGCTCCAGCCAGTCCGACACCCATAATATGGCTTCTAGGAGACCGGGCTCCACGTCCATATGCGGAACCCTCGAAATGGTGCGAAACACCATCCTCCAAAACATTTCCAACTTCGGGCAGGACCAAAACATATGTACATGATTTGCAGGGCCCCGCCTACATTGCTCATAGGCATTCTCTACCCATTCGAACAGCCGGACCATCCTGGATATTGTGAGGTGTGCCCTGCACACTATCTTCAGCTGTATAATAGAACATAGAATAGTACAGCACAGTACAGGCCCTTCGGCCCACGATGTTGGCCGACCATTTCTCCTAATCTATGTTCAACCTAAACTACACCCCTTCAAGTTACTGCTGTCCATGTGCTTGTCCAGGAGTCGCTTAAATGTCCCTAACGACTCAGACTCCACCACCTCTGCTGGCAGTGCATTCCACGCACCCACCACTCTGTGTAAAAGAACCTACCTCTGACATCTCCCCTATACCTTCCTCCAATCACCTTAAAATTATGTCCACTTGTGACAGCCATTTCCGCCCTGGGGAAAAGTCTCTGGCTGTCCACTTTATTCATGCCTCTCATCACCTTTTACACCCCTCTGCCTTCTTCGCTCTAGTGAGAAAAGCCCTAGCTCCCTCAACCTTTCTTCACAAAGCATGCCCTCCAGTCCAGGCAGCATCCTGGTAAATCTCCTCTGCACCCTCTCCAAAGCATCCACATCCTTCCTATAATGAGGCAACCAGAGCTGGACACAATATTCCAAGTGAAGTCTAACCAGAGCTTTATAAAGCTGCAGCAAAATCTCGCGGCTCAACTTAATCCCCTTGTTTATGAAAGCCAACACACCATACACTTTCTTAACAACCCTATCAACCTGGGTGGCAACTTTGTGGGATCGATGTACGTGGACCCCAAGATCCCTCTGTTCCTCCACACTTCCAAAAATACTGACCGGGGTTCTCCAAGCCCGGGCCGGAGATTCCCAAGGGAGGGCCGCGATCGGGGGCAACCGATCGGTGGACATGCTAATTCCAGGAGAGGGGGGGGGGGGGGGGCTATATTACTCCCCGCAGGGCCCCTGTAGCTCTACGTTGCCCACGGGCCGGCGCGGAGACATCCGTGGCGCACATTCGCAGACTCGTGCCGGCCTTGGCGCGCATTCACAGGCCCACACCAGCCACAGCGGGCCAGCGCCAGAGCAGCACACAGCACTCCAGTGCAGTTCTAGCCCCCCCCCACCCCCCCTCCGGACGGGGAGAATGACTGGGCCTGGAGGCCAGTTGACGCCGGCATCGCTCGCGTCGGTTTTGACGCCGGCGTCAACACTTGGCCAGGATTTTAGGAGAATTACAGCCCCTGCCTTTAACCCTGCATTCAGCATTCAAATTCAACCTTCCAAAATAAATCACTGACATCTATCTAGGTTGAACTCCATCTGACACTTCTCAGCCCAGCTCTGCATCCGGTCAATGTCCTGTTGTAACCTGCAACAGCCCTCCACAATATCTACAACTCCACCAACCTTCGTGTCATCGGCAAACTTACTAACCCACCCTTCCACTTCCTCATCCAAGTCATTTATAAAAATCACAAAGAGCAGAGGTCCCAGAACAGATCCCTGCGGGACACCACTTGTCACCAACTTCCAGGCGGAATACTTTCCATCCACCATCACTCGCTGTCTTCTTTCGGCCAGCCAATTCTGTATCCAGACAGCCAAATTTCCCTGTATCCCATGCTCCCTAATGTTCTGAATGAGCCTACCATGAGGAACCTTATTAAAATCCATATACACCACATCCACTGCCCGCCCCTCATCAATGTGTCTCGTCACATCCTCAAAGAATTCAATGAGGCTCGTGAGGCATGACCTGCCCCTCAAAGCCATGCTGACTATCTTTAACCAAACTATGTTTTTCTAAATAATCATAAATCCTAACTCTCAGAATCCTTTCCAATATTTTGCTTACCACAGACTAAGACTGACTGGTCTGTAATTCCCAGGGATTTTCCCTATTTCCTTTCTTGAATAGGGGAACAACATTCACCAACCTCCCAATCAGTGGAGAGTGAGGTCACAAAGATAATCACCAACGATGCAGCAATCTCCTCCCTCACTTTCCGTAATAACCTTGGGTATATACCGCAAGGCCCTGGGGACTTAACTATCCTGATGCTTTTCAAAATATCAACCTGTTCCAGTCTATTAACCTGGTTCACACTGTTCTCACAAGCAACAAGGTCCCTCTCTCTCGTGAATATTGAAGCAAGATATTCATTTAAGGCCTCCCCGATCTCCTCAGACTCGAGGCACAGGTTCCCTCCACTATGCCTGATTGGCCCTACTCTCACCCTGATCATCCTCTTATTTCTCACACAAGCGTAGAACGCCTTGGGGGTTTCCCCCAATTCTTCCCGCCAGGGCTTTTTCATGTCCCCTTCGAGCTCTCCCAAGTCCATTTTTGAGTTCCTTCCTGGTTACCTTGTAACCCTCCAGAGTCGTCACAGATCCTTCCTTCTCAACCTTACGCAAGCTTCCTTCTTCCTCTCGACCAGAAGCTCCACTTCTCGTCATCCAAGGCTCCTTCACCTTACCATTCCTTCCTCATCACAGTGGGACAAAACTATCTAGCACTCGCAGCCAAGTGCTCCTTAAACAACCCCCACAAATACTGTTGCACATTTCCCCAAGACCAACTGTTCCCACTTTATGCTCCTCAGCGCCTGTCTAATAGCAGTACAATTTACCATCCCTCAATTAAATACTTTCCCACACTCTGTTCCTATCCCTCTCCATGACTTTGGTAGGGCTAAATTGCCCGTAGTGTAAGGTTAATGGGGGGATTGTTGGGTTACGGGTATACGGGTTACGTGGGTTTAAGTAGGGTGATCATTGCTCGGCACAACATCGAGGGCCGAAGGGCCTGTTCTGTGCTGTACTGTTCTAAAAAAAAAAAAAGGTCAAGGAGTTGTGGCCACAGTCACCGAAATGCTCTCCCACCGAGACATCTGAAACCTGGCCTGGTTCGTCGCTAAGCACCAAATCTAATATGGCCTCGCCCCCTAGTCAGCATATTGACATATTGAGTCAGGAATCCTTCCTGTACACATCTGACAAAATCTGCTCCATCCAAACCATTTGCAGTAAGGAGGTTCCAGTCAATATTAGGGAAGTTGAAGTCACCCATGACGACAACTCTTACTTCTGCACCTTTCCAAGATCTGCCACCCACTGTTCCTCCATCTCTCTGCTGCTATGGGTGGTGGTGGTGGTGGTGGTGGTGGTGGGGGGGGGGGGGGGGGGGGGGGTCTACCTCCCTTTCTGTAGCCGAGATGCACTCCCTAATTAACAGTGCCACTCCACCTCTTTTACCTCCCTCCCCATTCTTCTTAAAACATCTAAACCTCACAAAATCTAAACCATTCCTGCCCCTGTGAAATCCATGTCTCCGCTTATTCCTGACACTCCTTGCATTGAAACAGGGCAACTTTGCCCAACCAACTGTCTATCCTTCCTCAGACTCGCTGCATACTATTTCTGCCTGTTCAACAGCTACCCTATCCTCTGATCCATATCTCTTGTTCCCATCCCCCTACCAAACTAGTTTAAACCCTCCCCAAGTGCTCTAGCAAACCTCCCACCCAAGATATTGGTGCCCCTTCAGTTTAGGTGCAATCCGTCCTTTATGTACAGGTCCCACCTTCCCCAGGAGGTATCCCAATGATCCACTTATCTGAAGGCTTCCCTCCTGCACCAGCCCTGTAGCCACGTGTTCAGCTGCACTCGCTCTCTGTTCCTTGCTTCACTTGCACGTGGCACCGGTAACAATCCTGAGATTACTACTCTGCTCGCCTTATTCTTTAGCTTCCAACCCAACTCCCTAAAATCACTTTTTAAATCCTCATCCTTTTTCCTAGCTATGTCGTTGGTGCCTATGTGCACCACGACTTCTGGTTGCTCCCCCTCCCCATTAAGAATCTCGCTGATTCGATCAGAGACATCCCTGGCACCCAGGAGGCAACATACCTTCCGGGAGTCTCGTTCACGACCACAGAATCTAGCTGTTCCCCTAACCATCAAGTCTCCCATCACTATTGCTTTTCTATTCTCCCCCCTTCCCTTCTGAGCGAGACTCGGTACCAGAGACCTCACACAAAGTCAAGGCATTTACCCTCCACAGCACCCGACACCAACCCCAATTCTTCCTTCCACTTCGCCTCAACCCCCTCCATGGACATCCTACCCTCCTCCAAAGTTCTCCTATAAATCAGAGAGACGACAACCCCACTCTCCAAACCCCCCCACCCCACCACTGACAGCAAGATCTCCAGCAACCCCTCCCACTGACAGCACCACCTCCAGCAACAAAGAGGCAGGCCTATCGGAAGACCTTCCTCGCAAATTCCTGCAACTGCATATCCCAGCTGTGGCCTAACCACTGTTTTACAGTTTCAGTAATCGCCACTAAGACAAGTATCCACTATTCCTTTTTGCCCAGCCTATCTACCTGTCCAGTAACTTACAAGTTGGATCGGAAACAATTCAGTTGATGTCACGTCTGGTTTATAGTTGCACTGTACAATTCAGAAAACAATAATCACTGCATTATTACACACAACCTAGAAACTATCAAAATTTCTAGGCAGCACGGTGGGGCCGTGGTTAGCACTGCTGCCTGACGGCACCGAGGACCCGGATTCGATCCCAGTCTCAGGTCACTGTCTGTGTATGGAGTTTTCACATTCTCCCAGTGTCTGCATGGGCCTCACTCCCACAACACAAAAAGATGTGCATGGTAGGTGGATTGGCCACACTAAATTGCTTGCCATTTAATTGGAAAAAAATTGGGTACTATAAAAAAAAATTTTAATTGAAAATTATACAGCAAATATACTAGTCTGGAATACAAATAGCTGTGAAGAGTAGAATAATAGTATAACAATATTTGTTAATTTGTAAACTTTTTTTTTAAACCACCAGCAATAAAAACACTATGATTTTACAGGGTTTAGCACATGGGAGAGTCAAAGCCAAAGGATCATTGACCAGGGCTCTCATGTTATCCACTTCCATTTTAAGTTATGCATTCAGCCAATATTTTCACAAGTTACAATATCCCCATGTACAATGCAAATTTCCCATATAAATTGGTTATAACATGGAGGGTGCAATTACAGCAACTAATATAGGAAATTTCCATTGTAAATGTGGAAATAGTAATTTTGAACACCAACTTTATAGCCATGTAAAAGACAAGCAACAAATCTTACATTCAGATGTCAGAGTGTCAAGCAAAATGCTGACTGAACAGAATTGTATCTGCAATACAAGCTAAAGAGTGGCATTACCAAGAAATACTAAACAAAAAGCTTAAGAACTTGAGGAATGTTTGCCATGAATATTACCTTTGACAGGCTAATTACAAAAACTGTTGCAAGACCTAATCTACATAAACTCTCACGAGCAACTGAAATTCCTATTGCCGACATACAGCATAATGCCTGAAAGTTTACCAAGAATGAAACTCAACAGACATACTCTAAAACCAGGGCAGCATGGCGGTGCAGTGGTTAGCACTGTTGCCTCATAGCACTGAGGGCCCGGGTTCGATCCCAGCCCCGGGTCACTGTCCAAGTGGCGTTTGCACATTCTCCCAATGTCTGCGTGGGTCTCACCCCCTCAATCCAAAAATGTGCAGGGTGGCTGAATTAGCCATGCTAAATTGCCCCTAATTGGGTGCTCAATTTATTATTTTTTAAAAACATACTCTGAATGAATAAATGATTCAGACTTACCGCACTATGGGCAGCGTGTTCCACAAATTCACCATCCTCTTTTGTGAGAAGCAGTTTCTCCTCAAATCTACTGCCTCTCAACCCAAATCTGCGACCTCTCGTTCTAGATTGCCCCACATGTGGAAACATTTGGTCTGCGTTTACTTCATCTATTTTGCATACCTCGATCAGATCACCTCATTCTTCTAAACTCCAGTGAGAACAAGCCCAAACTGTTCAATCTCTCCTCATGCGTCAACCCTTTCATAAATTCAAAAGATGTAGTTCATAAAATAAATTAGCAGAATTAGGCCATTTGGCCCATCAAGTCTGCTCCGCCATTCTGCTGATCCTGGTCCTAACTTCACCAGCCTGCCCGTTCACCTGCCCTTTCAACCCATTACCAATTAAAAATCTATACCTGGGCAGCACGGTGGCACAGTGGTTAGCATTGCTGCCTACGGCACTGAGGACCTGGGTTCGAATCCCGGCCCTGGGTCACTGTCCGTGAGGAGTTTGCACATTCTCCCAGTGTCTGCGTGGGTTTCACCCCCACAACCCAAAGATGTGCTGGGTAGGCGGACTGGCCACGCTAAATTGCCCCTTAATTGGAAAAAATAATTGGGTACTCTAAAATTTATTTATTAAAAAAGAAATCTATACCTCCTCCATAAATTTACTCACTGTCCTAGCATCCACCACTCTTGGGGTAGTGAATTCCACTCAACTCTTTTGGGAGTAGTTTCTCAACTATTTAAAATTTGATACTTCTTATCCTAATATGACCTCTCGTTTTAGAATGGCCCACAAAAAGAAGCATCCGCTCCACGTCTACTATCCGTACCTTTTATTATCTTGTATACCTCATTTCATCTCCCCTCATTCTTCTAAGCTTGAGAGAGTATAGGACTAAACTGTTCAATCTCTCTTCATACGATAAACCCCTCATCTCTGGAATCAATCTGGTTAACCTCCTCTAAACTGACTCCAATGTCACCTCTTCCTTCTTCAAATAGGGAGACAAAAACTGGACAATACTTTAGATTTGGTCTCACCAACACTATACAATTCTCTGCTTTTATACTCTAGTCATTTTACAATAAACACAAATTCAATTTGCCTTTTTAATTACATGCTGTACCTGCATAGCGACTTTCTGCGATTCATGAACAAAGAACAGCCAGATCCCTCTGCCCAGATGCATTTTGAATCGGTTTTCCATTTAGATAATAATTTGCCTTCTATTTTTTCAGCCAAAATGGATAACCTCACTTATCTACATTAAATTCCCATCTGCCAAATTTTGGCCCATTCTCCTAGCCTCATCAGTCTGTAAATTCCGCCTGTAAACTCCATAGTATCTGGCTGCATCACAGCCTGGTATGGCAACAGCTCGGCCCAAGACTGCAAGAAACTTCAGAGACCAAAAGAGAAAACGCTGGAAAATCTCAGCACGTCTGGCAGCATCTGTAGGGAGAGAAAAGAGCCAACGTTGAGTCCATATAACTCTGTCAATCCAGCTTTGGCAGGGGCAGCATGATAGCATTGTGGTTAGCACAATGGCTTCACAGCTCTAGGGTCCCAGGTTAGATTCCCGGCTTGGGTCACTGCGAGTCTGCACGTTCTCCCAGTGTGTGCGTGGGTTTCCTCCAGGTGCTCCGGTTTCCTCCCACAGTCCAAAGATGTGCGGGTTAGATGGATTGGCCATGCTAAATTGCCCTTAGTGTCCAACATTGCCCTTGAGTGGGGTTACTGGGTAATGGGAAGAGGGTGGAGGTGTGGGCTCATGGGTCGAATGGCCTCCTTCTGCACTGTACATTCTATGATTCTATGACTTGAAACGTTAGCTCTTCTCTCCCTACAGATGCTGCCAGACCTGTGGAGGTTTTATAGCATTTTCTCTTTAGTTTCCGATTCCAGCATCCACAATAATTTGCGTTTATTAAGAAACTTCAGAGAGTCGTGAACTCAGCCCAGTCATCACACAAACCTGCCTCTCATCCATTGACTATCTACACCTCCCGCTGCCTGGGGAAAGCAGCAGCAGCATAATCAAAGACCCCTCCCACCCAGCTGACTCACTCTGCCATCGGGCAGGAGATACAAAAGTCTGAGACAATGCACAAACAGATTCAAAAACAGCTTCTTCCCCGCTATTACCAGACTCCTAAATGACCCTCGTATGAACTTGCCTGATTGATGCTACACTCCTGTATGCTTCAGCCGATGCTGGTGTCTTTGTATTTACATTGTGGACATGGTGTTGGCCTATTATGTATTTTTGTTTTATTTTCATGTACTAAATGATCAGTTTGTGCTGCTCAAAAGAAAAATACTTCTCACTGTACCTCGGTACACGTGACAATAAACAAATCCAATCCAATCTCCTCCTCACTGCCTGCTTTCCCATCTATTTTAGTACCATCCCCAAATTTTACTATGTTACACTCTGTCCCTGCTTGCAGATTTATATAGATTTTAAACAGTGGAGGTCAGAGGACTGACCCCGACTGCACACTGCTAGTTACAGTTAGTCACCAAGAGAAGGACCCATTTATCCATACCCCCTGCTTTGTCAGTCAGCCAATCCGATCTAGTACTCCAAGGTTCGGTGGCGGCAGGAAAGCCTCAGATGGAGCAATTGATGAGCCTCATGAAGGAGAATTTTGGCAGCAGAGGAAGGAGATTCATTTACGGGATGTGGGCGTTGCTGGTTAGGCCAGCATTCATTGTCCATCCCTGGTTGTCCTTCAGAAGGTGGTAGTGAGTTGCCTTCTTGAACTGCTGCAGTCTTTCAGTTGTGGGTACACCCACTGCGCTGTTAGGGAGATAGCTCCAGGATTTTGTCCCAGCGACAGCGGTGGAATGGCGATATATTTCCAAGTCAAGGTGATGAGTGACCTGGGGGAGGAAGCTGCGAGGACAAGGCGGGTAGAGCAGGGGGGTTGGGGGGAAAGAGGAGCAAGTGATGATGTGGCAGGTTTGGAGGATGAGCGTGGTGGCAGGGGCCATCTTGGAGTGGGTTTGGCGAGGCAGAGCCAAAAAGAAGAGGTGATGGCTGACAATAGAGAGGGTGGAGACTGGAAGCCTCCGCTAAGAATTGTGGCGTGACAGGTCACGAGGTCCCGGGTATTTGCACACCCGAGGGGTTTGAGAGCGGAGGTAATTTTCTTGCACGAGGCACATCTCCAGGTGAAGAATCAGGTTAGGCTGAGGAAGAGATGAGTGGATCAAGTACTTCACTCAGGGTTTGACTCACTCAGGTTTGTGATAAGAGTGGAGTGTTGAAGGGGACATTGGTAGTGTTAGTTAACAAAACATTAGAGGGGCAAATTGAATTCTACTAGTGGGATTTCAATGTCCATTATCAAAAATGTTCAGCAGTACCATCACTACCTGAGCTGACCTACTCAGGCCCACTCCCCTGCCCTATCCCCGTAACCCCATCTAACCTGCACACCAAGGGACGGCATGGGAACAGTGGTTTGCACTGTTGCTTCACAGCTTGGGTCACTGTCCCACAAGTCCCGAAAGATGTGCTGTTAGGTGAATTAAACATTCTAACTTCTCCCTGTGTACACCCGAACAGGCAACTCCTGAAATGGTTTTGCACCAGCTGATCATAGGAGGGGATTTTAACTGTGATGATGCCGAATATGGACAGGTCGAGCCCCAATCGATTTGAGAGAGAGGGGGGGGGGGGGGGGGGGGGGGGGGGGGGGGGGGGGGGCAGCGTGTGGAAAGATTGGGATGGTGGATCCATGGAGGCTCACGAACCCAGGAGGGAGTACTCCTCTTTGCACGTGTAGTCGTACTCCAGGATTGATTTTTTTGTTGTGAGTCAGGCGATGCTGATGGGGACAGTAGGCACAGAATATGTGGAAATTGCGATCTCAGACAGAGCGCAGCACTGGCTGGATGTGAAGCTTGGTTCAGGACAGGTGCAAAGGCCAGAGTGAAGGTTGGATTAGGGCAGGCAAGGCACTTTGAGAGAAGGAGAGAGTGGCGATTAGGTATTATGTGGAGCTCAAGTCAGCACGACGGCACAATGGTTAGCATTGCTGCCTCATGGCACTGAGGACCCAGGTTCGATCCCGGCCCTGGGTTACTGACCGTGTGGAGTTTGCACATTCTCCCAATTTGATAGTTGCCTATGGGCAAGGCAGTGGAGCAGCTGCCAGTACAGACAGACATCAATTTAACTGAAGGGGAAGGACACAGTGTGGGTCCGACAGACCCATTTCTTTGTTGAACACTGACGTGGAGGGTAGGCAGCTCTCCAGTAACATTTAGGGGGCTGCTGAATGTAGTTATAACTCCATCAGGAGGGTGGGCACTGGGAGGTTATTGTATCAATGATGTGGAGAAGGCCTTTGACAGAGTAGAGTGGATGGCCCATTCGAAATTCTGGGCAGGTTTAGGCTGAAGTTTGTGGTGTGGGTTCCTCTTTTACATGCGTCCCCTTTCGCTAGTGTGTACCCGAATGACTTAAGTGCAGGGTATTTTGGGCTACATGGGGGAAACGGTGCAGGCGTGCCTGCTGTCACGGTTGTTATTTGCGTTGCCGATTGAGCCCTTGGCAATGGCCCTTCGGGGGTCGGCTGAGTGGCGAGTGTTATGGGCCAAGGTTTAGAGAACCCCGAAGTGCATCATGGAGTTCACCTGACCCACATCTTTTAATAGATTGTGGTATGGGGAGCACAGTGTCCACTCTACAGGTGTGGTGCAACAGACCTTTATATACTTTTAAATTAAAACAATGTTTATTTATGAAACCAGTTAAGACTTTATAAACCCACACAGTGAACATCTTAACAACTATCAACACCAATAAATCCCCAAAGAATACAGCACTCAATAGATAACCCTTAATACATCCCCAAACAACATCCGGAAGACAAAGACCTTGAACACAGAGATCAGGTTTAGATTCACTATTGAGAGCAGTCAGCATGTTGAAATCACCCAATTGATTTGGAGAGGGCGCGAGAGAGAGAGCGTGCGCGCGAGAGAGCGTGCGCGCGAGAGAGCGTGCGCGCGAGAGAGCGTGCGCGCGAGAGAGCGTGCGCGTGAGAGCGTGCGCGCGAGAGAGCGTGCGCGAGAGAGAGCGTGCGTGAGAGAGAGCGTGCGCGAGAGAGAGCGTGCGCGAGAGAGAGAGCGAGTGCGAGAACCAATGATTTTGGCATTCATCTGGGCAGGGTAGGTGCCAAGGGGGAGGAGGGCTCTACTACACAGGCAGAGACAAAGGGTGGGTTGGCATTCCCGAACCCGATGCATTATTGCTGGACTGCGAATGTGGAGGCGGTGAGGTATTGGTGGTGGGAACAAAGTGGATTAGGTTGGAGGAGTCACCCTGCAGGCGTTCTAGTCTGAGGGCCCTGGTGACGGCCTGATTGCCATTAGCCCCCAGGAAATGTACAGAGATTCTGGTGGTTCAATCGACTATCAGGATATGGAGCCAATTGACTTCCGGTGATGTAGGAAGCCGCACATTTGGGAGCTCCCGATTCAAACTGACTTTTGGGCTCTTTTTAGAGCCAAAAACGGAATTTTTTCGATGTCTCCTGGTGGGAGAAGGTGTGGTGATCAACTTTCTCCACATTTCATGACTCGAACTCGGAGTGGAAAGGGCGAAAAAAACGGCAGCAGCTCCCCAGAAAAAACGGGGGAAGGATTCCAAGATGGTGGCCGGCGGAGCACCAGAGGAGTGGAGGCTGTGGGCGCAGGAGCAGCAAGCTGCTCTCCTGTGCTGTTTTGCAGATTTTAAGGCTGAGGTGCTGAGCTCTCTGCAGGAAACAAATAAAAAGCTTTTGGAGATTCAGACGACCCAGGGTGCTGCCATCCAGGCGTAGGCCGCTGAACGGGAGGAGGAGGCCGTGGTCCTCGTGAGTAAGGTAGAGGGGCACGAGGCACTCCATAAGAAGTGGCAAGACCGCTTCGAGGAGCTTGATCACCGCATGAGGCGGAAGAATCTGAGGATCTTGGGCCTTGCAGAGGGGCTGGAGGGGTCGGATCTGACAACCTACGTGGCCACGGTGCTGAACTCGCTAGTGGGGGCAGGATCTTTCCACCTGCCCCTGGAGCTGGAGGGAGCCCACGGAGTACTGGCCAGGAGGCCTAAGGAGAATGAACCCCCGCGTGCGGTGCTGGTGAGGTTCCACTGGTTCAGTGATCGGGAGTGTGTGCTGCGCTGGGCCAAGAGGGTGAAGAGCAGCAATTGGGGGAATGGGGTAGTACGGATCTACCAGGATTGGAGTGCGGAGGTGGCTAAGCGGCGGTCCGGGTTTAATCGGACGAAGGAGGTGCTCTATAAGAAGAAAATAAAGTTTGGAATGTTGCAGACTGCGCGCTTGTGGGTAACTTATTTGGAGTGGCATTATTATTTTGGTTCACCGGAGGAGGCGTGGGCCTTTGTGCGGACGGAGAAGCTGGACTCAACTAGGGGTTTGGGGGGGGGGGGTTGTAATGCTTTATTGCTGGTTTCTGCTGTTGCTGTGTTTTTTCTGTACTTTTGTCATTTTGATATGGTTATTTATTGGGGTGTTGTTCGGTTTTTTGTTGGGGGGCATTGTTTGAGTTTTATATTTTGCGGGGGGGGGTTGGGGGGGTTTGTTGTATTCTGTATAGGGTTGGGGGTATGGAGTGGGGCTGCTATTTGGGAGCTGCGTCAGAAGGGTGTGGTGGGGCAGTGCGAAAGTGCAGGCTTTCCTCTGGTTTCCCGCATTGCGGGGCTGGGGGTTGGAGATGATGACGGGGGGGGGGGGGGGCCTTAACTGGTTCCTCCCCGCGCTGGAACGGTGCCTTGAGGAGTTACAGGATGGGGGATGATCCCACTCTGGGAGGGGTCGTGTTTTTGGCGGGAGTTTCCGGGGTCAGCAGAAGTTAGCTGACCCACGGAAGTACAATGGAGGACGGTTCGCGGCTAGGGCTAGCCTTGGGGGGGGGGGGGGGGGGGGGGGGGAGATACCCGGTTGCTGCTGGCAGGGTCAGGAAGGAGCTGGTGTGGGCCGGGGAGGACAGAGGTGAGGTGTTGTCGCCGTGGGGACTGGGTCGGGCAGGGGGTGCTGGCCTGGGGCGGGCAGTCGATGGGCTATGGCTAGTCGACGGGGGAGGGACGCCCTCTGATCCGGTTGGTCACCTGGAATGAGAGGGGACTGAATGGGCCGGTGAAGCGGTCTAGGGTACTTGCTGATCTGAGGGGGCTAAAGGCAGATGTGGCAATGCTTCAGGAGACCCACCTGAAGGTGGCGGACCAGGTCCGTCTGAGGAAGGGGTGGGGGGGGGGCAGGTTTTCCACTCCGGGTTCGATGTGAAGAACCAGGGAGTGGCGATTCTGGTGGGGAAAAATGTGTCGTTTGAGGCATCTGAGGTGGTGGCGGATAAGGGGGGTAGGTTTGTTATGGTAAGGTGCAGGCTACAGGGAGAGAAGGTGGTACTTGCTAGCGTGTATGCCCCAAATTGGGATGATGCAGGCTTTATGAGGCGTATGCTGGGACATGTCCCGGATCTAGAGGTTGGGAGGGGTGGACCCATGGAGGTTTGTGAAGCCGAGGGCACGGGAGTACTCTTTCTTCTCCCATGTACATAGGGTTTATTCTCGGATAGACTTCTTTGTGGTGAGTAGGGAACTGATTCCGAGAGTGGAGGAGGCCGAATATTCGGCCACTGCAATCTCCGACCACGCTCCGCATTGGATGGAGTTGAAGATGGGGGAGGTGCGGGACCAGCGCCCATCGTGGCGGTTGGATGTGGGGTTGTTGGCGGAGGAGGAGGTGTGCAGGAGGGTCCGGACAAGTATTGAGGGGTACCTAGAGGTGAATGATACGGGGAGGTCCGGGAAGCCCTGAAGGCAATGATTCGTGGGGAGCTGATATTCATCCGGGCACACAGGGAGAGGAGCGAGAGGGATAGACTGGTGGGGGAGATGCTGGAGGTAGATAGGAGGTACGCAAGGAGGGATTGTTGGGGGAGAGGCGCAGCTTACAGGCTAAATTTGATTTGTTGACCACTAGAAAGGCAGAGGCACAGTGGAGGAAGGCACAAGGGGCAGTGTATGAACATGGTGAAAAGACGAGTAGGATGCTGGCTCATCAGCTCCGCAAGCAGGATGCGGCTAGGGAAATTGCTGGAGTGAGAGATAAGAGTGGGAATGTGGTGCTGAAGGGGGTAGAGGTGAATGAGGTCTTCAAGGACTTTTACGGGGAACTGTACCAGTCGGAGCCAATGGTGGAGAGGAGGGGAATGGAGAGTTTTCTCGATGGGCTATCTTTCCCGAAGGTGCAGGAGGAGCAGGTGGAGGGGTTAGGGGTGCCGATTGAGCTGGAGGAGCTTGTTAAGGGGATCGGGCAGATGCAGTCAGGGAAGGTGCCGGGGCCAGATGGGTTCCAAGTGGAGTTTTATAAAAAGTTTGTGGACCTAGTGGGCCCCTTGCTGGTGCGGACACTTAATGAGGCATGGGAAGGGGGGACTTTGCCCCCGACGATGTCGCGGGCGCCGATTTCTTTAATCTTAAAGAGGGACAAGGACCCCCAGCAGTGTGGTTCAGACAGGTCCATATCTCTCCTTAATGTGGATGCCAAGGTGCTGGCAAAGATCCTGGCCACCAGGATAGAGGACTGTGTGCCAGGGGTTGTACACGAGGACCAGACAGGTTTTGTTAAGGGAAGGCAGCTGAACACGAATGTGCGTAGGTTGTAAAATGTCATCATGATGCCGCCGATTGAGGTGGAGGCTGAGATAGTGGTGGCGCTGGATACGGAGAAGGCCTTCGATAGAGTGGAGTGGGAGTACTTATGGGAGGTGTTGGGGAGGTTTGGATTTGGTGAAGGGTTTATTAGATGGGTGAGGCTGCTATATGAGGCCCCGATGGCATGTGGCCACGAATGGGAGGAGGTCGGAGTACTTCCGGCTTTATCGAGGGACCAGGCAGGGTTGCCCCCTGTCCCCCTTGTTGTTTGCATTGGCAATCGAACCGTTGGCAATGGCGTTGAGGGATTCAGGGAGGTGGAGGGGTTTGGTGCGGGGTGGGGAGGAACATAGGGTGTCACTGTTTGCCGATGACCTGCTACTGTATGTGGCGGACCCGGTGGGAGGGATGCCGGGGGTGATGGAGCCGCTAGCTGGGTTTGGGACCTTTTCAGGCTATAAACTAAATCTAGGCAAGAGAGTGAGGTGTTTGTGATGCACCCTGGGGACCAGGAGGGGGGAATTGGTAGGCTCCCGCTTAGGAGGGCAGGGGAGAGTTTTAGGTACCTGGGGGTGCAGGTGGCCAGGGACTGGGGGACTCTTGACAAGCATAATTTCACCAGGCTTGTGGATCAGATGGAGGAGGAGTTCAGGAGGTGGGACATGCTGCCATTGTCGTTGGCGGGGAGGGTGCAGTCCGTCAAAATGATGGTGCTTCCGAGGTTCTTGTTCCTCTTTCAGTGCCTGCCCATCTTCATCCCCAGGGCCTTCTTTAGGAGGGTGACTAGCAGTATTTTGAGCTTTGTGTGGGCACATGGGACTCCGAGAGTGAAGAGGGTTTTCCTGGAGCAAGGGAGGGATAGAGGCGGGCTGGCGCTGCCCAACCTTTTGGGGTACTATTGGGCGGCCAATGTGTCAATGGTGCGTAAATGGGTGATATGGGGGGGGGGGGGGGGGGGGCGCGCGCGCGGCGTGGAAAATAAGATGGCGTCTTGTAGAGGTACGAGCCTGGGTGCCCTGGTAACGGTGCCGTTGCCGCTCTCTCCTAAGAGGTATACCACAAGCCCGGTGGTGGCGGCGACCCTAAGAATCTGGGGACAGTGGAGACGGCATAGGGGGGAAACAGGGGGCTCGATGGAGGCTCCATTAGGTGGAAATCATCGGTTCATCCCACGGAACACTGATGGGGGATTTAGGGGGTGGCAAAGGTAAATTGAGGGACCCGTTTATTGGCGGGAGGTTTGCGGGCCTGGGGGAACTGGAAGATAAATTTGGGCTCCCCCAAGGGAACATGTTCAGATACTTGCAGGTAAAGGCGTTTGCTAGGCGACAGGTGGAGGAATTTCCTTTGCTGCCCTCGCGGTGGGCGATGGACAGAGTGCTTTCGGGGGTGTGGGTCGAAGAGGGGAAGGTGTCTGACATTTATACGGTAATGCAGGAGGTGGAGGAGTCGTCACTGGAGGAGCTGAAGGCTAAATGGGAGGGGGAACTAGGGGAGCAGATAGAGGACGGGACTTGGGCAGATGCCTTGGAGAGAGTTAAGTCTTCCTCTTCATGTGCGAGGCTTAGTCTCATCCAAGGTGCTGCATCGAGCCCATATGTCTGTGACTCGGATGAGTAGGTTCTTTGGGGGTGAGGACAGGTGCACCAGTGTTCGGGGAGTCCAGCGAATCATGCCCATATGTTCTGGGCATGCCCGGCACTGGAAGAATTCTGGAAGGGGGTGGCGGGGACGGTGTCGAGGGTGGTTGGATCCAGGGTCAAACCAGGTTGGGGACTCGCGAGTTTTGGAGTTGCGGCGGAGCCGGGAGTGCAGGAGGCGAAAGAGTCCGGTGTTCTGGCCTTTGCGTCCCTAGTAGCCCGGCGGAGGATCTTGATGCAGTGGAAAGATGCGAGGCCCCCCAAGTGTGGAGACCTGGATCAGTGACACGGCGGGATTTATAAAATTGGAGAGGGTCAAATTTGCCCTGAGAGGATGGAGTATAAGGGTTATATAAACGGTGGCAGCCTTTTCTGGACTTTCTGGCTCAAAGATAGGTATCTTGGTCAATAGCAGCATCGACCGGGGGGGGGGGGGGTTTCTTTATTTTTTCTTTTTTTTTTTCTATGGTTACTTAACTTAATATTGTGTTAATTTAAGTTGTTGTTACTATGTTTTGTTGTTCATTAAAGATGGGCGAATGTTCATGACTGTTATCATTATTGTTATTGTTGGTATTTTATTGCGGTTCATTGTTGTTATATAAATACAAAATTTTTCAATAAAAATTATTTTTTTTAAAAAAGGATATGGAGCCAGTTGAGGCGGCATTTTAGGCTGGATAAAATGTTGGTGCTGATAGCACTGTGGGGGAACCACATGTTAAAAGCCTGGGGGGGGGGGGGGGGAGAGGAGACTGGAGTGGGTTAGGCATATGTTCGCAGAGGGGACATTTGTGGGGCTGGACAAGCTGCGGGAGAGGTTTGAGCTACCGAGGGGTAGCAATTTTAGGTATATGCAGCTGTGGACTGCACGTGAAATGAGATGCAGACGTTTCCCCAGCTACAGGTTATTGGAGCACCTGCTGCACCCTAATGACTTGGGTGAGAGTTGGCTTGGAGACATATGGATAATTGGGAGAGTAGGGCAAGGCACAGGTGGGGAGGATAAAGCACAAGTGGTAGGAGTTGGGGAGGGAGATAGGTTGGGGACTCTGTTGTGAGACGATTCGGCAGATGAACTCAACCTCTTCCTGCACAAGGATAAGCTTGATTCAGTTCAAGGGGTGTACTTGACTTGGGCGAGGATGATTTTGGGGGGGGGGGTTGGGGCAGGGGACAGCAAATCATGCTCACGGGAGGCGATGTTCAGAATGTTGTCCAGGATAGGGGGGTTGAGGTCAGACTGGATCCTATGGGGGCAATCTTTGGTGTTTCGAAGGAGCTGGAGCTGCTGGAGGGGAGGGGGGCCAATGTCACAGAATCTATAGTGCAGAAGGAAGCCATTCGGCACATCAAGTCTGCACCTGCTCTTGGAATGGGCACCCCCACAGCTCCACCCCATGCCCGTAATCCCACCCCACCTTTTTGGACACTAACGGCAATTTAGCATAGCCAATCCACCTAATCTTTGGACTGTGGGAGGAAACCAGAACAACAGAGGAAACCCACGCAGACACGTGCAGACTCTGCACAGACAGTGACCCAAGCCGGGAATCAAACCTGGGACCCTGGAGCTGTGAAGCAACTGTGCTGCCATGTTGCCCCCACTGTGCTGCCGTTGTTGCCCCTGTCGTGGCCTTTACCTCCGATTGCCCAAAGGATCCTTTTGAATTGGAGGTCGGATACGGTACTGGGGGTGGCAGCCTGGCTGGGGGGGCTTGTAGGACTTTCTCCAGCTGAAGAAGAATAAGTTTGCTCTGAGGGCGGTCAGATAAGGGTTTTGAGGTGCGGCGGAGGCTGTTCCTGACTTTGTTGAAGGAGCTGTTCGTTGCATGGGGAGGATGGGAGGAGTAAAAAAAGAAGGATTAAAAGTGGAAAACTGTACAAACTGCTAATTATGCTTTGATGGATGGTGCATTAGTTGTTACTGTGTATGTTTGGAATGAAGTATCTTTAAAAATAAATCTCGTACTCTACCCCCCCCAATCCCCTGTGAGCTTACCTTCTGGACCAGTCTTTTATGTGGCACCTTGTGGAAGTCTAGATATGCCACATCCACAGGTCCCCCATTATCAGAGCTGCCAACCTTCCCCAACAGAAATCAATATTCCAGATACCCATTATTTTGGTAGTAAAATCTGTATTTTCATTTCAAATAAAAAATGCCCACCAATCTGAAGTACAGCTTTACACCTTTATTGCACAAACCTAAAGCACAAATGGGAAATGCAAATCCAATGCTTTTTACATACACCAAAAAAAAAAGAAAATGCTGGAAAATCTCAGCAGGTCTGGCAGCATCTGTAGGGAGAGAAGAGAACTAACGTTTCAAGTCCAATGACTTCATTCCACTTTGTTTCCCCCCCCTCTCCTCCCCCCCCACATGTACACCTGTTACAGTTTACCCTCAAGTCAGTTTCTCTGCTGTATGGCCTTTCACGTCTTTTGTTCTCTCTGGGGACTGCCATTAGCACTCTTTCCCCTTTGATTCTGTGGCCATTCGCACCCGATTTCCCTGGGTTTCTGTGGCTATGACCACGTTTCATTCTCACTCCACAGTATAAATATTTCCCACTTTGTCTGTTAGCTTTGGCAAAGAGTCATTGGACTTGCAATGTTAGCTCTTTGCTCTCCCTAAAGATGCTGCCAGACCTGCTGAGATTTTCCAGCATTTCTTTTTGGTTTCAGATTCCCCATCCGCAGCAATTTGCTTTTATACACATGTACAGGCACCTTGATGCGAGACCACGTGAAGACTCACATGACAGGCATGCACTGTACAGTGTGTGGGCAGAGAGGAGAGTGGCCGGGGCCTCGGTGCAGGGCCCCTGTCTTCTAACAGTTGGCACCAAGGAAACCAATCAAAGCTTTTCGGAAGGAATGCATTCACTCTGGCTTGCCAATCAGCTCCTCTTCCTGCCTCGCCCCCCAGACCCCACAAAGCCAGCCAGCCCTTTTCGGGAGCTGCCTCTTAATATTTTTTTTCTTCCATCCCCCAAAAAACTCCTCTTGCTTAAATATTCTCCTTCAGTGCGGTGGCTGGTTGGTATTGACCGAGGGCTGCAGTGGATTGCGTATCACTACGCGATGAAGCGTATTGCCGTATTCAAGCAGATTTTCCATGTGAAATAAGGAAAACCCGTGCTAGTTGTCAGCACTGCATTATCCACCATGCTGGTTACATACATCCTCAAAGAACTCAACTAAATTTGTCAAGCATGACTTACTTCATAAAACATGCTGACAAGTGTATTGAGCTTTGTCCTTCCAAATGTTCATTCATTTTCTTCCTTAATGATCAATTCCAGCAACCTCCCCAAGGTCAAGCTAACCAGTCTACAGTTTCCTACTTTTTGCCCCACTTCCTTTTTGAATAGGGGCATCATATTAATGTGTTTCCAGTCCACCGGGATCTTTCCAGATTCCAAAGAATTTTGAAATATCACTAATACCCTATGGTGCAGGCCATCAGGTGCTGGAGACATCTGCCGTTAATCCCATTCGTTTATTCAACCCTTGTGATGGTTATGGCACCAAGTTCCTCTGCATTAACTGCAGTTTTTTAAAATTTATTATCCTCTACCGCGAAGACAGAGTCAAGTTATTGGTTCAGTACCTCCGCTATCTGTGTTTCCCATTATTACCTCACCGGTATTGTCATCTAAAGAGCCAACTTAGTTATTCTCTTCCTCTTTATATACTTATAGAAAGCATCTTAGCTCTTTTGATTTTTTTTAGTAGCCTTTTGTTGAACCTCAAAGTTCTCCCAATTCACTAGCTTATACTGCGTGCTACGACTAGTTTTTAAACCTTTATGTCCTCTCTGACTTCCTTTTTTGAGCCATGGAATGTTTTTCTCCCTTTTGTAATTCCTCTTCCTCGAAGGAATAAACTTTAATTAAGAGGTGTTTAATATCTCCCTGAACATCCACCATTGTTCCTCAACTGTCCAACTCCACAAAGACAGTAATGTGGGGCCGGGAACAAACCTGGGCCCTCTGCCGGTGAGGCAGCAGTACTTGCTGCCCAATAGCCTGCTTCCTGAACAATATGTTATGGAGCCAGTCTGAAAACTCCCTCGAGGCTACCCCTGCCAATTTGATTATTCCAGTCAATATACATGTTGAAATCACCCATGATTACCGCTGTGCCCTTCTCACATGCCCTCATTATTTCTTGGTTTATACTATTCCCCACTTTGCAAGTACTGCTCGACGGCCTGTAAATTATCCCTACCAAGGAGTTTTTCTCCTTGTTTTTTTGTTTCCACCCAGATTGATTCAATATTTTGGCCCTTTGTGCCAATACTATCTTTTAAATACAACCTTGATGTCATCTTTAACCACTAAAGCAACCCCCACCTCCTGTTACATCCAGTCTATCCTTTCTGAATATGGCGTATCCTTGGACATTCACCTCCCAGGCCACCGCAACCATATTTCAGTAATTCCCACCAAATCATACCCATTTGTCTCTATTTGTGTTGTCAACTCATTGACCTTATTCAAAATAAAGGTTTTAAAATATGTTCTACTGATTGGTCTTTCCCTTGCAGTGCACTACACATTTCACACAACTGACCTCCTTTGTTAACCTCTGATAACACTCAGCTTCATCCCCAACTTCCACTCCCAGACATCTTACATTTTGATTAACATTTCCTTTCCCCTCCGTAGTCATTAAGACTACACCTGCCTGTTCATCCTATTAGCCTCTACCTTCTCATGTGCTGACATGTTGCTTTGGTTCCTATTAACCGTTATACTTCTGGAAGTTTTACCATTAGCTGCAGTTCCTAAAGTTAGGTTTCTGACTATTTCTGTACTCTTTGCCCTGTTTAGAGTACCCCTGAGGCCTTCCCTTCCCCACTATCCCCATTTACTAGTTTAAAATCCTTGTGACCACCCTATTTATCTTTTCTGCTAGAACACTGGTCCCAGATCGGATTAGGTGAAAACCGTCCTAACTTCACAGATCCCCAGTTATGGCCATGGAGGGAGTGGTGATACTCATCGCAGCTCCTGCTTAAAAGGCACAGAAAATAGCTCTTTTTACCCAATACTGGGTAAAACATTTGATGAAAAGGCGTAGGTCAATGTTGGAGGAGTAGTCAGGAGTGGTGTCTCTGCTGGCTATCAGACCCGGCAGAAAACAGTGATACAACAGGCTAAAGGTTTGGAGCAAGCCTGTACTGCAGCAACAGCCAGCTTAAGTAAGGCGGCAGGGGAACGGCTAATGCAAACTGGAAGGTTCCAGATGGAGGAGCTGATGGCGTTTATTAAAGAGGAATTCTGCCGGAAGAGGAAGGAAATGCACGAGGTTTGCTCGAAGGAGCTCTGGCACCCCTGAAGAGTTCTCTGGAACGGGTGGAGAAGTGTTTGGAGAAGCTGGGGTCGCAGATTCAGAAAATTGAAGGAGTGATCTTGGACCACAGCGATCGTTTGATGGCTCTGGAGGCAGAGGTGGGGCCCCTACGGGACCTGTGTAAAACATGGAGGAGCAGGAGAATGCCTCGAGAAGGCAGAACCTGCGAATAGTCGGCCTGCCTGAAGGAGTGGAAGGTGCGAGTACCATGAGGTATGTCTCGAAGATGATGGCAGGGCTGGTGACAGAAAGGGTGCTAGATAAGTCGCCTGAAGTGGACAGAGCGCATAGATCCCCGAGGCAGAAGCCTAGAGCTGGGGAGCCGCCACGGGTGGTGATCATGAGACTTCACAAATTGGTGGAAAAAGATGACTCTGCGATGGGCCAGGGAGAAGCGTACTAGTGACTGGGAGGGAATAACGTCCAAATTTTTCAGGACATCAGAGCAGAGTTGGCAAAGCGGCGGGCAGGCTTCAACAAGACCAAGGCAGTGCTGTACCAGCAGATCAGGTTTGGGGTCCTCAACCCGACGAAAATATGGGTGCTGTTCTGAGGCCAGAAGCGGCCGAAGACTTCATTAGGGAGCATAAACTGGGGGAGAACTGAGTGGACAATGCTTGTGAACTGTGCACTTTGTAATAGTTGGGAACATGTTTGAAGTGGGGGGTAGGGAGACAGTTGCTGTTTACTGTTGAGGTTGTATGGGGTTATAGGGGAATTTATCTGGCGATGGATGTTCCCGTCCCACATCCTGTTGTACGGGACCATTTTGTGTTTAACGTTTGTTTGCTCGCTTTTGGAGAAGGTTGTCTGGAGTTCAGGAGAAGTCCTTGTTTGGGTGGCGGAGGGCAAGGGTAGCAGGGAACCTTCCCCCTTGATCTGACTGTGGGGTGGGGGCAGTGCGAGCAGGTTATGCTGGTGAACGGAAGTGAGGTGATGGTGGGGGGGGGGGGGGGCGTTGTTGCGACGTGGCAGGGGGTGAGAGATGATATGGTCAGAGGCAGAGAAAGGGGTCATCTGGGATGAGCTAGGTATAGGGTGGAATTAAGGGGGCGGGAGTTAAGATCACAGATGGTAGAGGGGATTGGAGTCATAAGCCCCCGGTAAGGCTGGTCACGTGGAACGTCAAGGGTATGAATGGGCCGGTTAAAAGGTTGCAGGTCTTCGCACACCTCAGGAGCTTGAAAAGCAGGGCTGGTCTTTCTGCAGGAGACACGCTTCCGTGTGAAGGACCAGGTCAGGTTAAGAAAGGGTGGGCAGGGCAGTTTTTTTTTTTAAAAACTCGGGGTTAAGTTGAATCGAGGGGTGTGGCGATTTTAACAAGCAAAAAAAAAAAAATGGGATTTGAGAGTGCGAAGGTGTTCAGGGATCGGGGTGGGAGATTTGCGATTGCAAGTATTGGAAGGGGCATCGGTGGTGTTGGTACATGTGTATGCCCCAAATTGGGATGAAGTGGGTTTTATGAGGGGGGTTGCTGGCATTTGGCCATGCATCAGTTGATCATTGAAGGAGATTTTAACTGTGTCCTGGAGCTGAGGATGGATAGGTCGAGCCCCAGGTTGATGGGTTGGGTACGAATGGTGAGGGAGCTGGGGGGGAGGGGGTGGTTATTAAGAGGATGGGTATGGTGGATCCATGGCATTTTCAGAACCCAGGGGGAAGGGAATATTCCTACCTTTCACACGTCCACAAGGTGTATTTTGGTTGGGGTGGAGGGGGCAGAGTATGCAGGGATAGTTATCTCGGATCATACGCCCCACTGGCTGGAGATTTGGTTCAGAGCGGGACGCCAGCAGAGGCCGGGGTGGAGGTTTGACTCGGGGTTGTTGGTGGATGGAGGTTTTTGTGATAAGGTGTGAGCGGCGATTAAGGAGTATGTAGAGCTGAATCACAATGGAGAGGTGTTGGCGACCATTTTTTGGGAAGCACTGAAGTCTGTTTGGGGGGGGGGGGGGGGGGGAATTATTTTGTTTACGGCTCGTGAAGATAGGGAAAGGAGGGAGGAACATGACCATCTTGTGAGTGAGATAGTGGAGGTGGACAGGAGGGAGGAACATGTGACTTTCTTGGGAGCGAGATAGTGGTGGTGGACAGGGAATATTAGAGGGTGCCCACCGTGGAGGAAAAGGTTGCAGGGGCAGTTTGACAGGCTGACAATGGGGCGGGCAGTTGGGCAACTGCGCAAGGCAAGAGGGTGCAATACGAGTACGGGGAGAAGGCGAGCCACATGCTGACACACAATTGCGTAGGCAGGCCGGGTCCAGGGAAATAGTGAAGATACAGACTGGGGCTGTAAATGTGGTGCCGGAGCCAGGGCAGCTTAACGATGCGTTTAGGGACTACTACCAGGGACTTTGAGGTGGATCCAGGGGGAGAGGAGGGGGAGGGGGGCTTCTGGATGAGCTGGAATTTCCCCAGGTGGAAGAAGTAAAGAAGCAGGCATTGGAGGAGCCCCTGGGGCTGAGGGAGGTGTTGCATAGTATCAGGGGTATGAAGTCAGGGAAGATCCCTGGGCCGGATGGGTACCCAGTGGAATTTTATAAGAAATTTGTGACGGGCCTGGCACCACACCTGCTGGGATCGTTTAATGAAGTACCGGAGAAGGGGGAGTTGCCAGAGATGGTCACTCTAATCCCGAATAAAGGGAAGGACCCGGTGGAATGTAGGTCGTATAGACCCATATCACTATTGAATACGGATGTGAAAGTATTGGCAGGGAGGATAGAGGGCTGTGCCCCGGGGGTGGCTGCTGAAGATCAAACAGGCTTCGTGAAGAGCAGGTGGTGATGAATCCATTGGGGCTCCAGTACCGGAGATGGTGGTGTCCATGGACGCAGTGAATCGCAGTGAAGGCATTTGATCGGGTGGAGTGGCGGTACTTGTTCGAGGTTTTGGGGAGAGATTTGTGGCATTGATGCGATTGCTGTATGTGGCACCAAAAGCGAGGGTGATAATGAATGATATGAGCTCAAAAGGCTTTTGACTTGCGCAGAGGTACGAGGCAGGGGTGCCCCCTGTCACCGTTGCTGTTTGCGCTGGCCATAGAGCCGTTGGCTCTCGAAGTCGGCGGAGATTATGAGGGGACAGAGGGAGCATTGGGTATGCTCTATGCTGATGACCTCTTGCTGTTTGTTTCAGATCTGTTGGAATGTATGGGAAGGATTATGGGCCTGCTGGGGAGGTTTGGAGGGTTCTTGGGGTACAAACTGGAAAAGCAAAGTATTCCTGGTGAATGAACTGGGACAGCGGGCTAATTTAGGGGGATACCGGTAACGAGGGGTAGATTTATGTATCTGGGGATTCAAGTAGCGAGGGAATGGACGGGGATCCATAAGTAGAACTTATGGAGCTGGTGGAGGAGGCCAGGGAGGATCCTTGGAGGTGGGATACACTGCACTTAATGTTGGTGGGTAGGGTCCAAGCAGTGAAAATGAATATTCTGCCGAGGTTATTGTTTATCTTTCAGGCTCTCCTGATCTTTATACCAAAGGCCTTTTTTCAGAAAGTGGATACGATCATTTCGAACTTGAATGGGCGGGGAAGGTGCAGACGGTGGGGAAGCCCCTGCTACAGAGGCAGAGGCAGCAGGGGGGGGTTGGGTGAGGCCTATGGTGACGGCAGCGTTGCCAATGGCTCAGAGTAGATATTCAGGGAGCCCGGTGGTGCAGTCCACGGTGAAGATCACGGCACCGAGGTCCCAGGTTCAATCCCGGCTCTGGAGTGTGGAGTTTCCACATTCTCCCCATGTTTGCGTGGGTTTTGCCCCCACAACCCAAAACGATGTGCAGGCAAGGTGAATTGGCCACACTAAATTGCCCCTTAATTGGAAAAAATTAATTGGGTACACTAAATTTATTTTTTAAAAACTGCACAGATCCCTCCTGTCCCAATACTGATGCCAGTGTCCCATGAAATGCAATCCCACTTTACGCACCACTCCTTTAGCCACATGTTTACTATTTTCTCATTCCTGTGCCAATTTACACGTGACTCCGATTATAACCTGGAGGCCCTGTTCTTTCATTTTGCTCCTGGTTCCTGATAATCCCCAAACAGGTCCTCTTTCCTCGTCTTGTCTACGTTGTTTGCCCAACGTGGACCACAACTGGATCCTCCCCCTCCCATCTACTTTCAAGCCGGTTAGTGATGTCCCGCACCGGGCAGTCAACAAACCATGCGGGACTCTCGGTCCTGCTTACAAACGATGCTATCTGTCCCCCTAATTATAGAATCCACTCCAACTAGCACTTTGCATTTTTGCTCCATCCGCTTGAATGACCTCCTGTACTACTGTGCAGTGGTCAGTTAGCTTATCCTCCCTACAGTCCTTTTCCTCATCCACACAGGGAGCAAGTACCTCATCCCAGTCGGACAGGATCAAAAGCAGAGGCTGCTCCATTTCTGAATTCAGGATCCCTCTGCCTGCCTCACTCGCAGTCACACCCTGCAGTCCCTAGTCAAATTTGAGGTAATTAATCAATGGGATGTGACAGCATCCTGAAACAAAGCATCCAGATAACTCTCCCCATCCCAGATATGCCAGTGTCTGAAGCTCAGACTCCAGCTCATCAATTCGGAGCTGAAATTCCTTAAGCAACAAACAATTGCTGCAGATGTGGTCCCACTGCGAGCAGGATCTGCCAGCACGCACATCGTGCAGTTACAGCACATCGCTTGCCCAGCCATCTCCACCACTAGGTTTTTTCAAAATTTAGTGCAGATTCCCTATCAGCCAATCAGGTCACAGCTTTACTTTGATGCCACATTTCAGTTTTTTCTGCTTCAGTGACATCCCCGAGGTAAGTTTCTTTCTACTTACAGCTCCGATACTTCAGCCCAGAGTCTGCTCCCTGGAAACTAGGCTACGAATCTCCGAGATAAGTTACTGATGCTTACTGCTGACACTCCGCCCTCTGTGACTAATCCCTGGAGACTGGAGTTTTAACCCCTTCTGTATTTATCCAAATTATTGTGCTGACTCAATATCTTACACACAAAAGTATAATTTATCGGCAAATAAATCGCTAGTTTTAGTCCATATTTTTTCTGTCACTGTGGTATTTCCCACCTTTCAAGAGAGGCAGCAGAATACAACAGGTTCTAACATTTGTGACGCTGGAAGATTTTAGGGACATTGACTTCTCAACATTGGGGCAATTTAAGGGTTAAAAGCTTGGGGTTATAGTATGGTTGACTGCAGTAGAACAAACAAAGAACAAAGAAAATTATAGCAAAGGAACAGGCCCTTCGGCCCTCCCAGCCTGCGCCGATCCAGATCCTTTATCTAAAACCCGTCTCCTATTTTCCAAGGTCTACTTCCCTCTGTTCCCGCCCATTCATATACCTGTCCAGATGCATCTTAAATGATGCTATCGTGCCCGCCTCTACCACCTCCGCTGGTAAAGCGCTCCAGGCACCCACCACCCTCTGCGTAAAAAACTTTCCACGCACATCTCCCTTAAACTTTCCCCCTCTCACTTTGAAATCGTGACCCCTCGTAACTGACACCCCTACTCTTGGAAAAAGCTCGTTGCTATCCACCCTGTCCATACCTCAATTTTGTAGACCTCAATCTTTCCAACGAAAACAATTCTAATCTACTCAACCTTTCTTCATAGCTAGCACCCTCCATACCAGGCAACATCCTGGTGAACCTCCTCTGCACCCTCTCCAAAGCATTCACATCCTTCTGGTAATGTGGCGACCAGAACTGCACACAGTATTCCAAAGGTGGCCTAACCAAAGTCCTATACAACTGTAACATGACCTGCCGACTCTTGTACTCAATACCCCGTCCGATGAAGGCAAGCAGGCTGTATGCCTTCTTGACCACACCATCAACCTGCGTTGCCACCTTCAGGGTACAATGGACCTGAACTCCCAGATCTCTCTGTACATCAATTTTCCCCAGGACCCTTCCATTGACCATATAGTCCGCTCTTGAATTTGATCTTCCAAAATGCATCACCTCGCATTTGCCTGGATTGAACTCCATCTGCCATTTCTCTGCCCAACTCTCCAATCTATCTATATTTTGTTGTATTGTCTGACAGTCCTCCTCGCTATCTGCAACTCTACCAATCTTCGTATAATCTGCAAACTTGCTAATCAGACCACCTATACCTTCCTCCAGGTCATTTATGTAGATCACAAACAACAGTGGTCCGAGCACGGATCCCTGTGGAACACCACTAGTCACCCTTCTCCATTTTGAGACACTCCCGTCCACCACTACTCTCTGTCTCCTGTTGCCCAGCCAGTTCTTTATCCATCTAGCTAGTACACCCTGAACCCCACAAGACTTCACTTTTTCCATCAAACGCCTTACTAAAGTCCATGTATATGACATCTACAGCCCTTCCCTCATCAATTAACTTTGTCACTTCCTCAAAGAATTCTATTAGGTTTGTAAGACATGATCTTCCCTGCACAAAACCATGCTGCCCATCACTGATAAGTCTATTTTCTTCCAGATGTGAATAGATCCTATCCCTCAGTATCTTCTCCAACAGTTTGCCTACCACTGACGTCAAGCTCACAGGTCTACAATTCCCAGGATTTTCCCTGCTACCCTTAAACAAAGGGACAACATTAGCAATTCTCCAGTCCTCCGGGACCTCACCCGTGCTCAAGGATGCTGCAAAGATATCTGTTAAGGCCACAGCTATTTCGACCCTCACTTCCCTCAGTAACCTGGGATAGATCCCATCCGGTCCTGGGGACTTGTCCACCTTTATGTCTTTTAGAATACCCAAAGTTTCTCCCTTCCGTATGACAACTTGACCTAGAGTATTTAAACATCCATCCCTAGCCTCAACATCCGTCTTGTCCCTCTCCTTTGTGAATACCGATGCGAAGTACTCATTAAGAATCTCACCCATTTCCTCTGGGTCCACGCATAAATTCCCTCTTTTGTCTTCAAGTGGGCCAATCCTTTCTCTAGTTACCCTCTTGCTCCTTGCATGCGAATAAAAGGCTTTGGGATTTTCCTTAACCCTGTTAGCCAAAGATATTTCATGACCCCTTTTAGCCCTCTTTATTGCGCGTTTGAGATTCGTCCTACTTTCCCGATATTCCTCCAAAGCTTCATTAGTATTGAGTCGCCTCGATCTTACATATGCTTCCTTTTTCATCTTAGTTAGTCTCACAATTTCACCCGCCATCCATGGTTCCCTAATCTTGCCATTTCTATCTCTCATTTTCACAGGAACATGTCTGTCCTGCAGTCTAATCAACCTTTCCTTAAAAGACTTCCACATTTCAAATGTGGATTTACCCTTAAACAGCTGCTCCCAATCCACATTCCCTAGCTCCTGCCGAATTTTGTTATACTCTGCCTTTCCCTAATTTTGCACTCTTCCTTTAGGACCACTCTCACCTTTGTCCATGAGTATTCTAAAACTTACGGAATTGTGATCGCTATTCCCAAAGTAATCACCGACTGAAACATCAACCACCTGGCCGGGATCATTCCCCAATACCAGGTCCAGTATGGCCCCTTCCCGAGTTGGACTATTTACATACTGCTCTAAAAAACTCTCCTGGATGCTCCTTACAAACTCTGCTTCATCTACACCTCCAACACTACACGAATCCCATTCAATGTTGGGGAAGTTAAAATCTCCCATCACAACCACCCTATTGCTCTGACATTTTTCTATAATCTGTCTGCATATTTGTACCTCTACTTCATGCTCGCTTTTGGGAGGCCTGTAGTAAAGTCCCAAAAATGTTACTGCACCCTTCCTATTTCTTAGCTCCACCCATATGGCCTCAGTGCTCGAATCCTCCATCGTGCCCTCCTTAATCACAGCTGTGATCTCATCTCTGACGAGTAATGCAACTCCTCCCCCACCTTCTGCCTCCCTCTCTATCCCCTCCTGAAGCATCTATACCCTGGGATATTCAGTTGCCAATCCTGCCCTTCCTCAACCAAGTCTCAGTAATACCAATATCATATTCCCAGGTACTGATCCAAGCCCTAAGTTCATCTGCCTTACCTGCTACACTTCTCGCATTAAAACAAATGCACCTCAGACCACCTGTCCCTTTGCGTTCATCAACTCTTCCCTGTCGACTCTTCCCCTTAGTCACATGGAGTTTATTATCTCGTACCTTACTGGCTTTAGTTGCTGCTTCTTTACTGACCTCTAACTTCCTACTCTGGTTCCCATCCCCCGCCTCATTAGTTTAAAACCTCTCCAACAGTGTGAGCAAAAGCACCCCCTAGGACATTGGTATTGCTTTTAAAAAGGAATTTGTTTTGCAGGGCCTGGGAGGTTTCATGAGCTGGAAGGCGAAATTGACAGAGGAATGTCGTTCTCAGTCTGGGCTAATGCACTATGGGGAGTTAATGTGATTTCAGCCTGGAGAGTCAAGCTTTTTTGCAGCTTGGGGAGATGATGTCATTGCTGGGTGGAGCTAAAGGATATAGAGATATTTTTGGAAAAGCTTTGGAGAGGTGTGAAGTCTGACATGTCAGACACAGAACACAATTCTCTCAGTAGGACAGTCAAGAAAAGAGTAATAACATTTAAAGCAGAGCAGTACTTTGTCTGTGGACAAGGAAGAAACTGAAGCACGCAAGGTGAACCAGCTGTTTGAAGACATTCAGCCAGAGTCTGAAAGGGTTCTAACAGGAGCCAAATTTGTTCTGTAAAGCAAGTATTACCCGATGCCATGCTGATTTCAAAATGGATTGAGAGTTGGAGTTTTCTCATCTTGTTCATTAATGGGGAATTGAGTAGTGTTTAATGGGTAATTGTACCTATGGTGCTGAGGACCCAGGTCAGTGTGTGGAGTTTGCACATTCTCCCAATGTCTGCATGGGTCTCACCCCCACAACCCAAAAATGTACAGGTTAGGTGGGTTGGCCACGCTAAATCACCCTTTAATTGGAAAAAATAATTGGTACTAAAAATGGGTAATTGTAAACAATTCTGTTCAGGTGTGAAAATTAAACAGTTTAATATTGTACACCTAATAAAGTTCTGATTTACAATAACAACCCCCTATTTCTTCATGCAATCACTCCTGGAGCGAATTATTCTTCCTGCAGAGTCTTATAAACTCAAATACTGGGGTTTCGGTCCATTATCCTAGTCACTGTTGGGTCTGGTCTGGCATCATAACACAGTATTTCCAGAAACTATATTAGAGGTGGTAGTGGTGTAGTGGCATTGTTTCTGGACTCGTAATCCAGAGACCCAGAGTAATGCTCTGGGGACACAGGTTCGAACCCCACCATGGCATAGTGAACTTTAAATTCAGTAAAATCTGACTGCAACCCATCTGGTTCACTATGCCCTGAAATGAAGGCAATCTGTCATCCTTACTTGGTCTGGCCTGCATGCAACTCCAGACCCACGGCAGTGGTTGACTCTTAAATGCCCGCAGGGATGGGCAACTAATGGTGGCCAACCAACAATGCCCATGAACAAAATTAAAAACAAGAATTCAGAATGATTTGTTAACCAGCACATCAAGGGCAAAAGTAAACGCTTATAACTGACGATTACGAAGCAAACAGAACTTACTATGAGCACAATATCAAGTTAGAAATCACCTTGCTTAGCATCAAAAAAACATGAACAGTTTGGCACTGGAGCACAAAAAGCGAGTTTCATGTGCCAATTAAAAGTTCCTGGAGGGCAGACAAGAAAGAATGGCACAGAGACAAGTCAAGTCTAAAGGAAAGGAACAACAGTACTGCAAAGCATTCCAAAGCTTCAGACTGAGCAACGCAGACAGGAGGTAGAAGAAAAAAAGGAACAGCAACACTAGCATAGAGTTGAACTAGCTAAGGGACATTTAATAACCGAGACCCAAGTGAGCGTCCATTTAATTCAGCCCAAATTAGATAAAACTAATTTGCAATTCTAAATTTTAAGGAAGGGATTGATAAACAATTTCTTAAGAATCCCGAATAAGACTATATGAGGTGGGTGGCTGTGAAGAGAAAGGCTCGTGTCAACACATTTGATAGACTTAGATCATAAATGCTTGTATCACAGTGGCTAGCACTGTTACTTCACAGCACCAGGGACTCGGGTCCAATTCCTGGCTTGGGTCACCGTCTGTGCAGAGTCTGCACGTTCCCCCCATGTCCTCGTGGGTTTACTCCGGGTACTCTAGTTTCGTCCTACAAGTCCTGAAAAACATGCTTGCTCGGTGAATTGGACATTCTGAATTCTCCCTCAGGTATACACAAATAAGTGCCGTAGTGTGGTGACTAGGGGATTTTCATAGTAACTTCATTGCTAGTGTTAATGTAAGCCTACTTGTGACACAAATAAAGATTATTATTATCTTTGGTAGGGAGGTGAAACACATTGGCATTAGATTTAAAAATGTTCAAGGGTTGTAATTAGTCCATCAAAAAAAACAAAAAAAGGTATAGAAATTGTTTGGAGTTTGCCTTATGAAACGTGGCAACATTAAATGTGGAGGGGTTATTTTTCTGAAAGATGTTGCTTGACCAAGAAATAATTCAAGTCAGTTCACTGAGCCAGTCAGCCGCTTCAGCCTTATAGACACTAAAGGGAACGCCCAGTATGAATAAAATAGGGGGCAGCACGGTGGCCTAGTGGTTAGCATAACCGCCTCACGGCACTGAGGTCCCAGGTTCGATCCCGGCTCTGGGTCACTGTCCGTGTGGAGTTTGCACATTCTCCCCGTGTCTGCGTGGGTTTCGCCCCCACAACCCAAAAATGTGCAGAGTAGGTGGATTGGCCATGCTAAATTGCCCCTTAATAGAAAAAATAGTTGGGTAATCTAAATTTATAAAAAAAAAAAAATGAATAAAAATAGAACCACAGATAGATTGGTTATTGCCTCCCCATTGATTCTTAGAATAATTAAAATGGCTGGGTAGTTATCCTATTGCCCTATCCAATATTTATACCACAACCAACATAAACATGATCCAGTCATTGATCACATTGATGTTAGTGGAGCCTACATACAAATTGGCACCCATGTTTTCCTACATTACAACAGAGACTAACATCAAAATCTACTTCATTGCCAAAAAGCATTTGGGCATCCTGACATCATGAAAGATGGAACTTACTCTAAACTGGCTCTTTCAATTTAACAATGACCATTCAATCTGCTTAGATGGGCACAAGAGCTGTAGATGAATGCAAGAATACATTCTGCATTAATGAAAACATGGCATCCAGGGCAAATCATCTGAATGTGAAACACATGACAAAAACTAAGGGGTTAAGTTAATGTCAACGGCTGCATTAAAGTTTGAATGTTACCAAAAGTGACATGTACAACAATATCCTAAAAGTTTAACTGTACAGATGAAACAAATTACTTGTACTATATGCACTGCTCATAGAACATAGAACAGTACAGCACAGAACAGGCCCTTCGGCCCTCGATATTGTGCCGAGCAATGATCACCCTACTCAAGTCAACGTATCCACCCGATACCAGTAACCCAACAACCCCCCCCCCCCCCCCCCCCCCCCCCTTAACCTTATTTTTTAGGACACTAAGTGCAATTTAGCATAGCCAATCCATCTAACCCGCACATCTTTGGACTGTGGGAGGAAACCGGAGCACCCGGAGGAAACCCACGCACACACAGGGAGGACGTGCAGACTCCGCACAGACAGTGACCCAGCCGGGAATCGAACCTGGGACCCTGGAGCTGTGAAGCATTTATGCTAACCACCATGCTACCTTGCAGCCCCTCGATGCGGTTCCCACTAGTTAGGGCAGATTAAACAGAGCGGGTGATCACTTGTGCACCACCTCCATTCAATCCACAATCGATTCCGAGCTTCCTGTCATTTTCTTTTCCACTAACTGTCCTGGTCTTCTACACTGTTCCAATAAAGTTCAATATAAGCTAAAGGTACAACTTTTGATTTAAGCACTTTACAGTCTTCCAGAATCACCAATCCTTTTTTTTTTTTTAAATAATTTTTATTGAAAGAGTTTTTCCATACAAACATTTACCCCTACTATTTTTTAAATTATATACAACACAATCCCTCTAGGCAAATATCCCTCCCTCGCCCGCCCCCTCGCGCGCACCAGTCCTCCCCGCCCCCCCAAGCAACTTAACAAACAAGGCAGCCTACAGTTTCAGACATGAGCAGCGAGCAGACTTGCCCGCGTTACAGTCGTGCATGTCCCCCCCACGACCATTGCTGCCCCCCCTCCCCTTCCCTTCCCCCTCCCCTCCCCTCCCCCCCTCCCCTCCCCTCCCCCCCTCCCCTCCCCTTCCCCCTCCCTCCCCCCCTCCCCTCCCCCTTCCCCCCCCTCCCCCCTCCCCCTCCCCTCCCCCCCTCCCCTCCCCCTTCCCCCCCCTCCCCCTCCCCCTCCCCTCCCCCTCCCCCTCCCCCTCCCGGGTTGCTGCTGCCACGACCCCGAACATCTATCTCTGATCTAAAAAGTCAAGGAAAGGTTGCCACCGCCTGGAGAATCCCTGTACCGACCCTCTCAGGGCAAATTTGATCCTTTCTAGCTGAATATAGCTAGCCATATCGTTAATCCAAGTTTCAACGCTTGGAGGCCTCGCGTCCTTCCATTGAATTAATATCCTTCGTCGAGCCACTAAGGACGCAAAGGCCAGTATTCCGGCCTCCCTAGCCTCCTGTACCCCCTGTTCTACCCCGACCCCAAAGATCGCAAGCCCCCATCCTGGTTTGACCCTGGACCCCACCACCTTCGACACCGTCCTTGCCACCCCCTTCCAGAACCCTTCCAGCACCAGACATGCCCAGAACATATACACATGGTTCGCTGGGCTTCCCAGACATCTGACACACCTGTCCTCACCCCCAAAGAACCGGCTCATCCTTGTCCCCGTCATGTGAGCTCTATGCAGCACCTTAAATTGAATGAGGCTCAGCCTCGCACACGAGGAGGAAGAATTGACCTTCTCCAGTGCATCCGCCCACGTCCCGTCTTCTATCTGCTCTCCCAGCTCCCCTTCCCACTTGGCTTTCAGCTCCTCTCCTGATGCTTCTTCCGCCTCCTGCATTATCTTGTAGATGTCTGATATCTTCCCCCCTCCGACCCAGACCCCCGAGAGCACCCTATCACTCGCCCCCTTACTGGGGAGCAGGGGGAACCACTCCACCTGCCGTCTAGCAAATGCCTTCACTTGTAAATATCTGAACATGTTCCCGGGGGGAGCTCAAACTTCTCCTCCAGCCCTCCCAGGCTCGCAAACCTCCCCTCTATAAACAGGTCCTTCAGCTGCCGTATGCCCACCCTGTACCAGCTCTGAAATCCCCCGTCGATGTTCCCCGGGATGAATCTATGGTTCCCTCTTATTGGCGCCGCCAACAGACCTCCCATTTCCCCCGTGTCGCCTCCACTGCCCCCATATCTTGAGGGTGGCCGCCACCACCGGGCTCGTGGTGTACCTCGTGGGGGGGAGCGGCCATGGTGCCGTTACTAGGGCCCCCAGGCTTGTGTTGCCACAGGACGCCCTCTCCATTAGTTTCCAAGCTGCCCCCTCCCCTTCCATCATCCACTTGCGCACCATTGACACATTTGTCGCCCAGTAATACCCCGAGAGATTGGGTAGTGCCAGCCCTCCACTGTCCCTACTCCGCTCCAAAAAGACCCTCCTCACCCTTGGGGTGCCGTGCGCCCACACGTAGCTCATGATGCTACTCGTCACCTTTTTGAAGAAGGCCCTAGGGAGGAAGATGGGCAAGCACTGAAATAAAAACAGGAACCTTGGGAGGACCGTCATTTTGATTGACTGCACCCTCCCCGCCAGCGACAGCGGTACCATGTCCCACCTCTTAAATTCCTCCTCCATCTGTTCCACCAGCCTGGAAAAGTTCAACTTGTGGAGGGTCCCCCAGTTCCTTGCCACCTGCACCCCTAAGTACCTAAAGCTCTTTCCTGCTCGCTTGAAGGGGAGTCTCCCAATTCCCTCTCCCTGGTCCCCCGGGTGCATCACAAAAACCTCGCTTTTGCCCAAATTTAGTTTGTACCCCGAAAAGTCCCCAAACTCTGCTAATAGTTCCATTATCTCCGGCATTCCCCCTTCTGGGTCTGCCACGTACAGCAGTAGATCATCCGCATACAGCGATACTCGATGTTCCTCCCCTCCCCTAGTCAGTCCTCTCCACCCCCCTGAACCCCTCAGTGCCATCGCCAACGGTTCGATCGCCAGTGCGAAAAGTAGGGGGGATAGGGGACATCCCTGCCTGGTCCCTCGGTGGAGCCCGAAATACTCCGACCTCCTCCCGTTTGTCACTACACTCGCCGTCGGGGCCGAGTAGAGCAACTTCACCCACTTAATAAACCCTTCCCCAAACCCAAACCGTTCCAACGTCTCCCACAGGTACTCCCACTCCACCCTATCGAATGCCTTCTCCGCGTCCAGCGCTACCACTATCTCAGCCTCCCCCTCCACTGCCGGCATCATAATTACATTCAGCAATCTCCGCACGTTCGTGTTGAGCTGCCGCCCCTTCACGAACCCCGTCTGGTCCTCATGGATTACCCCTGGCACACAATCCTCTATTCTAGCTGCCAGGATCTTTGCCAGCAACTTGGCATCCACGTTCAGAAGCGAGATAGGCCTGTAGGACCCGCACTGCACGGGGTCTTTATCCCGCTTCAGTATCAGGGAGATCAGAGCCTGCCAGTACCGGTCCCACCAAGTCCACATTTTTCTTGTAGAATTCCACCGGGAACCCATCTGGCCCCGGCGCCTTCCCCGCTTGCATCTGACCTATTCCCTTGACTAGCTCCTCTAGCCCTATTGGCGCCCCCAGCCCTTCTACCAGCCCCTCCTGGACCCTTGGGAACCTCAATTTGTTTAGGAAGTCCTCCATTCCCCCTCTCCTCGTCGGCGGCTCAGACCGATACAACTCCTTGTAAAAATCCCTGAAGACCCCGTTCACTTCTTGCCCCTTCTGTACTACCTTCCCGCCCCTCTCCTTCACTCCCCCAATCTCCCTAGCCGCATCTCGTTTGCGAAGCTGGTGTGCCAGCATCCTGCTCGCCTTTTCCCCATACTCATAGACCGCGCCCTGTGCCCTTCTCCACTGCGTCTCTGCCTTCCTGGTGGTCAGCAGGTCGAACTTGACCTGCAGGCTGCGCCGTTCTCCCAGCAGCCCCTCCTCTGGTGCCTCCGCATATCTCCTATCCACTTCCAATATCTCCCCCACCAGCCTCTCCTTTCTTTCTCTGTGTGCCCTTATGGAGATCAGCTCTCCCCTGATCACTGCCTTCAGGGCCTCCCAGACCATCCCCACCTGCACCTCCCCCGTGTCATTCAAGTCCAGATAGCTCTCAATGCTCTTCCGGACCCTTTTACACACCTCGTCGTCCGCTAACAGCCCCACATCCAGCCGCCACAGCGGGCGCTGGTCCCGCGCCTCCCCCATTTCCACATCCACCCAATGTGGTGCATGATCAGAGATCGCAATGGCCGAGTACTCAGCTTCCCGTACCCTCGGGATCAGCCCCCTGCTCAACACGAAGAAATCGATTCTGGAGTACACTCTATGGACGTGGGAGAAAAAGGAATACTCCCTCGCCCTCGGCCTACCAAACCTCCATGGGTCTACTCCTCCCATCTGCTCCATGTACCCCCTCAGCACCTCTGCCGCTGCCGGCCTCCTATTGGTCCGTGAGCTCGATCGGTCTAGCCCGGGGTCCAGCACTGTGTTGAAGTCCCCCCCCATGATCAAGCCCCCTGCCTCCAGTCCCGGAATGAGGCCCAATAGGCGCCTCATAAAACCCGCGTCATCCCAGTTCGGGGCATATACGTTGACCATCACCACTTTCTCCCCCTGCAGCTTACCCTTCACCATCACATACCTACCCTCCTTATCCGCCACCACCTCCTCCGCCACGAACGACACCCTCTTTCCCACCAGAATCGCCACCCCCCGGTTCTTTGCGTCCAATCCAGAGTGGAACACCTGTCCCACCCACCCCCTTCTCAGACGAACCTGGTCCACTACCTTCAAATGGGTCTCCTGTAACATTGCTACATCAGCCTTCAGTCCCTTCAGGTGTGAGAATACCCTTGATCTCTTGACCGGCCCATTCAGCCCCCTCACGTTCCAAGTGATCAGCCGGGTCGCGGAACGACCCGCCCCCTTCCCCTGCCGATTAGCCATGTCCCGTTCCCTGCTCGCCCCGGGTCGACCCTCCCCTTCTGACCCGCTCCCCATGGCGATGGCCCCCTCCCCCCACCTCTCCAGTCCTCCACTTCCCGTTTCTGGTCTTTCCAGCAGCAACCCGGTGTCCCTCCCTAACCCCCCCCCCCCCCCCCCCCCCACGCTAGGACCCCTCCTAGCCGCGATGTACCCTCCATCGTACTCCCGTAAGTCAGCTGGTTTGCGCTGACCCGGCTGCTCCTGCCACACTCAGACTCCCCCCCCTTGCCACTCCTCCCTGGCCCCGCTCCAACGCGGGAAAGGTCGCCATTGCTAGCCACGCCCCGCACTCCTCCCCTCCCCCCTCCTCTGCCCCACGCGCGGGAAAACAGAGGAAAGCCCGCGCTTTCGCCCTGCCACACCCCACCCCGCCATCTTCAGTTCCACCCCCGTCCCCGTCCATGCCTGTAAAGAACCCCCCCTAGGAGCCCATATCCCCGATCTGCTCTCCCCCCCGTCCCGCCTCCCCAACTTAACATTATAAATAACAGATAGATAACAAATAACAATGTACTTAACAGTCGCCCTCTACCAAACAGTATAAATAACCATAAATAACCATGAATAACCACAATAACAATAACTAAGGGAAGTTGGCAAAGGGGGGAAAAAACATCAGAAGAAAAAAAAACCCAAAGCAAGAGTTCAAGATCCAAACAGGGAAAGAAGAAGAAAAAAAAAGAAACCGTTCCAATAAGAGTTGCCCAGTTCCGACCCAGCCGAAAAAAAAAGAACCGCTTGTTCAGCTGAAAGTACCCGAGCGGATACGGCCGCCAAGTACCCCCTGGGTCTAATTCGAGTCCAGTTTCTCTTCCTGTACAAAGGCCCACGCCTCCTCTGGGGACTCAAAATAGTGGTGTTGGTTCCTGTAGGTGACCCACAAGCGCGCTGGCTGCAGCATTCCGAACCTGATCCTTTTTGCATGTAGCACCGCCTTCGTCCGGTTGTACCGGGCCCGCCGCTTAGCCACCTCTGCACTCCAGTCCTGGTAGACCCTCACCGTCGAATTCTCCCACTTACTGCTCCTTTCCCTCTTGGCCCACTCCAGCACTCTCTCACGATCGCTGAGTCGCTGGAACCGCACCAGCACCGCCCTCGGGGGCTCATTTGCTCTTGGCTTCCTAGCCATGACCCTGTAGGCCTCTTCCAGCTCCAGGGGCGAAGGGACGGCCCCTGCCCCCATCAGGGAGCTCAGCATTTCTGCTACGTATCCCGGGAGGTCTGACCCCTCCAGGCCTTCTGCCAGGCCCAAGATCCTCAGGTTCTTCCGCCTCATTCGGGTATCCAGCTCCTCAAAACGGCTCTGCCATTTCAGGTGCAGTGCCTCGTGCACCTCTACCTTTCCCACGAGGACCGTGGCCTCCTCCTCCCTCACAGTCATCTCCTGCTGCAGCTCCCGAATCGACGCCTCTTGGGTCGCCTGGGCTCCCATCAGCCTGGTGGTCGTCGCATTCATTGACTCCAAGAGCTCCATTTTCAGCTCCGTAAAGAAGCGCAGGAGAGCGGCCTGCTGCTCCTCCGCCCATTTCCTCCATTCCTCGGGTGCGCCACTGGCCGCCATTTTGGTCTTCTTCCCCCGCTTTTTTTGGGGAGCTGCTGTTGCTTTTTTTTTTTAAACCACCCCACTCCGGGTACCGACCATAAAGTTGGTCTGGTTCTCCTCAGGGAGCCTTCCCCCACCGGGATTTGTCCTTACAGCGCCGTTGGGGCCCTCCAATCGGCCCGAAAACACCTTTGTAGCAGGAGCCGCCAAACGTGCGACTTAGCTGGTCATAGCCACAACCGGAAGTCCAGAATCACCAATCCTAACCACTGCTCCCATTTTGCCACAAAGCAGCTGTTGATAATGATTCTGCGAGGTCCTTTACATAATTTCCCAATGCCATCTCTTTTTATCATGGCTTTCGTCATTTAATTTTTCTTGCCTTCTACCCTGTGACGTACTTTCTCCATCTTCCCCTTCCTTGAGCGTCTTTCAAACCTGTTGCATCTATTTTTTTCCAGTTCTGACAAAAGATTTAAAATCAGTCTAAAACTTTATTTCCAGATGCTGCCTGACCGACTGAGCATTCCCAATATTTTATTTCCAGCATCAACACCATTTTATTTTTGTGTATTGTAAATTATCTGCCTATGAATTACTTTATATACTGTTTACCAGCAGATATATCATGGGAAAACAGTTTCCACGTGCCACATGAAATACTGGAAGTTTAGCGGAGGCAGGAATGCAACGCAGCTCACATACAATAAAATGAATAAAAAAGTTCCTTTTCAAGAATTAACAATTCAAGATATAGTACAAACTGTTTCAGCTTCTTCAAAACTGTCCTTTAGAAGGGGACCATAGCCACAATAATGGTTCTTAATGTTTGCATACAAGACTAAAACACTCCATACCATTTCAAATTCAGCATGCAAGATATTTTCTTCACATTAGAAAAAGGAACAATCATATGTAAACAAGCATAATATCACATCATTCCTTTCTGTACAGCACCCCATATCATATTTTTATTAAATGTTTTTTAAAAATACATTGTATATTTACTGATATACACAGAAAAACCAAAACGAGATAACAAAACACACTACATAACTAAACAAATAAAAACTGGGGAAGTGCATATACATAGAAGCAACGGAGAACCGTTACACATGTCATGGGGGGGTTTCTCCCTCCCCCTTTCTTTTCTGTTTTTACTAAAATACATACAGAACAAGCAAAACAAAACAAAAAACAGAGTAGGTGGAGTGCCTGGATAGCACCCCTGATGGTACTTGCTTCTCCCGGTCCGTTTTCGCTGTTGTGTTGTTGCGTCCAGTAATTCCTCTAGTAGTCGGTCACGTGATCGTGGGTATGTCCTTGTCTCCTACCATAGGAAGCCATTAAGCTACAGGCATTGGAGTTTGTTGCCCTTAGCTAGTTGGAATCTTGTCAGTTCGTCCAGTGTTGTGATCCTGCCAGTGTATAGGTCCCTGACTGTCAGTGTCTCCCGTCCACCCCCCCCGCATCCCGACTCCACCTTTTAAAAAGGTGGCGTCAGCGAGC